>NC_090282.1:74103842-74463842 GCF_037392515.1 Haliotis asinina | reverse complement strand
TCAGAATAATCTTATTAGTGAATATATTATTTTAAAAACAATATCTTCAGCAGGAGCCAAGAAACTAAGTTAGTGCCAAGTTATTGCTCTGCCATGATATGTCATTAGTGTTTGAGTGTCAGGTTTGTTTTCTAACCACATGAATCTAATGTGTCAGTCAGTTAGGTATAATTATTCATAATTGATTATATTATTATTTATTTTATGTCCTTTCTATGTTAACTAAAGGATGCAAGATTCTAAAAAGATATCTTGCTATCATTTCCAGTGAAATAATTATAGTGACAGTTTTAATGACTGTGTTATTCCTAAAGTGTACCAGTGTACCTCTCCTGCATGTAAAAAATTATGTTGTAACAAAATTAAAAACAAATGATATTCACTTATTCTTCTCGCACAGTTTTCGTCTCAATCCACATCTCTTTATGGAAATTCTGAAATATTTAAGGAATGGTTTTATAGACACTCACTGGAAAATGCTTTTCAGATTTTGGATATTACGTGGTAGGCATATGCTGATGCTGTAACTTTGAATAAAAAATATTACTCCTCAAATATTTTACACTACTAACAAAGACTGTACTGCACAGTAGCCCTTCAGATTGTGCTCCTGAAACTTGACAACATCATAAAATGTTTGATCAAAGGCAACAATATCCATCATATTGTTCTTTAATGCAAAAAGTTTTGCTATTTTGGTCATCCCTAATTGAAAGCAGATCGCTGGCAGTTTTGTTTACATTGTATCATGGCCTTTTCATTTCAGCTTTATGGTCTACCAACTCAATGCCCAATATTGACTAAAACGTTGAGCAAAAACAATTTTTTTTAGTTACAAAAATCGTCCATGTCTGTAACACTTGCAAAGTCTTAAACTGCTAGTTTTCGTCATCTAATTGGTAATCATTTTACACATGTGTGACAGTGTGGAAATTCATGCAAATTTTCAACTCCGAGTAGACGTAGGTTTCGAGAAAGATGGTGTCGACAACTGACTGACCATGAGGCCGATCGCATTCCTTGATCCACCTCAAAATTTTTGTCTAGTTCATCAAAATGGTTTTTTTAAGGTACTCATCAAATCGCAGCAATGTATAATAGATATTGGGAGTGTGAATGGCATAAATTGAAGCACATCGCTTTGCAGGCATCGTTTGACCCCAGAAATAAATCTGACAAATCCACAATTCACACCCGGCCTGCTGATTGGCCAAATTGCCAATTTTGACTGACAGACTGGATCGGTCTATTGACAATTATATCCCTGACAGCTGACCTGCATCACCCAATTTAACCAGTATCCCTGACAACTGTTTGGCATTAAAGCATCCATTGACAGTTGAACATGAAGCCAGCTTGCCTCAGAACACAACCAGCATCTAGCCATAAGCAATGGACTTTCATTGATCATTGTGATCTCTAAGTTGAAACTTTCACACAAGTATAATCCATACCAATACCTAATGTACTTTCAACCTTGACATGTTCAATATAACCTTTCATAACATGGGGCCTGAGGCGTTCATACAGCGAGTAGGCGTCTGGGGTAAGATCAATTCTCCATCCATTACATTTGTACAGTTGCATGTAAATGTAGGCGGCTGCTGAGACAGCTTTATCAACATGGCAGGCATTTATACAGAAATCATGGCCACCCTCCTAGTCTGTAGACAAGTCTTTTTCATTTGGAAACTTCATGTTTCATGTTAGATGAATATTGTTAAATTTATAATGTTAACATCAAATCTCAATTTTGACTGATTTTGGGGTCTCTGGTAATTAATGACAAGAAACAAATTAATAATTATCAACTCTTAAACAAATCACTTCTCATATTAAGTTTCCTTCACTCAAGTGAACAAGGAATTGTATTGATGACCGAGCTATTGATGCTGTGCAGTTGTTCATAGTTCGACGGTATCATATTTCAATGTCAAGTCAAAATTGCTGATATTGATATGAAAATTGTCAATAATGTCTACAGACAATTAATTCAGAATTACATTATTCTCATAACCCATCCAATGTGGACCTTGTATGAACAAACATGAGTATATCAAAGCAGAATAAGTGATTTTAATAATCAGAGAGGCGGTGGGGTAGCACAGTTTGATTAGAGACATGGGTACATTATGTGCGAAGTCCATTTGTGGTGTCGGCCACCGCCACCATGATATTGCCCTGGTATATTGCTAGAAGCGTCACTCACTCACTCACTCACTCACTCACTCACTCACTCACTCACTCACTCACTCACTCACTCACTCACTCACTCACTCACTCACTCACTCATAATCTGCGGCAAGAATTTATTTTTTGTAAAACAAATGTTCATATATTAAATGAATGAAAGCCTTACCTGGACCAAGAGGGTCAATTGTATGGATCATCAGTTGCAGGACTCCATGCCGGAACCGACTGCTCCCTCCATGAAGAATCGGCAAACTGCATCGACGCTCACCTTTCTGTGACACACATAAAATAATCTCAGAGTGAGGTTGGAAGTTGGGTTTAATCTTATGTATCACTTTCTACCTGGATAGGTTTCATCCCAAGCAAAAGATTTAAAACATAGATGACAATAAGATATTATCAGAACGACATAGATTCATCAATAAGCTGCTAACATTATGCACATTTTTATCAAACCATATTCTTGCATGATTTAAAAGTGCACTATAACTTAACAAGATGGAGAAAGTGATATATGTTAATAAATGACCCTATGACAATTCACTAGCTAGTTGGGCCAGTGACTGTGCTGGAGATTTACTGGCCTGACTGGATTTTTACAAGCCACAAGCTTGGAGGTTAGTGGCTATTTAGCACACCAATTCACATAAACATAGTCTTGACTTATGTATTTGATGCTTTGGGATATTCTGACAGAGGCTGAAAGATCTAACAAAGGACAACTCCATGATATCGCAGAGTAACAGATGATTGCATGTTTCACCAAAGGCCTGTAGGGCAGTGGTCATTTTGATATTTCAAAAATGCAAACCAACAAAGCTGTGACCCTGGACATATAATATAAGCCAAATATATAAAACACTGATGACATTCTGTCATGCAGAAGATCTGATAATTTCTAGTGGATAGACAAATACTGATGACAGAATTTCAGTTTGAAATGACTGTGTCCAAAGGAGCAGCCACTCTAATTTTTACTATTATAGTGAGGACAATTGCCAAGCAGAATTTTACTTAATTTTATTTGAAAAATGAAAGCAGGATGTCAATAAAGAGAACTTTAGATGATGAAAAGTCAATATTCTTACGTTGAGCAACTTTTAACCATGAAGTAATTTTGACTTTGATGAAATCTTGACTTTGATGAAATCTTGGCTTTCATGAACACTCAATATGCACTGATTAGGAAAAATATCAATCTTGAAAACTTGACAAGTTAAGACATAAGTTACTAACGTAACTGAGACTATTGAAAGCACATAGAAAGCTTAAGATTAAAGTGCTGAAAAGCTCAAGTGCTTAAAAATCAATTTGTATGAGCTTGGGTGCTCCTGTCTAGAATATACGTAAATACATATACTGTTTCATGTTTTGGATGGCAACTGTCCTAGGTGGCAATTCTCCTAAGTAGCAATTGTCCTAGACCCACGTCGAGAGAGCTACCAGATAATATGGATAGTAACAGTGATGGAGAGATGGGCAATAGTTATTTTTTGACACTGTGAGGTTGACCTCAGAAACTAACATCTTATTAATTAATTCAAACATTTTGTGTAAACATATTTGCAAAATAATAAGGCCAAGTTAACGCATATACCAGTCAACAGTTTCAATGAGAGAGCTACCAGACAACATGGATAGTAACAGTGATGGAGAGATGGGCAATAGTTATTTTTTGACACTGTGAGGTTGACCTCAGAAACTAATATCTTATTAATTAATTCAAACATTTTGTGTAAACATATTTGCAAAATAATAAGGCCAAGTTAACGCATATACCAGTCAACAGTTTCAATGAGAGAGCTACCAGACAACATGGATAGTAACAGTGATGAAGAGATGGGCAATAGTTATTTTTTGACACTGTGAGGTTGACCTCAGAAACTAACATCTTATTAATTAATTCAAACATTTTGTGTAAACATATTTGCAAAATAATAAGGCCAAGTTAACGCATATACCAGTCAACAGTTTCAATGAGAGAGCTACCAGACAACATGGATAGTAACAGTGATGGAGAGATGGGCAATAGTTATTTTTTGACACTGTGAGGTTGACCTCAGAAACTAATATCTTATTAATTAATTCAAACATTTTGTGTAAACATATTTGCAAAATAATAAGGCCAAGTTAACGCATATACCAGTCAACAGTTTCAATGAGAGAGCTACCAGACAACATGGATAGTAACAGTGATGAAGAGATGGGCAATAGTTATTTTTTGACACTGTGAGGTTGACCTCAGAAACTAACATCTTATTAATTAATTCAAACATTTTGTGTAAACATATTTGCAAAATAATAAGGCCAAGTTAACGCATATACCAGTCAACAGTTTCAATGAGAGAGCTACCAGACAACATGGATAGTAACAGTGATGGAGAGATGGGCAATAGTTATTTTTTGACACTGTGAGGTTGACCTCAGAAACTAACATCTTATTAATTAATTCAAACATTTTGTGTAAACATATTTGCAAAATAATAAGGCCAAGTTAACGCATATACCAGTCAACAGTTTCAATGAGATGATGACAGTAAGTTATCTTTTTTCCCCAGTATTTTTATTCAAGTCAATAGGTACATTCATACTAAAAAGAGATCATACAAGATTCTACATGTTGATATGTCGTGGTACAACAGTCGGTGCTGTAAGTAATAGCCACTGTTTGCTCATAGGTTCATTTGGTTGTTTTTTCATTGCAGTAACATATCTCTCAAGGTGGCAATGAAGTATGAATATTCACACATTAGTTGCACAGAGATCATACATAAAACAAAATTGTACATGTTGATAATTCACAACACATTGATCCAAACTGTCATTAATGGTAGCCGAATGTTCATAAGTTCATTCATTTTGTTTTTCAGTATTACTACATCATGCAGCAGCCCATGCTGTAAGCAATGGTTGCATTTGCTACACATTCATTTGGTTGGGTTTTCATTCTGACTGCATATCTTTCATGATAGCAATGAATAGTTTAAAAGACAAAGATTAATTTCTAATACAGCTTATATATAAATATGTAAGATTTGCCCAGCCATGAATAGGTACAGGGGTAACTTACTACACCCAAATCCTCCTTTGTACATGTTGGAATCATGATACACGACATATCATGGCTGTCTGACTCTTCTTTTCCAGAAAGTCATTATCTGGCTGTATGGGTTCCAGGTTCTTCTGAAGGAAGTGTTACACATATCTCTGACAAATAATCACTTGATCAGTTTTAGACACCATCAATCCATCTCCTAGCTGTTAGTATGGGTTTCCATGGCAATGGTGAACACTGCTTATTAGGGGTATAGACCACTGAGGCGCCTATCAATGTACTGCAAGTAGTCATAGACAAATGGCAACACTCCAATTACTCACTAACATTGTGGACATCGACACATAACATGAGTGAGACTGATATTATTGGTTAAATGTGTGTATAAGATGATATTTATCATTAGCTCAATACATTGTCAAGAAAACACTTCACTGTTTGTTTTTATCGAAAATAAACTTTGTCCATGACCTTTTTATGACTGTATTCTTTATATTCATGTCACTCTAGAATCATTACGTGTAATGTTAACTACAGACAAAGCATTTGTGCCTTGAAGAGATCATATGTATTAGAAGACTTCTGCTATTATTAAAATTCCAACAATTAAAGACATTACACATGACATTACCATACTGACAGCCCTACATTTGTAAACACATTACAGATGACATTACCTTACTGACACCTCACATCTATGAACACATTCCAGATGACATTACCTTACTGACACCCCACATCTATGAACACATTACAGATGTCATTACCTTACTGACACCCCACATCCATGAACACATTACAGATGACATTGCCTTACTGACACCCTACATATATGAACACATTAAAGATGACACTAACTTACTGACGCCCTACATCTATGAACACATTACAGAGGACACTAACTTACTGACACCCTACATATCTGAACACATTAATAGAAGACATTCCCTTACTGACTCCCTTTCATGTGTGAACACATTACAGATGACACTAACTTACTGACACCCTACATCTATGAACACATTACAGATGACATTACCTGCTTGACACCCTACATCTATGAACACATTACAGATGACATTACCTTACTGACACCCCACATCTATGAACACATTCCAGATGACATTACCTCACTGACACCCCACATCTATGAACACATTACAGATGACATTACCTCACTGACACCCTACATATATGAACACATTACAGAGGACACTAACTTACTGACACCCTACATCTATGAACACATTACATATGACATTACCTCACTGACACCCTACATCTATGAACACATTACAGATGACACTAACTTTCTGACACCCCACATCTATGAACACATTACAGATGACATTACCTGCTTGACACCCTACATCTATGAACACATTACAGATGACATTACCTTACTGACACCCTACATCTATGAACCCATTACTGATGACATTACCTCACTGACACCCTACATCTATGAACACATTACATATGACATTACCTCACTGACACCCTACATCTATGAACACATTACAGATGACACTAACTTTCTGACACCCCACATCTATGAACACATTACAGATGACACTAACTTACTGACACCCTACATCTATGAACACATTACAGATGACATTACCTGCTTGACACCCTACATTCCAGATGACATTACCTTACTGACACCCCACATCTATGAACACATTACATATGACACTAACTTACTGACACCCTACATCTATGAACACATTAAAGATGACATTACCTTACTGACACCCCACATCTATGAACACATTCCAGATGACATTACCTCACTGACACCCCACATCTATGAACACATTACAGATGACATTACCTCACTGACACCCTACATATATGAACACATTACAGAGGACACTAACTTACTGACACCCTACATCTATGAACACATTACAGATGACACTAACTTACTGACACCCTACATCTATGAACACATTAAAGATGACATTACCTCACTGACACCCCACATCTATGAACACATTACAGATGACATTACCTCACTGACACCCTACATATATGAACACATTACAGAGGACACTAACTTACTGACACCCCACATCTATGAACACATTACAGATGACACTAACTTACTGACACCCTACATATATGAACACATTACAGAGGACACTAACTTACTGACACCCTACATCTATGAACACATTACAGATGACATTACCTTACTGACACCCTACATCTATGAACACATTACAGATGACATTACCTCACTGACACCCTACATATATGAACACATTACAGAGGACACTAACTTACTGACACCCCACATCTATGAACACATTACAGAGGACACTAACTTACTGACACCCTACATATATGAACACATTACAGAGGACACTAACTTACTGACACCCTACATCTATGAACACATTACAGAGGACACTAACTTACTGACACCCTACATATCTGAACACATTAATAGAAGACATTCCCTTACTGACTCCCTTTCATGTGTGAACACATTACAGATGACATTACCATACTGACACCCCTACTTCTATACACCTCTGAGCACAGTTCAACAGAGACTTTCACAAGAAGAGCTTATACACCTACACACACAGTTTTGCGTGTGATCTTTCCTTACAATTATCTAATGCTCCTATGACATTCGGGCAGCCATTTTCCCAATTAAGACACCTCTAACATAGAGGCTGATGCCCAGTAATTTCATCACCTACATTATACCCAGACATGCCAGTGGATTCTGACTACACCATTCCATCCCAATTAAGTAGCATCCGTCTATGCCAAGCACTTGTTTAACTGCCCAATTTTATTTACAATTTGTAGAGCTACATGCCATCGATTGTCCAGCTGCCGTGGGAGGGAATACACAGCACTTGTGACAGCAGTGAAAACAATGGTATTTTCTACCAAGATTGGTTGGAGAATTTTAAGTCTTTTTATCGATGATTCCTGCCCTCCCAGGCAGCTACTGAGTCTCTTTTTAGCTGTCATGGCAATTTCAAGCCCTTGCCAAACAACTCAGTATGAAAGGCAAAAAAACTTTCTTTGAACTATTGGGAGGCACGTCAATATTATAATGATGTAATATTGAACAATGTGTTTACAATGCACCTCAATATGTCATATCACATCGCAGATCAATACTTCTGGAGAAATTAATATGTTTTCTAGATAAATAATTGTTGCTGCCAGGCATGAAGCAAAGTCTCTTTTTTGTTTCCATTAAAATACAAACACATGAACTACAATTTGGATGTCACTTTTTTTAAGGAATGACAAGAAGCTGCTTTTTCCCTGCCAAAAAGGAAGACTTCAACATTTGTTTGTTGTGTAATGCTTACTCAGCAATATTCAAGCTATAGTGGAGGTCAGCATTAGTTTGGTTGATGGAGGTAGGAAAGTACAATCAGTGTGCACTCTGTCTGTGCAAAGGATGCCCCTAAACAATCAGTCACATAAAACCTTAAGAAACAAGAAAGCAACAAAAGCCCTGCCCATTCTATTACCAGACGAGGAAACGCTTTCTAAGTTAATCAAATACTATGAAATCAAATGTAACTTTCATAATGAAAAATTTCAATAATTTGACAATGAAAAATGATTTTGTATTAATGACTTGACAGAAAATGAGGCAATTCCATGCTTGAAATGTGATAGTCAAGTGATGATATCAATTTTTGTGAACTGCCAGTTTCAGACATGTTAAGTAACTATAAAATACAAAAAAAGCAACTGGCATCAGGTGATCAGACTCGCTGACTTGGTTGACAGATGTCATCAGTTCCCAGTTGTGCAGATCGATGCTTATGCTGTTGATCACTGGATTGTCTGGTCCAGACTTGATTATTTACAGACCACCAACATATAACTGGGATGTTGCTGATTGCAGCGTAAGACACTCACTCACTCACTCAAGAGATGATGATGCTGCGTCAGTTGAACATACAGTAGGTGGCCGTAAGTGAGTCATCATTCATTCCCATCGACTTCCACGATAATTAACTCTAGCAAGAATAATTTTCAAAAAGTTTTGGTCAAATAGCTTTTAATACTGATCATCTGAGGAGTCATCTCGGCTACAAACACATAATTTCCATTCAATTATACAATGACTTAAAAAAATGAATGTAACTATTTAAACAACCTCTAAAAAACATACCAATCAGGATTAACATGTCTTGTCTATGGGACAGATTAAAAGCTGTGCTTATATATGGTGCTTAATCAGCTGTCATTCGATAACTAATAAACAGAAATATGACACAAAATTATGTAGCCTACACGTAACTGAGGATGATTTCCAAGATGTATGTAAAATATCAAAATAAAATGACTTCTACACAATTTCTGAAAATTATTCCCGCAAGAGTTGATCAAGATGTAAGTCTATGGAAATTTCACTAATGATGACTCAATCATGTCCAACCACTGTACAAAATTATCTCTAACCTTAGTTGTGGGGGATTATTCCTCATAAATTCACAAATATCAAGATTCTTTTGCCATCTTGAAATTCTACAGGCAAAACGCAAGAGATGAAGCCAAACAAACCTTTACATCTCTACCTCTGCTGAATGCAGACAACACACATGGATAACAGAGCTGGCTTGCTAAAAAGAAAATCATTCTGTCATTAATCAGTATTTAGTGGCCACTCCATCAACTATCAGATAATATTCTCCTGAGTGCCACTATCAAACAAGGGAGCTGATATCATAGCATTTCATTTCTCATTAATGGCTGCATGTAAGCTCATGGTGCATGGACTGATACGTTGTGACCCATGATATGACTGTGTTTTAACAAGAAAATGGAGTTATTGATGTGACTGTAGATTTGTAGATTGAGGCTTGATTTTACAGTAGTAAATGTACTAACTCACCTAATAAAAGTCTATACAAGGTGCTGATTAATGCATGTTTTCTGAAAGTCCCGGAGGACAGATATATACACCCTGCATTACATGTAATGATGGATGGTTGACAAGGTATTAAAGGATGAGATGGTGTCTATTATTTTTCATATTGAAATAATTTGTGTCATTGACACCACTGACATTTATGATGAGAGTATGTGCCACAGTCCGAATGGTTGACCAACAATATCATTATAGCAGGGATGATCTGTTGTTTGGAAATACATGATTTGAAAAATATCAAATGTTCAAGTGGCACTGGACCAGTGCCATTTTTCATTTATTTATTTTTTCATCAATTTAATTTTATTTACCAAATAAGTATAGCAGAACAGCTACAGCATGAAATCATTTTTTCTGATTTAATGGCATAAAAGCTATGTCGTATGGTACTGAGATCATCGTGTGAGTAATCTTCTCCTACTTTTGCTTCTAATTTCATGAACTGATCATGATCATAATGATATAATTATGATCATGATGATGTGCCTATGTATAAAATATGCTGTATAAAATATGCTGTACTTCTGTTTACAGCAAAATCCTAAATTAAGATGTGTATTTGTTTTACCAAATCTTTTATAAATGTAATATTTGCAGTCACAAAATTTATATGTGCATTGTACATTTTTTTGCTTTATTTTGTGCATACAAACTTTCAAACTCACAATTATTCTTTGACAATGTAAACCATGGCAACAAATGATTGTAGACACTGTCAAATCAAGATCCCAAAACCAAATTCATAAATTGCTAAAAGGACATTTAAAGATATGTTTTAAAAACATTTCCTAATTGTTTTCAGAACTTCTTTCGGATTGCTTTGACAAAACAAATCTCTGCAATGCAACTGTTTCACACATTAAGAATGTATAGCTGCAATTCCTTCAAAATTAGAGCTACCTACTAGAATAAATATCTCCCTATAAACACAATAAGTACAAGTTATAGTATTAGTTGTGGAACTGAATTTTAGTCACACAATCTTTGTTTGTCATTCCATTTTTTTTCATCTTTCACTGGAATGATTGCAATTTACTTTGTTGCCGGTTTGGGGGTTTGTCAAATGCGGAAAACTACTTCAGGTCATCAAGTTTAAAAGATCAGGGCACAGTCAGAAGTTTGTAAACTCATCACAAAAAAATCATTTTACAGAACCAGATCTTAATACTGCTACATGGAGTTCAAAATTTTCAAAGAGAGTCAGAAGCATGCAAACAAGAGAGAGTAAGAGTACAACAGAACATTTACTATCTTTCCAGAAAAAAGCTGTACCCTTTTGGAGACATTTGACTTCAGTTATCAAAACAAGACTAAATGGGCATAGCTGAATACAAATAAAAGTCTCTTATCCTGAAACTGTGATCAATTTAAAACAATCCCGATTCGAATAATGACTGATTCTGTGCACACAGTATCAGTGAAACAATTAATCATGTTGTCAAAATGTCACCTGTACCAAAGCTCAATTTAATATCATCCACTGTAACATATGTTGTCATGGTGACTTGATATTAAAAAAAATCAATGCCATTTACTGGAAATTGAGAATATCATTATGCTGCTTGAATACCTGGAAGTCAGATTCGCAGGTAACTATTGTGAAGGTGACCTCTACAAGGTATGGTAAAAACCACTGATGTCAATAAATGGCTACTGATGGTGGTTAGTACCCAAGTTCATTTACCAATTAGAACAATCAATACTTTCCACTACATAAAAGATTTGTGTTGTGTGGTCTCCTCAAAGGGGAGATTGATCTCATGTAATGATGTGATGTTCACTCGTATCTTCATATAAACAGTAGCGGTCTTCAGGGAAAACTTGGGCGATGGATTCACATCAGTTCCGTAGGAAAATATGTTTTGATCACCCAGAAAACTTATTTAAAGGATTTATATATGTGCATGCCATTAAAAAACTTATAATTTCTAGTGTTTAATGGTTCAAATTTTGTAAAAGAAACAAATATATTTCCCATTCATAAGCCAAATGGGTTTTTTACAAAAAGTTTCTAACGCATTTTCATGTACATTGCTTATCCTATAGAAACCCACAACATACTTTTAAAAGTTCAACTCTCAGCGACATCAGTCTGTATTTGATAGAGATGCAGCAAGTCACAGAACTACAGGAGACCATGTTACCATCTTCTGTGCCATTTGCCTACAAATCTCAAGAAGCATCTTGTTTTGTAATACAGATGAGAGCTATGGGTCATTAACCTGTGGTCAACAAGCATTCCAGAGGTTTTAATTCACCGCTTAAGTGGACACAAATAAATATTACATCATTTTAAATATGTCCTCTTGTGCAGCTGGAGAAGAGGAACTTGGTTTTGTCTTGCAACATACAGCATTTAAAATTCACAATCTCGTCTGCGTTTTTCTTATGAGCATTGAGGATAGAACGAAATCATTACCACTGGTCTTACATACTAGCATCAGTCGTTCCGTCGTTTGTTTGTTCATTCGTTCTAAATATTGCTCAAGTACAGTCATTGTTGGGTTCATGTAGAAATACAGTGAATTGAATTAATCTGATTCAGCTAAGTATTTTGTGATTTCAATACTATTGGAAGCATTACATATTGTCTGAGACCGTTAACAACTGAGCTATGATAGGTCCAGTATTTCATTTCATATTAACACAACCATTATTTCCTGTTTTGCAATTATTTCTCTCTTCACTGCTGTTGCTTTTTAATTCTTTCACAATTTTCATATTTTTTTATACATCTTGTTATTTTGTATACTAATTACTACAACAGCTGAAAACTGTGATGAGTTTTTTTCTCGATGCTGGCAGGTGTTTACCCATGCCGGCTGCCCTACGAGTCCCAGAAACTGTAATGTGAAGGTTTTGAATAAGAGGTGAAAATCCCTGAGTGAGTGAGTGAGTTGAGTTTGATGCCACACTCAGCAATATTCAAGCTATATGGCGGCGGTCTGTAAATAATCAAGTCTGGACCAGACAATCCAGTAATCAACAGCATAAGCATCAATATGCACAAATGGGAACCGATGACATGTGTCATCCAAGTCAGCAAGTCTGACCACCCGATCCTGTTAGTTGCCTCTTATGACAAGCACAGTCGCCTTTTATGGCAAGCATGGGTTCCCAAAGGCTCATTCTACCCTGGACCTTCACGGGTGGTGAAAATCGGGGTGTCTTAATGGAAACCAGTGTTGTGTTCTTCATGTCTGTCTGGATCTTTATAATGCTGAATTTGTTGGAAACAAAAGTTTGCTCAATAAATTATTTGCATAGACTTACAAATTGGATACATATTGAAAGCAATATTTTGTGTTTGGAAAGACCATGCCTGGGCTTGATGCCAGTGAATCCACCACTTTCAGGCCATCTTAAAATGATGATCACTTAGAGAATGACATTATCTAACGTACAAGGATTTGCCATTTTTAGATCTGGCACTGAAAAAGGTGCAAAAGGTATTGCTTATATTACAACAATCATATGATTGAGTTTCAACCCTAAACCTTGCACACCCTAAACCATGATGTTTACAGCAAAACTTTGACTTCAGAACAAAAGTGACTTCCAACTTACCTGTTTGAGTAAAGTGTCTGTACTTGCCACCTTGTTCATGGAGGTCTTCTTTGTACAGGTTTTGACAAATCGTTCAATCCTTTCGTTGAATTTCATGAACACCACATAGGCAACATATAAGAGAAACAAAATGAGAGCCTCCCACCAATCAATCACGTCATCCACAAAAAATCCAATTAACAGTATAAGGTCAATACTGTAGAAGCTGACATCTCGAAACAAAGGCCACCAAGTCAATGTCAACAGTTGTTTACTAAACACTGCACACATCCCAATAACAAAAAGAATATTAAAAACAGCAGATCCCACTATAGTACCAATACCGACGTTACTCTTCGCCAGAAAAACACCAATGACACTTGTGAAAAATTCTGGAGCACTTCCACCTGCCGCCATGAATGTAGCCCCTGCGACATCTTCCGAGATGTCATACTTCTCTATAATGACTCCCAAAGCAGGCACAAAGAATTCATCACAGACAATTGCAAGAGCCACAAACATGTAAATCATGCCAAACACATGAAGGATGATAGCGCCATGACGCATCTGTTCCACTGAGAAGACTGGAGGGGGGTATATTCCTTCATCTTTTGTTGAGTTATCTGACAATAGATGTCGATGTATGAAAAGATGGTTGGTATCGGAGTAAGGAATAGGTTCATCATACTTTGAGAAAGACTCTGGATTCCGGACGGACACATAGTTCACTGACAAATAGCCAATGAGGAACACGCCAAGGATAAACACAAGGCGGTACCCCCGGGTCTTACGGGACATGTACTTCTTCAGCTGAAGAAACGACATGGCTTTTGTCTCTGTTTGTAGCTACGGTCCTCTCGAAGATATTGTTTTCAATCTGATCTGTTTCATCTTTAATGAGTGTCAGAAAACTGTTCTAGAAAACAATGTACCATTGCTTCTACCATTACTCTCTCACAATCTCTTGTCAACACTTGCAGACTTGAAATCTGAAAAAAAGAAAATACACTGTTAGTTGGACGGATCATTTAGAAACAAACTGGCAAAAATCATAGAGTTGAAACAATGTGAAATGCATCACTCAGTTATATGGTACTCAGATCATATGGTAATATTTTGAAAGTATTTCTTTGAAATATGTTATATTCAATTTAGCATGAATACATATTCAAACGACACAAACAAAGTCAGCTAAATCAGAATCAAACAAACAAAAACAAGAAAATCATCAAAATTTTTCAAATATAAAAGAAAATGATCAAACTTTGATAAATTTACCAGAAAACATAGACAAAAGACATAACTCTTTAACACACTAAATCATGTAAACAACAATAAACGAAAAAAAGTTCAAATGCTCCATTTTGAAAAAGCTATGACAATCCACTTTGAAATCCCTGTGACAATCCACCATCTTAAGAACGCATTCCAGTTGTGCCACACATACTCGGAACACAAGCACTTGACAGTATCCATCTAGCAGGACTGTCAACACTCAAGAACATATCCATAAACACTATGATGACCCATTCCTGTCAACACCAACATGAACAAGTCCTGCAGTCAGTATTACCTGACAATTTTTTCCACAATGTACACTAGCCATGAGTAACATCATCACCTCCAATGCTGTCATGATGTTGGCAGGTAAAGCAATAACTGGCATGAAATCCAATACATTCACCATCAATTAGCACCCAGTCATTGCAGACAATCTGATTGGATGAACGAAATGTGATGAAACGCATGTTCATTGGATGAAATTAATGTTGCATATGGAGACGTAAACAAGCATAACGGCGTTAATTGAAAAAATATTCTTGTTTAAATTCCATGGTAACCGGAGTATGCAGAAGGATTGGTAATTTAGAAGGATTGTTGTGGTGATTGTCACATGAAAGCTGGCATACATTCAATGTCAATGGTGGTATATTGATTGGGAGCTGTCACCATGGTTGCTCTCCAGCTCTGCTCATAAATAAACAAGTACAGTCTAAGATATAGATCTTCGCCAAGTTGGATTCTGGGGCTGGAACCATTTAAATGTTACTTTAAAAATATATTTTATGATTTAAGAATGTTTAAAATCTAATAACCATTTTTGAAACTTTGTACTTCTCATGAATGAGGAGTCAGTTTACTTCGGTTCTGGTTGTGCAGTTTCAAGGAAAAGTGTTTTATTAAAATGCTCATTTTCAAAATACATATGCAATAGAAAATAATACATTTTCTTGCATATGTTTATCAAAAACTAGTACTAATCAGAATAAATAAACCCATGTTATCATTTTAAACAAATCTGGACAAAACGAAAACAATAAGATGCGAGAAAGCAAGTTTATCACCATCTTTGATTTCAGACTGAAATTATCCTAAGGAGCTAAATCATTTTGTGATATTTTTTCAGATTCTGAAATTTGTAGTGACTTTGACTGCCAGTGCTATGACATGTACATCCGACTCAGATATGAACAAACATCAAACTAAATGTGCTTTCCTCCTTGAAGATCTGTTTCCTTATGAATCAGAGTCTCTGTTAGGATTGACAATGTCAAAAGAAGGTTGCAGTATTTGCTTCAGAGGTCAAACTAAAGCTTCATATATGTCAATAACCTGATATACTACCCACTTACAGCCAATTCCCCTCTGCTGAATTGTACAACTAAACTAGAAACAGGTTCCTGTTTTGATGTAAGGAAAAGGATTTGCAGACACAAAACACTACACGAAAATTGTTTGACTTCATCTTTCCAAAGTTTAAAATTCCCTTTTTGGCTGACCCATATTAAATGAGCTCCAGTTTTTAAATTGTGTGAGTCGCAGTTCTTAAGGTACAATCAATCATGTTTTGTAAACAATTTCAAAGTTTTGTCTATCATGCTTGCTCAAATGTAATATTCCAGCTTTATGGCAATGGTTTGTAAATAATCAAGTCTGGACAATCCAGTGATCAACAGCATGAACATCGCTATGCACATTTGGGAACTGATGACATGTGCCTCCCGATCCAGTTAGTCGCCTCTTACGACAAGCAGAGTTGCCTTCATGGCAAGCATGGGTTGCTGAAGGCCTATTCTATATCAGACCTCCATGGGTCCCAGTAAAGCTGTCAAGGTAGTACACATGTGGAGGACATTTCTAAGTTAGACACATCAGTGCCATATCCATACATGTGCCTTGACATGTGTTCGTAATCATTTCACAACAACATTTACAAAAGAAATTGTTTCTAAAGCAAAGTTACTCGATCTATATTGCCAAATGATTTAAATTTGAAACTTCATAAACAAAATTTTCAAATAGTTAAAAATACTTTATATTTCTTTGTTTTCTAAGTCTTGTAAATGTTCTCTCTCTTGCTGAATGAGGATGTAGATGAAAAGCACATAAGTATGGATGAACCTAGTTTCAGATCAACAGCACTGTAAGTGGTATGTTAAAAACAATAACACTTTAATCAAAACTAGATGAACTAGAAACCCAGCCCTAAAACCTAAGTTAAACTTGGCAATATTTTGACATATAATCAATTCATTTTACAGTAAATCTTAAAGAAGCAAACATAGTGATTCCCTATGACAAATTTGGCAGGTGACGAAATCCTACAATGGGACAAGCATGGTCAGTACTGGTCACTTAATTGACTATTAAAATTAATTGGCTATTTAAATCTCCCACTGAAAAAGTCAAGAAAAAAAGAAAGTAAAATTTTCATTTGACAGATCTTTTACAACCACTTTGTTTGAAATCCCAATAGAGTAATTAAATACAATATACCTATTATTCTCATTTATGACCAATGACTAAATATCAATAATACCATGAGGGCATATTAAAAACTAAAGTTGATTACATAAAATACAAGCAGAAATTCATTGATCTGGTAATGGTAAAATAACGAGAGGACGTTACTTTTGGAATCAACAGAATCTCAAGACTAAACTATGCTAGGTTTTATGTGTAACATCTCTACAACTTTGCACAGTGACCCATAGTTACAGCAGTTTTAGTTGGTTAAACTATGTTTACAACAGCTGATGATTTCCCACCTGAATATGAACGTCAACATTCGCGTGATGTTCTCTTAATGACTAATAATTAAAAAAATTATAGTAGACACACTAAACCCACAGCTCAGGTTCCTGTGCGTCATACTTCTATTTAAAGAAAATAATAATTCCATATTGAATATATAATTAAATCTGAACAATAATTACACAGTTTGCACAAAACGCAAACCACACATGTCTAACAACATAAAATTTATAATCAAACCAACCAAGGTGTGGCTAAAATAACATGTTAATGAGCATTTGAGGTAGTTGTCAAGGCACCCACTTCCTAAGGAGAAGAGACGGTGAGAATCTATAGCACTTATCTACAATCTAAAACAGACTGCGACAGTTATTGAGAAGTGGAATAGCCTGACATAATCAGCTGGGATTTAAGTAATTAGATTGAGTAAATATTTGATGCCCTCCTCTTTGTTTCAGTGTTCGGGGAGTGTGCAAATCTGATCAAATAATTCAGTAATGAACCCTGGTTGAGGAAGACAAGCAATTAGTAAAGGTAACAAATGGGGCAGACAGACTTGTTTGTTCCATGCAATTGGAAATCTGGCCTGCAGACTGGTTTCTAAACTTGCTCATGTGAATGTGCTGGGTGTCACCTACACATTGCTGCTTTCTGTCCTGTCCATTTTGAAAAGATGCATATCAATTTTTTTGGAGGGAGCATTTTGCCTTTTAGTGTGTATTTTATCGTCATTCAATTTCTCTATTGGAGAAGAGATACCACATGTTTCAGCTCTCTAATAAAGTGTCACAATTCATTGTGCACAGTTGCCTCCCTCAGTGGATACACTCAATGATCATGGGTTTGCTTCACCGTGACTGTTTGTTTTTAGATTTGTCAGCACAATTCCTGGACTAATGTGCTTCACAAAAGTGGTGAATGCCTGAGACCTTCATCACTTAAGACTTTCTTCCCATATCAGGATAGAGGCTATGACGTAAAACAATTTACAACCGTTCAACTCAGCCCTGAATAAAACTCAGTCAAACTCATAGCTTTCACAAATGAGTGAGTGAGTATGGTTCTACACCACTTTTAGCAATATTCCAACAATCGAACCAGGATTTTCTGCATGAGCGAACACACTAACCACTAGGCTACTCCCCCACCCCTCTTTCATGAGTGTGAAGGTAGATCAACATCCATTATGATTGCCTCATTCAAAGAAACTCTGAACTAAACTCTGGATAGCATTTCCCGGGAATACTATTTACACACGGTGAAGGAAGTTACCATGCTTACAGGGACACCAAAGTTCCATTAAATATGTTGTGAATTACGAAAAGGAGAGTGTAAGTGATAGAGCTTGCTTCAATCAACAAAAAAATATTGGACAAGATCACTGAGGTTAACAAAATGATCTTGAAGCATGTTGGAGAGAGTGTAACCATAGGCAGTCAGAAATCACATCTTGGTTAGCAAGATGATCTTGAAGCATTTTGGAGAGAAAGTAACCATAGGCAGTCAGAAATCACATCTTGGTTAACAAGATGATCTCAAATCGAAGCATTATGTGGGGAGCTCAACCGTTGGCATTCAGAAATTTAAGTCGAAGGACACTGTTGCACTTTTTCAAATACCCGCTGTTGAATGTACATAGCTATCAATCATAAAGATCTCCCCATCAATACCATGACAGCAGCACTGCAAGACCTTCTCTGACAGAGGAGACAGGATATTGGACTCGGGGATGAAGGAAATTAGCAATCATCATCACAGAAAGAAGGAGATGGCTGTTTTTACGCACCCACCGATTAACAAGCATAATTATCAGTGCTGCTGATGACAGCTGACTGAGTATCATGGTAACAGCATATCACGTGTATGACCGCACTACACAACATGTCTATGTTAGGAAACTGACATCACATTTCACGTAAGAGGTGAGACATGTGTCACTTTGTTCTCTGTCGGTAATGAACTTACATTTAAAATCTGATGTAAAATGCACGTACTCGATCACAGTATTGTATGTAGTTTGGACCAAAAGCCATTTTCTGAACACAACTAATGTCTGTTTGATTTCATGATACAGGGGACATTGCAAAATATGACTCAAATAAGCAAAGCACTCTTCCAAAATGTCAACCTGATGACCACATACTTCCGTTATATTGTCTAATTCCAGACAGTCATTGTCTTAACATTTTCAAAATCCCCAAACTATGTAACCAAGTCATATGAGACTTATTTGTCATTATTTACTCTGCATTCTTAATTTTTATCACTACTACAGAGTACAGCGTCTTGTCATTTATTTTATTCCTCTTTGTCACTTCCACTAATTACTGTATATGACATTTATGACCTTTATTGACTGTGTCGGTCATCACACTAACTGTAGAAGGAAGTGTCCATTGTTGAATCTTGCCTGTCCATTGTTGTTAAAAAATGTATATACAGATATGCTCACATCAATACTGATAAACCATGGAGTCCAGTATTTTGACTGTTTAGGGACGACCATGAGCAGGATTATGCTGCTCACAGGAAAGGCTCTGAGGTTAAGCTGAAAGTTCGTTCCCCTCATTCATGTATACTTGTTTGTCATGTCTTTAGGAACCATCTAAAGAAGTTAAACTCAACTATGCCTTTGTCTTCATCAACGTCTTTGTTCACGTTCATCTTGTCAAAGTACTGTTACGTATAATTCTCTGGTAAATCCCCGTCAACCATAATAGAGGAGTCTTGATGATGACCTGTTGAATGTATGACAACTGATGACTACTTTGACCACAAAGAAAAAAAAATCTCAACTTGTGATTGGTGCAAATGCGAGCTGCTGAATGTCAGCTTTCCCTTGTGAGGTGAGTCGCTGATGATCTTTCGTAAACAATTGGTTGTTAGCAGCACGGTCATATTGTCTTACTCAGGAGAGCCACTGTCCAAAAATTAGTAAATACCAAAAACTATTTGGAAAAGTCATGTGAGAGTTAAGTGTGATTATTGTCAGGGTGTCAGCCACCCTGCTCCACTTTGTCACTTTAAAACCAAACCAGTTTTTATAATTTCATTAGTTATGGTATGTGATATTTATGGCGTCAGTTGGTCATCCCCCATGGCTGTATCTGTCATCACATCAACTGTACAAGGAAGTGCTATTGTTTCTCTATCTGCCCATTGTTGAGTCTTTGCCTGTTCATCGTTGTCAAAAACTGAATAGTATGCTCACATCTATATCGTAAAAGTGGAGCCTGGTATTCCAACTTTCTGCGTAGGAATGACCCCCAAGCCATTTGTTGGAAACACCCTGGGGTTGAGCTGGAAATTTCATGTATTCTTGAATGTGTAGAACCAGCTAAAGAAGTTTGAACTCAACTATACCTTGTCTTCATCAACACACACTTTGTCTTAATTATGAGCTAATTCCCCTACCGACTGTCTTAATGTCTTAATTGTGAGCTAATTCCCATTGACCATTTTACCATGTGTTGACTGCACACTCCATAACTGACATTACGGATATCACTGTGGTTCTGCTGTGAGTGAGTAGGTTTATACACCACTTTTAGCAATATTCCAGCAGTATCATGACAGGGAACACCAGAAATGGGCGTCACACATGCATCATGTGGGGAATTGAACCTGACAAGTGAATGCCTTAATCATTAGGCTATCTCACCGTCCTAGCTCTGCGGTGAAGAACTGATATCAACCGATCTTCAGAACATGTACATTCCCTCAATAAGTAACTAGTATGATAGCATGACACTAAAGTGATATTGCAGACATGATAGCTCTCACAG
The DNA here is from genome assembly GCF_037392515.1 of Haliotis asinina. Taxonomy (NCBI): domain Eukaryota; kingdom Metazoa; phylum Mollusca; class Gastropoda; order Lepetellida; family Haliotidae; genus Haliotis; species Haliotis asinina. The sequence continues at coordinate 74,442,304 of NC_090282.1, read as the reverse complement.
TTTACTGCCATGTTGTTGATGTTACCAACCCATCCTTGAGGCTGCTTTGTCACATGCATTCTCATTGGTCCATTGGTAATTTCATGGCATATCAATTCAAGGGCAGGTAACTGCTGATTGCAAGAACAATGGGCATTAATCCAGGGTGAGTGCAGGTTTACCAAACTATGGAGGATGCATCTGCCTCACAACCAAACTTCCCTTCTCAAATAACTTTCCTCATACAGAGGATGTAAAAGTGACAAATGCTGCTCTGTGTGCTCTCTTTGTCTATGTTGTCAAACACACATTCAACATTGTTCAACATTTGTCATACAAAGTAACTTCACAGGGGTTACCACAACATTTCATCATAAAATATATGAAGAGAAATAAAATGCATCCTGCATTAAAAAGAACAGATGTTGTTGTTAGATTTCTGTGTCCTTTAAGTGAGCAAACTGTCAAATATGGCTGTGATAGGAAAGACAGAATTGACAGATTGCAAATGGGTTTGCAAAACCAATTAACACAGGTCTGTCTCATAGTGTGTGTAACTCACAATTTTCCCTTCTGGCTAGTCCTTTCTTCCTTTCTACCATTCTAAATCCATGAATAAGCAAGTCTAGATTTTCCCTGGTTATGAATCGCCATGCTCATTCAAGTGTTCCTTTTCCATTACACAGGAGTTTTTCTTTCTGGCAAATACTATTTCCACAGTCTAAGAGTTAGTCCATCATGAACACAATTATTTTTCTGATGGACAGAGAACCATAACTGCAAAATCTGGCTTGACACAACATCAATTCCAGTTATAACTAAAGGAGATAACTCTGCCAAGCAATTATTCCACTTCAGGCCACAACTGCTGTTTTGAGTGCTACATTCAACACTTTGTTGCCCCTAGACACTGATGTGATAAATTGTAAACATCTTGTTCAGAAAACCTGCTTCCAATAAAGCACACAAAAAAGAACCTGCTGAAAAACAGATCGAAGCAGGAAACAATGCAGGACATCTGATATTATTGGAGTATTTTTCATGCATGTTTGAATGTTTTCATGCAGACGACACAACTCTTCAATTATTAATGCAAACCTGAAATACTTGAACACAATGTTCCAAACATGTTGTCTCAACCACGACAAGCAAATGGTGCATGCATCAGTTGGATGACAAAGAAATCTGTTTTTCATTAAATCCATTCAGAGGTTATGATTCCAGGATATGAACAAAATAGCTGGCATCACAGACCTTGGAGAAAGTTCACATGCCAAAACTTCCACAGCATAAACATATGGTCCATGGACAACAGTTTCCTAGCCAGTCTTAGTAAATTCTACAATGTATGAACCCTGACATGAGTAAATGTATTGAAATAAACAATGACATGAAACAGTGTTCATCTTAAAGAGAAGAAAAGTCATTTACATGACAGACACTCTAACCTTTTGGGCTTGACATATTTGACACTATTTTAAGTAGTAACTGGACTAAATAAATGCTATATCTTCCAAAACTGCATTCACTTATTACTTATGTGAGATCAAATGATGTCTCCTAGGAAATATCACAGTAGATTTTGCCCTGACAATGCTATGACATCATGATCTTGATGACATCACAATGCTATGACATCATGATCTTGATGACATCACAATGCTATAACACTGCTGCACTACAAGTCTAATGGCAGCACCATGTTTAGAAATGTCATGAAAACTAATGAAGAGTGATATTTGATGAAAAATATAATCTCAACCAAGTATCTTCTGATATAAATATATCAACACTCATTGATAAAAAAAAAGATCCTTGACAAGCCTCCGACATTTGTGACTTTATCAACTCTTGGTGATATATTTGATATCACAAAACACTCGGGTGAATTCTCAAGTTAAAATACACATAGAAAATTTCCAATTATGCATTGAAAAATAATTGTCGTGGACCAAATGTGCAATTAAAATGTGAGATACGCAATATTTACGTAGATTCTGAGTAGGTATGACATAAGGCAGTACATGTCTGCTAGTAGTAAACATACTCAGTGACATATACTTAGCTAAGTAAAATCACTGAAACCTCCACATATCTGAAAGCAATGGGTAAAGGAATATGAAGTGAAAGGGCATTCATAATACCCATTCCCAAACAATACAGTTGATACAGCACTCACAGGAACTAAATCCTACCTGGAGCTCTGTATGGTGTAACAGTGCTGGCTCATAGCCCATACCTGTTGTTTCCTCAGACCAGGCCTACCCCTTCCGTTGTCTCCCATTTGTTACACATGCCAGTTGTTACACACTCTGATATTGCCAGTTGTTACACAGTCAGGTTGGGATTTAATTACTGCTATAATGGACTAGCCCAAACTGCTCAGTACGAGGATTTATAATAAAGCAGCTTTTATATCAGATAGATTGAAGGGAACAAGAGCACGATATTTTCATGTATTTTTCACTGAAGAAATATTTGTTTAATTAAAAATGTGTTTATAATTAGCATTTAATATCTACATTCAGTTGTTTTTATCTTGAGATGACCTTTGCTTCTAAAGACAGCTGTGTTACCTCAGTCATGCTGAGAATACATCATTTACAATATACGACACGTCGTGACCCCTGCACATGGCTGTTATACAAACAGTAGAGTATCTCACATTGCAGAGAGGCAGATCACAAGTTCTTTGTGAAGGATTCCTCTACAACATGTCGACAGCACAACAGACATGTTCCATGCAAGGTTCAGATAGACTTTGAACTTGCAGCTATCCAAGCCGTGGAAGCTGAGTTTCCTAATGCCGAGATCAAAAGATGTTTATTTCATTTAACTCTAGCCGTATGCTGCAAGACACAAAACTTGGGAGTTCCAATGCACCTATGGAGCCACCACCAGACCAGAGGACAGTATAGTAACAGTTATCTCAAGGGCTTCCACAACACACTAAACCGGACCTTGCCATACGACCATCTGAACATTTATAGGTTGATCACTGTCATCTGCAAGATCGAGTCTGCAGACCGAGTCAAGCTGTCTCGGATCATCTTCGGTGCAGCTCCTCATACCAGAAAGTCAGTATACAAGGAGTTGGAAAACAGAACACAGAGACTTGAAGGGCCAACCAGTCTGTAGTACCAGGACACCACTTGACTTCCTTGATGCCATCGGACATTTGATTAAGCTTGGTTGAAACTCTTGTTATGTGAAATCTATGTACTGACTTGAATCAATTTGCAAACAAATGCATATAAAATGCAATAATATGATATGTAGTGCTAAATAATGATTTGAATCAGTTTACAAACAAATGCATATAAAAAGCAATGTAATGATATATAGTGCTAATCAATTGTGTTGTGTTCTCTTTCTATGTCTGTCATCATGGACTATCCCATTATTCACTAATAGGTAATAGGTAACAGGTAATAGGTGTGTGGACTGGTCTGAGACCTTACTTGTCCTGGGGAGTGTGACAACTGGCAAATGGGAGGATATCACAGCTTCTGTTTTCCCAATTGCCAGCATCACGAGTCACACCATTGATTCTCATGGAATGTCATGCTCTCAGGCTTGCTGCTCAGAGCAGGGTTAAAAAAGAAGATAATGAAAACTGCCACCTTTGTGCTGCACATAATTCTATCCATAAACTGATCAGAGGTGAATCTACTTGTAAAATGAATGTAATGAGACAGTCTTGTGTAGGTGTTGTGTAGGCGTTCTTAGGCCTGTCTGGTTTCAATCAAATGATTAGTGATTGTGAGTTCCTATACAGACACCTCTATACACTGGTCATGCATGCACATATGTTACATGCCCTTCATGCATGCAATCAAATTTCATTGTGATTAAATGTAGGGTTCCAATCTGTGGTACAATAATGTAAATGTACAACACAAGGATAGCTGACACTGTAATCATTAGTTCCCTTAGATGTTGTCAGTAGTACATGCAAATTTTCTCCTCAGCTCAATTCCACTTTTTATCTTCTCCATTTATGTGCATTATTCCATAAGAACAGTAACGAAAATCTTTTGTTCTTTAATTAATTGTCAAATTGATTTTTCACTGCAATCTTTTTAAGGAAAGATTGGTCTCTTAAGACACTGTGTCGTTTCCACATCACTAGGGAAAAAGTAAAGTAATACTTTACTACTTTACTTTTAATTAGAAATAGACAATAAATTACAATAATGGACCCATTAAAAAATCATCGCCATTTTATCTGAACAAGATACTTAAGAAGACATTAAACTGGTTCGTTAAATAACGTAATGATATTTTTGCAGCAACATCATTGATCGGCACTCAGGTTTCTAAAACATCCACAACAATACTTCATTGTAATGTTCTGCTTCGTGTAGCAACTGCCAGAAAGCAGCACATATAATGCACATACCATGTTTATAGAGGATGTACTCCATTTGGAACTCTTTAATAAAACACCACTGCCTGAAGGTATAAGGTGAACAGCTTCCGTTGCTAAACTGTAAGGGAGGTTTATTTCAAGCAATGTTCTTGAAAGCAACTAATTTTCACAGTAGGATCACAGTGTCCCATGGTTTAATTACATATATTTGAAAGATGATAGTATGCCTGACTTTTCAAAATGTCTCAAAGTAATAAGTCTGTGCTTGTTTTAGATTATTTCATTGCAGGAATAATAACTGTAACAGGTTTTCAAAGAACATTCTGAAATGGATGAATGAATGCTGTATTTAACTTAAACCAAAACATTTATGACACTATTTTTAAACATATCTATAGATACTATTTCAGCACTACACATAATACTATTCTACTGTTCTGTACCTTTGGTACATTATGAATCGACACCTTTGTCCTGCAAAGTCTTTGCATGTAAATGTAACATGTAGGGACATCAAATCATCAAAATTCTATCAGTCAGACTGTCATGATCATATGATACATGAGGATCAAAAAATGGCTCTGAAGGTCACATCAGATGACCTCTATAACTCCTGAAGTCCCTAAATTCTTCACAGAGGTATATGAAGATTTCAGATTATCCCATCCAATCTCTGCATTTTTGAACCAGTGTAACACAGATTCTAAACTAAAAAAGTAATATTGTATTAAACTTGCTTCGTTTAGGGCTTCAATGTTGCAGGCAGGACTAGGCAGTTAGAAGATAATTTGGTTCAGGGTCTGTGAGACAGACAATCATTCCTCTTGTATCTAGTCTAGGCAGTCAAGGGTCACCTGACTTGACCTTCTATCACAGAGGTGTTAGATAATTATACAGATAAGTCTTGTATTGAAAAACATTTTCAAAAGATTCCTCGTGCTGTAATTTGGACAATATATTGTAAGGAAAGAACAGTTTTATTACTTGTTTTACAGATTTTGTCCTCAGAAAACCTACAGGCCAGTGGGAAAAAACAACACACAAAAAAATCACCAGTCAAAGCAAAAACCCTAGTACGTTTCCATGGTAACTCTTTTGGCTTGCTTATCAACTAAAAGTAAGTTGAGTGAGCTTCGGTTTCATATAATACTGATCTCAAGAAAATTTCATTTATATCAAATTAACATTAGGATTTTATTTTTTTGAGCAAGGAAAATCAATTTTTATTTTTTTCTTATTCTTGAACAAATATGACCGGTGGATCCATAAAACAAGATATAATATTGGACCGGCCTGCAGAGCAAATTATATGTAGAGTCAATATAGTTTCTGTATATTCTCGAACAATCCTCAAAAAACAGGCATGTGTGACACAACCGATCAACAGTTTGATAATCATGGCTTTACTCTCTCCACAACAGAAGACTGCATTATGTGTGGAGTATCTGCCATTTTTCAAAGAAGGAAATTATAGGTTGTCTGCACAACCTGTGGTGATTTATTTGCATATTTGGTGAATCAAACCATATATCCTTTCATAAATTCAATTTTTATGAATAAAAAAACAGAAAAAGCCAGTGTGAATTTTATACATAGAAGTGTTTTTACTTGAAATTAGGTGTTATTAATCAAAACAAGACATACAGCCTTATGTATCCAATCTGTTAGTGAACTAGAGGTTTGCAGAACACACACAAAACAAACACTGTTCCATGTCTTCTAATAAAGAATGATTGAAAATACTTTTCATCTTACGACATACCTGATTGTATATCATGTCTTATGTATACTTTGTTCCTAATCAGTAGACATACTTCACTTTCACTTTTTCAATTTTAGTCATTGGCAATATTCATATTAAATATTGAAAAATTAAAAAAAACAAAATTTTAATTCAGAAAATGAATATCTGGAGGATGGTATCTTATATCATTAATTCAAAATAAAGAATTGCATTTGGTATGTTGTAAAGGTAATGCCAACTACCTGGGAATCCAAGGGGAAAAACAAAACAGAGATCCTTAATGAAGACACTGGACCATAAATCATTTGTGTAATGTAGTCTTCAAGAAATATAAATTCGTGTTTCCAAGTCACACCCTTAGATCTGTCACCATGATTTCATTACAGATTAGGTTGCTTGGACAGATCAGTCAGTGAGATATACAATTAGAATGTAACAATGAGAGAACATACATCTTCCTGTAAACATCAATACAACTCCATCAATGATATATTAATACCGAACACATAACGCACTCGCCTATAAAGAAACAAATGAACGAAACTGAAATCCAGCACTGATGTGTTCTTGGAATGATCATTGACAGTATGGTTGCAAGATGGAGGCTGAAGATATACTCGTCAACTGAATTAGAGAACACTGTATTAGTTTATTTTTAAACCAGTCCCATTTTAATTCCTTCTTTACATATTTTTGTCATCAGAAAACCTAAAGGCATGAGAGAAAGAAAAAAATTGAAAAAAAAAAATCACTGGTCAAAGTTATATTCCTTTTTAAATACTAAAAGTATTTTATTTTGGTCAATTTATAAAGTGTATTTTGTGAAAAAAAACAATCAAAAAATAATTTTTGGGGGAAATTTACATTTCTTGTCAAAAAGACACATAAGGATTTTACATTTTGCGTGGGGAAAATGAGCTTTAATTTTTTTTCTTATTCTTGAAAAATACACCCAGTGGATCTGAAAAAAAAAAAATAAAAATTGGTCTGGCATAATATACTTTAATTAATATTTGTCACACATCAATCCTACTTGAAATAAGTGGAGGAACACCCAAGCCTGTCACAGTAATGTACTTAATGGCAGATAAACATCAGTAATATGACAGATTCAAGTGTCCTTTAAACTTCTTTTCTTTGGCAGTTTATTTTTGGAGTAGAACATGAAGCCTGTTTGGAATAAACCACAAAATATTTCATTTATATTTGAAAATACCATCTTGAGTGTTGAAAGGGTAATAAGGTCACACCAAACTTTCCAACTTTTTCACATTCTCTTGGTATCTCAGGAATATTGAAGAACAATAAATTGTTCACTGGTCACAAGGGGGACATGGGTTTGGGACTAGCGAACAATGGATTCATCTTGCTACAGACGTCAATGTTAATTTTGAACAGTTTAAAGCATAGGTATTGGATCGTAATAAAGAGTACCAGAGTTAGGCACTAGCAAATACTACATTATTAGCTGACAGAATGTTTGAATTTAGCAGACAAGAAAACGAAATTTATCTCCTTTCCATTGACTTGCATTTGCAAAACATTGGTAGTTTCCATACATCACATGTAACGTCATTATTCAAGATAAAAAATTACTAACACAAAATATGAAATGAATTCCTTCTCAGCAGGTAACATAAAAAGTATTGGAGTATGTTGAAAAGACGAGCATACAGAAAACAACATTTATGTGTGATGTGAAAGTGGTACAAAAATACTCACTCACTCACTCACTCACACTCACTCACTCACTTACTCTCACTCACTCACTCACTCACTCACTCAAACAGCAAGAACAGGGTGAGTAATCTGCTATGGATTAAGCATAAAATATGTCCTGCCATATTTCCTAAATGGAGTTCAATACTTTTATATTGCACTGTTCAAAGACAATACATTCATGAGTCATTATCAAGCATGTACACAAACATATTGAGTACTAAACATAAAACACACTAAGAAACAGCAACATCATAAACACACTCTCATGTGTTTCGATTAACATCAAGCACTCACTCAACACACACATATTAAGACCATATTTCCACTCTAACAGAGAACGGACACTTGACGACTTGAGAAAACATTATAAAACCTTGATCAGCAGCAGCATTAAGAACCAAAATAAATATGTGTTTCACGGGTAATGCTGCACGGTGTGGTATTACTCTCTGATGGAACATAAAACACCCTGAGAACAGAGTCATTAGGCTTTAGTGGTAATGTTGTCAACTCTCATCACCAAATCCTGGCTTTGTGGCCATACCGTGTGTTGTAGGCAATACCTATACCAATCATGTTGGACTTAATTAAGGCCCAAGCTGCATGTGTGCAACAACATCAGATCTGCAGCAAATGTCTTTCGTGGCCATTGATTGGATGACTTCTTATACTAACGTTTGAATAATATATATAGACTGGATGGAGGCTTGTGATGGGAGCTAGTTGCACAGACAACCCTTGAACAAGATGGTGTTATACACACACTTGCTGAGGGAGCGTTTATTACTTCCGTAACTAAAGTATGAGTCAGTTTTCGTTATCATTCATGATTTCACTGATGCAAAAAGACAGGCATCTTTTCTGATGAATTTTGTTCCAAAACAGTGATACACATCCTGTAATGTAAATATGAACTTTCTCCCTTGAGATCTTGCAGTTTTCTGATTCAGTCACTGACCAAATCAATCAAATTTTTTTGTGATTTAGTAAAACTGGGCGCTCACCTGTGATCAAAGACAAAATTGGAAGGTCAAATTCAGAATAAACGACTGACCATTTTGCTTTGAAGAATGTGACTAAGGGACGGGACAAGCTTAATGCTTTCTTAACTGTAATTGACCAAATTCACAGTTTGGAGTTTTCATGTAAAAACTTGTAGGAAGAAATTACAGAAGCAGTGGTAATAAAAACAAACTGATAAGTTTAATGATATGTAATCCCATAGACATAAAGCAATAAAATTGCACAGACACCTGATCCATTGTAGCTGAAAGAGTAATAAAAAAGTATGTTCGGTTTAACATCAGTGGATCAGCTACTGTGGGGCAGATTGATGTTGGAGGAAAGTAAACAAGAATGGCGTTCTTAAAGCATACCACTTTGGTGAACTTTGAAAGATAATCATGCACAATGACAGACTCGAACTAATTATCCCATGTTTGTGTATGCATGGTTTCCTTGCCATCCCTAACCTGTTTGTAGCAGCAGTTACCATGGTGACTTTACCAAATCTTAATTGAACAATGGAAACACAGACCTGTAAGACCTAGGTTTGGGATAGCTCAAACAGACTTGAATTCTTTCATTCTGCTCCATGAACAAGTCATTTCAGCATTGACTCATGTATGCTCCTAAGCACTGTCGACACTAAGTTGATTACCTACAAAGAGACCTGTGAAGGTCTGGGGTAGAACAGGCCTTCAGCAACCCATGCCTACCATAAAAGGCGACCCTGCTTGTCATAAGAGGCAGCTAACAGGTGGTCAGGCTCGCTGACTTGTTTGGCACATATCATCGGTTTCCAATTGCGCAGATCAACGGGCATGCTGTTGATCACTGGATTGTCTGGTCCAGACTCGATTATTTACAGACCGCTGCCATATAGCTGTAATATTGCTGAGTGCAGCGTAAAACTAAACTCACTCACTCACATACAAAGATGACTTTAATTTGACACTGACAAGGTTGTTGATTTGCAACATGTTGGGTTTTTCCTTTTGATGTCTATTTTAATTTTTGAAGAAGTATCTTTTTCATTCAAAGTTCAATCCATTAAACAAATGCAACAACATAATGTTCCAAATGAGCTTCTGTGTTAAAACATCTCTGACATTCTGTCTTTTAATTCAACATGTAGTTTTCATGAATATTCATATCTTTTTCCAGTGTGTTTTCAATCAAAAGTTATGCCAACAGGTACACTGGCCATGACACAGCTAGAATGTGCAATGAAATTTCAAGTTACACTACACAATATAACCTTCTTCAAAATGAAATCAGTTCACTGACAAGAAATTATCATTATTATTCCAACAAGAGATAACTCTGTAAGAACAGCACAAGTCCATTAGTGTTTTGTGTACTTTTTTGTTTAAAACTACAAAACAAATGATTTAGATTCAGCTAGTCCGTTGATAATCCAAGGCAATACAAATTATTTAGATTCAACCAGTCCATTGACAATCAAGGGCAATACAAATTCTCTGATTCAGCTAGTCCATTGATAATCCACTGAGTACTTAAGTACTTTCTTTGCTGATGCCACACTGAGCAATATTCCAGCTATATGGTGGCGGTCTGTAAATAATCAAGTCCGGACCAGACAATCCAGGGATTGAAACCATGGGCAATTGGGATATGATGATATGTCAACCAAGTCAGGTTAGTTGCTTGTTATGAGAAGCAAGAGTTTCTGAAGACCAATTCTAACCAGGGTTTTCACAGGTTGACATTTTTTTATATTTGAACAGTTCACATTTAGAATGAATGTGCATTACATCTGAATATCTGTAAATTTAACATATTAAAATTTATCCTTATTTTATGACAAACCATATTCTTACTGTTAGAATACTGTTGTAACGTATTGATCCAACAATTGTTTGGATCAACAGATTCCATGATCTAAACAAACATTGGATTCTTAATAACACCAAATTCAGTTGTCACAGAAGTTTTAACACAAGAGGAGAAAAATGAAAAATAGAGACAGATCTAAAATTGCAAGTAAAATTTAGGGTGCCCCCATTGAGGCAGTGAGTCTGTACTTTATTATGAAATTTCCAAATTCTCCAACAGTATTGCTAAGGACAACTATGGGTTGCTGATTTACCTCTGCAAATTGTGTCTCTGTGACCATCTCCGTTACTGACTTTGGAGGTGATGGTGAAGAAGAATTTCAGCAACGGCATAAACTACATAACACTCCTGAGAGCATGGATAGTACATGTGACCATGTTTCTTAATAACATGCTTCCTTCAACATTCTTCCTGACACTTGTGCATGGAAGATAACGTGAACGGATCAGATTGGGCTGATAAGACTTATACATACTGATATTGATCCCTAAGTCAATCTTCTTTCAACAATTGTTCTTTTGTCAGGACAATGGGCCACAAGTAGGGGAATGACTCCTGCCTTGACGTCACACACAATCCATGAATATTGAACTTGTGTGCTTGTACTGTGTAATAATAGGTAAGTAGGATTGGAGAGTATTGGTCTTGCATATCTAACCACTGACACCTTCAGTTTAAGACACAAGACACAAGTTCACAAGAAGGTTCATAAGAAGGTTCACAATAAGGTTTGTGAGAAGGTTCATGAGTAGGTTCACAAGAAGGTCCATGAAAAGGTTGACAAGAGAGTTCTCAAGAGGGTTCATGAGAAGATTCATGAAAAGTTTTACGAGAAGGTTCATGAGTAGGTTCACAAGAAGGTCCATGAAAAGGTTTACAAGAGAGTTCTCAAGAAGGTTCATGAGAAGATTCATGAAAAGTTTTACGAGAAGGTTCATGAGTAGGTTCACGAGAAGGTCCATGAAAATGTTTACAAGAGAGTTCACAGGAAGGTTCACGAGAAGGTTCATGAGAAGGTTCACGAGTAGGCTCACAAGAAGCCCCATGAAAAGGTTTACAAGAGAGTTCACAAGAAGGTTCACGAGAAGGTTCATGAGAAGGTTCACAAGTAGGCTCACAAGAAGCCCCATGAAAAGGTTTACAAGAGAGTTCACAGGAAGGTTCACGAGAAGGTTCATGAGAAGGTTCACGAGTAGGCTCACAAGAAGCCCCATGAAAAGGTTTACAAGGGGGTTCACAAAAAGGTTCACGAGAAGGTTCATGAGAAGGTTCACGAGTAGGCTCACAAGAAGCCCCATGAAAAGGTTTACAAGGGGGTTCACAAAAAGGTTCACGAGAAGGTTCATGAGAAGGTTCACGAGTAGGCTCACAAGAAGCCCCATGAAAAGGTTTACAAGGGGGTTCACAAAAAGGTTCACGAGAGGGTCCACAAGAAGCCCCATGAAAATGTTTACAAGAGAGTTCACAGGAAGGTTCACGAGAAGGTTCATGAGAAGGTTCATGAGAAGGTTCACGAGAAGCCCCATGAAAAGGTTTACAAGGGGGTTCACAAAAAGGTTTACAAGAGGGTCCACAAAAAGGTTCACAAGAGGGTTCACAAAAAGGTTCACGAGAGGGTCCACAAGAAGGGTCACATTTGTTGCTATCATCAGACAAAAGAAAATAAGATAAAGAGACCACATAGATGAACGGGTAAAATTTTAAGAGAAACAAATAAACTGTTGGCTTGATAGAATCCCTTCTAAACTGAATTACTTCCCTTCCACATTGTTACCAAAAGAATAATCACTACATCTTAGTGCATTACTGAACTGTGACACAAAACAAATGCCTAAAATTAAACAGTTCATCGTTAGAAACAAGTATGTATAAAGTTTAAAAGTAGGTTATAAATGGTAAAAAATTAACTTCTGTTCAGCAACAAAGATCGATGAAAACTTTAGATCTAGTACAGCAATTCAGTCTAACAGAAGATCAAAAGATGAGAATGTTTCTATTGCTATATTCCAAAATTGCATGAATATAGATTAAGATGAGGACAGTGTATTGCATGCATTGCTTGAAAGTCCATTAAATAATGTCTGAACATATACTCAACTTTCCTAAGTCAGCCAAAATAACTTCCAATGTATAAAAATAAATATTATTTCAGGATTAATTACAACTGGCTAAAGGTAAAAGTGGCAATGCCAAGACCTATCAAGACAGTCGTTAGACTCGGTTACGTAAAAGCATTTTAGTATCGTTAAACTCATGGTGATATATGAATAAATTCTGTTTGTCTGGAGATACCTACAAACACTAATGTTATAAATGAAATTAAATAACATTGCTAATGCTTTAGTTTGTAGTTATGCTATGAATATATTCAGTTATCAAGTCTACTTGTCCATAATCCCTGCAGCACCTAAACCAAAGTGCTGTTATTTTTATACATTCCAGGGATGTACAGTTAGATACCTACTGGATATTATGTAAAATATATATTTCTAATATTTTTAGGTTTCATTCCATCTGTGACAAATATCATGTCTATAGACAAATTATTTGATTAAATAATGTCAAGACCCTTTAGGAGACATCCTTCAGCATCTTGAACCTGGAATCCTTGTAAAGTCAAGTCTACAAACAGGTAAACTGAGTGCAACCGTTAATTTACTGTTTATATACTGAAGAAAAATTAATATGGGATCAAATGAAAACACAAGTGTTCCCTATTTTTGTTCAAGCTTCTTCATAAGCTATGCAATACAAAGCTCATGAAAAAACCTTGCATAAAATAATAACCACACACTTGTCCTTACATGTGATCCCTTATTTTTTCCCCTCAGTATATGCACAAAGTACCCTTTTGTTATTCTTCATTAAACCTAAGAGTATGTTGAGGTTTGACATGTCTTGTACATACACAATTTATAAAGCATCCATTTGATACTCATAAAGCATAAAGAAAAGCATGAGTCTTGGCCTACCTTCAACAAACTTTGTTTCGTTGCCCAGTTCATTTTCATTTCAACAGTTTATTAAGTCAAGATAAATACAAGACTCTGAATTATATCAGAATAAATTAAACATTACAAAATGGTGTCAAAACATTCATATCTACCTCTAGAGGTTGTGTAGTCATACAGATAATGTTTCAACATGAAATTTCAACCTGTTAGTTAGAGGACAGCCCTGGCAAAACTTACATGTTATGGTACTTAGGTGATGAGTTGATGTGCACTGAAACTGTACATACTCCTAAAGAAATTTTAGAAAGATATATGAAATAACAAGGATTTTATGAAAATATGTTTGTTATTTTGTTTTTTATTTCAAGACATTTTCAACATGTATCAATGCAGTTTCACATTCTGTACAATTTCTGGTCAGTACAGTTGAACAAAGGACATTTCAAATATATTATTAAGTGTTTTTTTTAAAAACAAAATATTTGTAGTTGCATTTAAACTTATCACATTGGTACTTCAGTCTACTGTATGCAAGAATAATTGTGGAAACATCAATTTTGTTAACTAAAATTATGATAAATAGTACCCAAGGGACTTTCATTTCTTATGACTTCTACAATTCAACAGTTCTGAAAATTGGACCCTGACATTAATACACATAAAATATGACAAACCAGCCAAAACTTTAACTTTACTGGAGAAGGAATTATTCAAGTCATAAATCTACACCATGAGAAATGTGGGATTACACTTAATGACTATACAACAAAAAGATCATCTGTAATCTTCTGTCTAGCATAGTTAATAAAATCAAATTGGGAGGCTGAGAATACTTGACTCTGAAATTAATATGCTGTCAATAAAACTCATTCTAATGAATTTCATCATATAAACATCACAAATAAATACAAGAAGTAAAACACAATAATATTTTATGTCTTCAAGAACGTCTTCTTAAATTCTTAAATGATGAAAAAGCATTTTAAACTTACCTTAAGCTGGACAACTGTATGTATTCCCTTAGAATTAAATGCTTAACACGTCTCATGGACACAGCTCCATGAAATAATGTTAGTACCTTGACCAGGACATACTTACATCAATAAGTCTGTCCACGACCCTCCGAACTAGCCGGTCATGTTGCATGACTGATCACTTAGCTAAGTATTCCTGGCTACGACTACGCAGAGAATACAGTCCCACAATGCATCACGCATACACACACATAAATATATGCTAGTACCAACTTGTATGACAAAGGCGCTGACACTCAAAATTTATTTTATTTTGTATGTCAAAGAAACTATTTCTGAAGTAAATTCACAAATTTCAGATCAATGAGCTGGTCTGTTGTCTCAAAACGTTAATGTTTCTGCCTGTATCACTGGGAGTAGAGTTCTCCTCAGCAGCAACTTCCTAGGTGATCAATATTTGTGTGCATGTACCTGTTATTGGTTGGCATAGAGACGAGCCGTTGGTCTGCCTGGAACTGTGTTTGTCACAACTTCCAAAGGCTAGGACATTAGTACAGATGGATCAATTCCAACTGAATGCCAGCCATACCTTAAGTTGAAAATGGTTAATCATTGTGACCAGGCCATTTTGAAAGGTGACAGAGCACCAGCATTGTCAGGTTTTGAGGACATAGTTTCGGCTGAGGACATGATGCAAAAGCTGTGAGCGAAGACTTAGGCATTTAATTCTAGGTCAGGTGTAGCACACCTTTGTTATGGGTTTGGAATCAAAATGGACATATATTGGATGGGTTTTGGTGGGTAATCATTCAAGTGAGTGAGTGAGTGAGTTTTAGTTTTACGCCGCTTTTTAGCAATATTCCAGCAATATCACGGCGGGGGACACCAGAAAATGGGCTTCACACATTGTACCCATGTGGGGAATCGAACCCGGGTCTCCGGTGTGACGAGCGAATGCTTTAACCACTAGGCTACCCCACTGCCCTGTAATCATTCAAGACCTGAGTGAGTGAGTGAGTGAGTGAGTGAGTCTCACAAGCTGATGTATGGTAAAATCTATTTCATTGTCCCTCAACCACATTATTTTCTTTTCCAATAAGCCCTTCCTGCTATACAAAAGTCCTAAACGAAACAAGCAGATTTCCCCTACCTTCATGAATCTCCAATACCGCAGAGGCATTGTTTGGTGCTATAAATGTTTCCTGTTTTTAGAGACTAAGGGTTAGTGTTGAGGATTGAGTACAAGGTCAGAGAGGAAATGGCAAGAGCTTCTTATAGGTTACTCTTAGCCAAAGTGACAATGTAGCTGTATAGAAGAAGCAAAATGACGATTAGGTCAGGGGGATAAAGGAAGAGCATAACTGCCAATAAAGATGAAGTTCAGGAGGATGATTAATAGGGATAAGATTGGGGAAGATAGACGGGGAACACATGTAGGGCACACAGTAAGAATGCAGGGTATCATGAGAGGAGAAAGAGTGAATATATGTTCACAGCAGGGAAAATGTATTAAACAAATCTGATTGACATGGCCATGACAAAGGCAGTGAAGATGTTCTGAAAAGAAGTACTCAGATGAGGTCAAGATACGAAGATAAAGAGGGAACATCAATGCAGTCACAAAGATGAGGACAATAAAGATATAAATGCACATTAGGCATCTGAAGTGAAGATCACTATTACCAATCGATCAAGCACAACTTCACCTGTCTGGGCCATAAAATGATCCACCTTTCCCACACAACAACACAGATTTCCACAACAGTGCATTGTTTACCCTACACCAGCATACGGAGTTGTCGCTGGTTGGTTGTTTAATGCTCCAAATGACAAAATTCCAGCTATCAGCATCTGTCTGTAAATAATCAAGTTTGATCCAGTGATCAAAAACATGAGCATTGATCAAAGGAGTGGAGATTCAGTGATATCTGCCAACAAAGACAGTGAGTCTGAGCATTGGTTGCCAAGGACCCAGATCTCCATGTGCCCTTTAAGTGGGGAAAAGAGTCTGGAGTAAACATAAAATGTTTATTCAACAAGTCTTGATTTCACATGAAACAGATCCAACTGAGGATAAAAGGCAAATTAGTGATAAAAACAATATAAACTGACAACTGAAAGTCAAAGACAACACCAGGTATTTGCAGAAAAGGTAAAAAATCCAGAATGGATACGACTGTATCTGTTGACTTAAATAAGGACTAGGTGTTGCTAATATGACTATCCCTTGTTATCAACATGGCAAAAAAACACATTTCCACATTTATAAGAAATCTCTGCTAAAAACAGAGTTGATAGTACAATTGTGCTGTATCAGGAGTATATACATATATTTGTTTCAGCATTATTACAGATGTGTGACATTGTTTATAAACAAATTGAGTCTGGCTCATACAATTCAGTGATTGTCACCATGCAATACAATGACAGAGCATGTGTTTATGAATCATTATGAAATAGTGATGACACCAGCTGTTCGCTAAAAGGTGAGCGTATCCTGCCCACAACTGTCAGTAAGAGTCCCTTGGTTATCTCAACTCTCTGATGTACATTATACTTGATATCGGAGACAGGACACATACCAGTCATAATTTTAGTAATTGCCTGATCCCCCAGAGAGGCCCATTAAAGGATTACAATAATGACAAAATATGTTCCAGAAATATTGATAGACACTAAAACATATCACTTTCCCAGCACAAGCAGCAATCTGGCTGTATGGTGAAAACAGAAACATGATCATGCTTCTTCTCATTCTCTGTTCAGCGATACAAAGGTCTTGCATGGAACAACATATTTCACTTACTCTACTGGTTAATCATTATTTTAGCTGTGTCACTGTTTGTCTTATGTCAAATCTGTCATCAATGTTACTGCTGTCTTGAATGTGCTCTATTGTCATGGGATTAAGCATTAATAATAAGATAATGTATCTATCCAGTGTACCATGTCCAACATCAGTTCATTTGGAAATAAATATTTCCTGCTGTGACATGAAGGATATTTTGTAAAAACAATGAGAGCGAAGACACCATGAAAACCAGTAATGGTTACTGGTAGTTTCCATGGAAACAGACTGGCCTGTTGAAGTCTTGTACTCTCCATAAAATATGATTCTCCAGATGAAAACTTTCTGAATTCTCGTGATTTTCATGACT
Organism: Haliotis asinina; assembly: GCF_037392515.1. Lineage (NCBI taxonomy): Eukaryota > Metazoa > Mollusca > Gastropoda > Lepetellida > Haliotidae > Haliotis > Haliotis asinina. The sequence goes on along the minus strand of NC_090282.1, from coordinate 74,424,542 downwards.
ACAACTGGCACAGTCAATATGCATGAAGAGCAATGATAACTGATGTGCAAGACTTCAATTGTCAATCAGAATTCATATTACAAAGGCTGAAATTGCGAGGGATGATAAATGATTTACACAACTTCAAGGCTGAAACCACTGAATAGCGAAGGACGTTACTGCAAGGGATGATAAATGATTTACAAGACTTCAAGGCTGAAACTGCTGTATTGAGAAGGACGTTATTAAGAGGGATGATAAATAATTTACAAATCTGCAAGGCTGAAACTGCTACATTGTGAAGGACGTTATTATAAGGGTTGAAACATGATTTACAAGACTTCAAGGGTGAGACCACTGTATTGCTTAGGATGTTATTGTGAGGGATGATAAATGATTTACAAAACTTCAAGGCTGAAACTGCTGTATTGCGAAGGACATTATTGCAAGGGATGACTGTAGCAACAATTCATTATGCTGTCAACAAACAATTTCTTTCACATGATGAGAGCTGGCAAAGTCATACAACCATCAATCTAGATGCTTCGCTTTCAAGACTGCCATTGCAAAGCTTTGTTCAACCAACCTACACACTTGGTAACTCCTCAAAGACCTAATAAAAATAAATACGGTCATAAAAAATACATACATGGGTTTTTTTTTGTTTCATGCTTCATATATTCCCTTCCTTGGCCTGCTCACAAAGAGGCTTACAGAATAGTTGTTTCAACACGGCTCACAAATTCCTTGCCTGCAGGTACAGGTAGTTAAAGCAGCTTAGCATAGATTGGGATTGATCTGAAAAAGTAGTGCAATCTGTTCCAAACATATTCATTTCATTATGTTTCAGTGAGTGAATGCTACATAAACATCTAGTACATTCCAACTACATCATAGCCCTCTGTAAATAACTGAGTCACACAAACCAGTGATTGATATCAGGAGTATCATGTCCAAAGTACAGTGAAAACCAATGAACAAATTGCCATGTTGCAGTAGAGATGGTTTTGACAATTGTTACAGAGTTTGTGGCATCAAATGACTGAGGCTTTCCTAAGTAATGTTAAATATTGCTGTGGCGAATCTGTACTGGAGGTATGATACAGAGTTACCACCCTTGGTTGTCATGAACAGTCTTTATCTCTCAAAAAGTTTCCTGGCAGTTCTATAAGGCTGACTATACCTCCAGCTATAAGGCACCGGTACTATGAGGCATCTGCACTATGAGGCATGTGTACTATAAGGCACCTCCACTATGAGGCACCTGCACTATAAGCCTCTTGAACTATAAAGCACCACCCTTCAACCATTTTTTTAATTTGCCTTTCTTCAAAATAAATAAAACATTTTGTACGTAAATTATTTTTAAAATTTATTCTAATTTTAATTTTATTATAAACCATGTTCTTGCTGTAGAATACCACTGTAATATTAACCTGACAATTTAGTTATCGCTAAATCTGTTCAAGTTAACAGATTCCATGACTTGTACAAGCATGATTCTTAGTGACAAATAATTAAGTTAACACTACATGATAGAAATTAAAAAGGAATTAGACCCAAAATAAATTGCAAGTAAAATTCAAATGTCTCCACTGAGGCAGTGAGGCAGTATAATTTTATGAAATATTCCAGCAATATTGCTGTTTCCTGAAAAATGTTCACTAAAAGGAATCAAACCGAGTCCTCTGTTGAGACAAGTGATCCCTCAACCACATGGCTGGGCTACCAACTGATACTCTTTACAAATCTTGGGTACAATGAGTGAAGCCCATTTCTAATGTCCCCTGCCATAATATTGCTCTAATATTACTAAAAGGAACATAAAACTAAACTCCTTCACTCACTCCAAACAACTCTGCAAATATCACTCTGCCTGATTATGTTGTACTGTTACCTACCTGTACTCACATATTCACGGCGATCGAAAAGTTCTTTTTTTGTTTTGTAACAAATTAATATAAACATTACAGAGTACTTATTTAGTCACAGAAGTGGTTATTAACTAGTCTAGAGTTGCGAGTACATCAAGATTATGTGTAGTGAACGTCCATGCAGGCTGAGCAGGTCTTCCATGGGTACAAAGAGGCTTATGGGGCTTTTTATTATGTGTGTTCACTGAGTGCTTTAGCATACGTCTGAGACAAGGTCGATTTTAGCTTATACACTGAACTTTGAATCAGTGCATTAATGAAGCATTAACAACATCAATAATCCCACAGAGGGAGGCTTCTGTACGGATTGGACACAATAAATAATCATTTCATAAAGAAAAGATGAATATTCCCTGAGTAAAATGTTCATAAAGTAATTGATTTTATTCATGAAAAAGATCTGTTTTATAGTTGTACCATATTAAGGAAAACATTATCATTTTTTGTTCCAATTAAGTACTACAGAACAAGGTATGGCTAAATGAAGCTATTGGCATCTTGAAGTGAAATATTACATTTATGGTCCAGAAACAAACAGTAATTATCTAAAAGGTTTGAGAGGTAAGTTAATTGAAGCTAACATTACACAGCATGAAATGCCAAGAACTTTAATCAATTCTACATCACAGCCTTTATCTGACTGAACAAAAGGTAGCTGACTGAGAAAATCTAAATTACCTCTCTGATCTTTTAATCAAAATAACCTGAGAATGACTACTCAGACTCACTAAGTGTTACCATAGTTACGAAATAATTGCAATAAATTCTGTAAATGATGAATAGTCAGCAAGTAGTTGACCATCACAACTCAGGACGGATAATCAAAACTAATTTTCCGATCTTTAAATAAAAAAAGCTGAATATGATTACTCAACTAGTGTTACCATAGTTACGAAATACTTGCAATAAATACTGTAATTTACCAATAGTCTGCAAATAGTTAACTATCACAACTCAAGATGGGTAATCAAAATTAACTTTCCAATCATGTAATTAAAAAAGCTGGAAATGACTTTTGTTACCATAGTTACCTAATACTTGCATTAGGTGCATTAAATGATGAATAGTCTGTAAATAGTGACCAAAGTGACTCAAAACAGACAATCAGAAAAACATATTCAAATGTGTCACGTCTGTGTGCTTGCATCCAATGTTTCAACATATCTTTGATATGAATTGCTAAAATTTGAGCTTATAGGGAAACAAAATCAATATACATATAAATAAATATTTTACACTTGCATTTCCACTGAGGCCAACTTGAAGAGAAACCATATTTGTTTCATAGTGTAAAAGGAAGTCGTAGTCATACCATACTGGTTGTATTGGCTCCATTGTACCGTATGTTCTAGTCCATTGTATATTATGTTCTAGTCCATTGTACATGTTTTAGTCCATTGTATATTATGTTCTAGTCCATTGTACATAATGTTTTAGTCCATGTCATCGTATCTCAGTTGTGTAGATCAATACTCGCGGTTTCAGTCCCTGGATTGTCTGGTCCAGACTTAATTATTTACAGACCGCTGCCATATAACTTGAATATTGCTGAGTGTGGCATCAACAAACAAAGTGCAATTACGTAGATCAGTGCTCATGCTGTTGATCACTGGATTGTCTGGTGGAAACTCGATTAGTTACAGACTGCTGTGATATAGCTGGAATATTGCTGAGTATAGCATTAAACAACAAACCAGCCAGCCAACCAAGCATTATCCACAAGCAGATGAATATTAGGATCAGAGTGTGAAATCGCTAACCATCCAAAAACTGTCACATGACCTAACTCAATGATCCAGATTAATACTTACAACATAAGAGTTTAGGACTTGTATTTAGGATGCAATACCAGAAAAGCATATTTATAGCATTTCCCATAGTACTAGATCCTGCAACTTTTCGGCTTTATCATGGTTGAAAATAAACCAAAGTGGGCAAAGCAGACAACAGAATGACAACTGTACAATTTATCTATAAGGGTGAGGTCACACTTGGTCTGCCAAGTCAAAAATCCAACCGTGCAGAAGCATTTTCATTTCAAAACTAAAATATGATGTCCTTCGCTATTTGTACCACAATCATTAAGAAAGAAATGACAAATTTGTCATCTCAGGTCCCCTGGTTTTACATGATAAGACCCAACCAATTTTATTCTTGTTTATGGATCTGCCAGTCATATTTTTTCAATACGAAAAAAAAATAACAATGTTCCCCACTCAAAAAATAAAATCCCAATGCTTGAATTGGCCAAAAATGTAACCTCACAAGAAAATTTTTTTTTAGATTGTTTTTACCCCATATACACTTCATATAAACTTACAAAAGTAAACCAGTTTTTAATATTTTGAAGGAATATCATGTTGACTGGTGAGTTTTGTCCCACTCCTGTATTTAGGTTTACCAAGGACAAACAAAACATTCAAATGAAAAAAACATCTAAAGAAGGAAAATGCCTTCTTAATATTTTTGATATTATGAAATAAAGATTTAGTGGAATCTAAATTCAAGATTAAATCCAAACTCATAATCCCATAATTCCTTCCATAAATTATTGAACATTAAAAAGTTTTGGTATTTCCATTAAAATTTCAGATGTTCATTAATCTGAAAATTTGAAATCATTCTGTCTTCTCCCAATATGCTCCCAAACTGCATAAACTGCATATGTAAACACCAGGACTGACCAGCAGTACAATAATATTATCAAGTGATCATAAAAATATACCTTGTTAAGTTGTCAATATATGAAATAACCATCACAACAGCCATTCAAACACTACATGAGCTTCATGTCAATAATCCTCACACATTTTAAAACACTACTTTACCATATCCCTTTACCATGCTCACAATGAAAACACAGAGGCATTACAGTAGATTTTGTAACAGTGAAATAGGCTTAGGCTATACGGTTCATAATTCAAGCAAGCCCTCATAAGCTCAATTCATGTACCACGACAGAACAATGACCACTTCTATGCCCTTTGTTAGTGGATCTTAAACTGCACAGTAATACTGTTGTCAGGCTGGTAGAAAAACAGCAGCGAAATATGACTGATATTTCACAGGTGTTATGGTAACAACTGTTCTCAACCTTCCAGTAGTAAACTGTTATCAGGATCGAATGTATTTGCCTAAAATTCCAAACACACTTTATGCTTTCTGCCATATAGACTGGCTTGTCATCTTTTCAGTGAAAAATTATCGTTGATGTAATGTAAGTTAAAAATGAAACAAACAATGAAATAGGAACATTTAGATGTTTTTCTTTAAACTTTCATTTCAATATATAGCCATGACAGTAGTGTTAGAGTGATGTTAGTTAATGTTTGTAATTTTTGCTGAATATGAAACAGCTTTATGTATTCACTGTTTTCCAAACAGTTCAATCTGAAACCAATTTATAAGAATTTTAGGTTCTTTGTGGCATTTTAGAAGTTGGGAATTAAGACATAGAAAACATTCGATACAGACACTTGTACCATTGACAAACAGAATGACATTGACATTTTTGAAGATACTCATGAAATAAAGATGATGTTTTCCATAAAGTTTATCTGTATTATACAGAATCATATCCTTATGTTCAGCAAACATAATTCTTTAACACACTGCATTATAATGTACTGTCTAAAAAAGAGACTGAATTATGTACAAATTGAAAATTGTGTCACGATTTTTTCATTTTATGTGTTTCTTGGCCCAATATATATTTCTACATATCATGTTCCAAAAAGTGCATGTACTGCCTAATCCACACTTGCATCAAAGTATGGCTGGAACGATCCTCTTGACTTTCAAGAGAAGTGGTGGATTGTATTAATCTAAACATTTTTATCTTTGCGTGACAGTTATATCTAGAGATATTTTCAGGCAAAGTGTGGGCTATTGTTATGGGGGTTATTTGTCACATCACATTTATCTGTGTGAGTGTCGTCTCAGTGACCTCGACTGGCGGGATGGCATAATTTCATACATAAAAGAGTGAGTGGGTGGGTTTAGTTTTATGCCACACTCATCAATATTCCATCTGTGTGGCATCAGTCTTTATATAATCAAGTCTGGACCAGACAATCCAGTGAATGAGCATTGATCTATGCAGTTTGAATGCAATGACATGTGTCAAGCCTGGGTTACTGAAGATCTAACCTGGGTCTATATATGAAAGAATTTCATTGACAATGTTACAGTACAAACACACATCTGTTGGATCATTTTATCAGGGTAGAGTATATTTTCTATCTCAGATAGAGAAACAACAAAATTCTGACATCATAACCATGTTACATTCTGAATGCCATAGCAAGTGTACATGATAGGTGAACATGTACAAGTTAAAACATCACATTTCAATGAAGTCTCAGTCAGCCTCTTTTCGTTGTGAAATCTATTGTCAACTTGCTGGTGTCTACAAACAACAATTCTCATTGGATAATTAGCATGGCATTTCGCCTTATTTCAGGACTCCAAAGTGTATGAGTTGACGCAAATATTACGTGCTGACCATGTCGAAATAATTGAAACAAATATTCAAATTTCATATCAAAATAGTGATAATGGTTATTGAAAATTGAAACTAAAAGGTGTAAGATTCAATTTTCAATGAATCGAACCAAGTCATTACAGCCGATTCTTTACAGTGCAATACTTTGAACAAGTTTGCTCTAGAATATATATAAAACACTAATTTTAATGGGTGTATACAGCTTTGAAAGAATAACGGATAGACAGCAACATTATTAATGCCAGTGATGTATTCAAAACACAGAGCAAGAAGTAAACATGGGTAATAAGCACTGAAATAAAACAAAGTGGTGATGGAGCCCTAACATAGAGTAGCTCCATACATGGTCACATGAGAGGAAACCTCTTTTTGTACTACACACTATTAGCTGGATAGTATCTGTTCATGGTCATTGTGTTTTCAGCAAAGCAAATATTCTTAAATCTTTTCAACTCTTAGACATTTTCCTATCCACATTTAGACAATTATGATTGTGAATGTATATCAGTTGCAAACATGCCATATGGCTGAGTGATATATTATACCTGGGCTGCATGTACAAAACATGCAGTAATTGTTTGCAAGGTTCACGTTGTGTATATCCTCATGATGTCACATATTGTTTAAAGGTTGGCTAAATTTCAAAATATATTTTTAAATGTTAGAATTATATCAGTGATGTTAACGGAAGGCAGCTTCGTACACCCTAACTAACCACATTCCTGAAAAACATTGAATTCACACCAGCATACTACAGACAATACTAGTTTCCTCACAAATAATGTTACAAACATGTATATTCTTCACCCTGCTGTATTAATACTCAATCAATTTGCTGTTTAAACAACACTTGCTAATAAGGCTTTTCAGAATTTACTTAGTTGTTAATAATACTTCAAAATATCTAATTATAGATGAGTGGAACAGCCCAATTTTTAAATGATCAAACTGTTTCTTTTCACACTGTAACAAACTGCCCACATAATAATGAAATGAAAATCTGTACTTACACTTCAACTGACAAATGGATGTAAAATTGGTAGACAATGTCACATGATAACTGTTATTTCTGAGGACATATTCATGCAGTGTATGATCTGGTTCTGTAGGTTCTGCCTGGATGTGTTCAGTTTATATGAACAATGGATACAGGCAATTAGAGCTAGGGTCTGAAACATGCAACATTTATCATGGCATCGGCATACAATTCATTGTCTATTCCAGTCATGCACTGAAAACATTCTTAGAGGTCCAACTATACAGGCTTACATTGGTGATTCATTAGAAATTCAGTAAGTCAAGAATATGGCACCCGTCTGGGTTTAAGTAATTTGTAATACAGTGCTTATGTTATAGTCAAACATGTAACGACATGATAAAATGTATAGACCAAGCCCTATAGGAAACAATAAAAATTTTTCTTTAAAAATACACTTCCTGTATCATTCGTGCTTGCTTGTATTTAGAGATGCCATTGATCCGCAAATATACTGCAATATTTACTATCAGTTCAATTTTCGATTTTGTTGTTTTGTATTTTGGTCCTCAAATATGTTGCAATACTTACTCTCAGCTCAATTTTCGATTCTGTAGTTTTGTATTTTGGTCATCAAATATGCTGCAATATTTACCATTGGTTCCATTTTTTATGCTGTCGTTAAGCATTCTCATTCAGTGTAGTATTAGCATAACAAATTCCAGATAATGCAGCAAGCCTCTTGATTGGTCGGTTCTTTATGCCAATAATCATTTCATATTTTATTTATGTTATTTCTAGGGATTGGCATTTCATCATTTGTTTATTTTAGCAACAAAATGATAATTTTTTGTTTGCCACATGTATTGCATTTCCCTTGTTTGTTATGCACTAATTACACTGAACTTAAATAGACAAAACTGAGAACTCCATTCCATGATACATATCATATCCAAACGATGGTATACCATTGCAGCTCTACATATATTACATTTGATCGAGATATATTACATTTGAGAGCAACAAGAGAGTGTGCAAGTTTGGTTTTTAGGCTGCTTCTAGCAATATTCCAACAACATCATGGCGGGGACACCAGTAATGGGCTTCACACACTGTAACCATATGGGGATTCAAACTTGAGTCTCCAGCATGACAACACATCTGCACATCTTTTCTTTACTTTTGTTGGTGGCTCACTTGAAGAAAACTGTCCCTTTTCTATCAATACACATTGTTATGGGAAAACGTACTAGTAAACAATCTCAGATCACATCAGATGAACTAATAACGGAGCATGATACTGATAAACCTTTGTGGTAGAAGCATGTGAGGTTCACTTGGTCAGTTTCAGAATAGACCATAAAAATGATCGTGGAATACAGATAAATTTTACCATTGTTATAGAAATATGATATAAATTTGACCATCTGTATCATTCCATGCACGTATACATGCATAATATACAAGAGTGTGTGCATGTGTTTGAGTGTGCATATGTGCATGCATGCTGTTGTTATGGGACATATTCTAGCTATAGGTGGTATATCAGTCCTTGCTGGATTCCATGTTTCTATGGTTGCAGATTAGATTTTGGAAATTACCTTTTGATGCAGAAAAACATCTGATCTGAGGAAAAGTCACATTTCCATGCAGAATAACTGCAGCATTATCTGCAGTTATGCTCACTAAATCAATCCATTTAAAGACTGAAATAGTATTCTTTACTTATTTTTAAGTGGAGAATTTGGGGTAGAATTTTGATAACTGGGATGCAGAATTTACCTAAATTTGCTACAGAATTCTTAAATATTTGTCATGGAACCCAAGAGAGAGCATATGGCAGTCTGGACCAGGATCTAGGGATTAATAGCATGAGAAAAGATAGCAGTCTGACCTATTAGACATGTGGATTATTGTCATTAATTTCAAATGTGCCTTACATATGGAAGTACTGATTGACTGTTGTTTGGTGCCGCACTCAGCAATATTCCAGCTAAGTGGTATCCATCTGTAAATAATGGCATCTAGACCACACAATCCAGTGATCAATAGTAGGAGCATCTACGCAAGTGGGATGTGATGGCATGTGACAACCAAGTCACCGAGCCTGGCAAACATAGCTGGCAAAAGATAAATTCTAACATGCATCTGCATGTGTTCAGGATATGAACGTTTTAAAAAATCATTATCTTGAACAAAGTAGCAATGTTTCCTAATTTCTCTGTCGAAGGTGATTAAGTTTCAAGTCCTAGATAAATCTCCATAAGAGGCTGGTGTACTAGTTATCTAATCAAGGTCTACAAGCAGAACTCTTTCTACATTTCAAAATGTCTTGTCTACAATCTTAAGCATATCAACTGAACATCAGTTACTTTGATGCATGGCACTGTGTTTTATATATCTTCATGGGAATGATTCACTCCAAAGCATGGTTTTTCTTCTAACGAAAATAACTTACGTGGGAAAACCTAGGCAGTACAAAGCAAATATACATTTGGTCTTTCTCGAATGACCTTGGAGAGAATGATCACTAATGAACAGACGGTATTCATGAGGGTTTATGTCACAGAACCTACAGCTAAATAAATAACTACTCTAGAGACTCTTGTGTGGACAGAATCTGATAAATTTGATTTATGTACCAATACACCAGTCACTGTGTTATGCAAACCAGAATTCTCTAGTTCTCATCAGTTTGTTTTCCAAGTAAAGCACACACTAATGTTTCTTTACAAACCTTTAACAAATACACAAATTACATATTTGGATAAAATCGCATGACAAAACAAATACACTGCTCACATCTCAAAGCCTATCAACTGTTTAGAGCCAGATATATAATTCTTATAAAATTATTAATATTTAATAGAACACCCTGATCAAATACCAAATTCCATACAGGCATACAACAATTAATGTAGGGCAAAAGGACAAACCTTCATAAAAAATTCCAGTCTTCATCCACTATTACTGATGATTACATTTAAGAACAGTCTCTGCACAAAAGTTTGGCTGTACACAAGCTTGTATCACCAGCAAGCCTATCTTGCATGTCCTAACCCACCTAAGGTACACGACCCCTGTAGGCCAAGCGTTATCCCAGTCCAGTCTTCACTAATCTAACAATGCTGTCAAGAGATTTGCCAGATTACCACTTAGAGCGGATTTATCTGCTTATGACGCAGGTACCTTTTTTTCGAGTGGCCTATCTAGGTTGCCCTAATAGGGCAACTAGGGGATTGTTGTGTGGGATTTCACAAAGTAATCTACCTGGCAAATGTGTCAAAAGAACTCATGAGGAAGCATAAAAAATATGTTCCCAGTTCAGTACCCGCTGTTGTTGTCTGTGTTAAAGATGACAACCATAGGCAGTGTTGAATAAATCATAACATTTCTTTGCCATGTAGAGTTGGTAGACATCCTTGTAAATTAAATATTCACATTCATTCACTGAAATACTAAAAAGGAGAAAAAAACAACTGAATGCAAATGAAAGTTATTTTTTTTAGCAATAGTACAAAAGTAACTGGACGGAGAAAGCAGGAATGGTCTTGACAAAGGAATCATTGATTCTTACTTTCAATGAGCAGATCCTAGCAAATGTAGAAAATAAACAATTCTGCAGAGGAAAAAGTTGTACTTAATACTACTCAGAAGCACACCATCCTTTAACAAAGCTTGACATTTCAAACTTAGTTATATTCAAAAGTTTCTCTGCAACAAATACAATTACCCATGACACTAAATTACTAATTTTCATTACAAAGTTTTACATGGAATTAGTAATACTAAACGTGAACTGCTGAAAATAAAACACATAGACAATAGTACCTGTTCATTCTGTGGAACTGAGAAAGAAAATATAAAAACTGTTTTTCTAGAATGTACAATTGCTGATGACTGCTGAGAATATCTAAAACAGATAATTACTGTTCAATTTACAAATGACACTCTCTCATGGGGGGTGTGCATCATCTTTCTAAACTATTGAAATAGATGTAGTCTGTCTAAAATACAAAACACATTTTTATCAACAGTAACTGTATCAAAGGAAAAGGACCAGCTTCTCAAAATTTAAATAAGTCATAGAAAATATCAATTTTGGCAAAGAATTTATTTCCTTAAAAACAAAACTATGCATCACTTCAGTATGAAACTTGCAAACGTCACAAAGACACTTATTAAATCCCTCTCAATAACCTATTAAATCTTCATATATAGTAAATCCATCATGAAATATTGTGTCCCTTATATGGTATTATTTCATTATTTTTATTAACGTTTTACTTATGTTGAAATTTGAAGCTGTACAAATATAATGTGAACATATTACTTGCATTATTATAATTGTACCATATGAACTGTACAGAACACAACAGAAAATATTTATCAAAAAATGAATGTCTGAATGACCTTAATCTGTTACATAACATATCTTAGAAAGTTTTCTGGCTTTATGCAAAAAATATGATTGATATGATACATGAACAAGAATAAATAAATAAATAAATAAATAAATAAATAAATAAATAAATAAATAAATAAATAAATAAATAAATAAATAAATAAATAAATAAATAAATAAATAAATCCTTTGAGGAAATAAATTAGTATTAAATCAAGAAGAATCTGGCCAATGTATTTAAAGATAACACCGTGAATACGCTCATATATATGAACTACAGGTCTTCTCAGCGGTACTATCCGCAAGGGGCACCTGCTACAAGTACTAGAGTTAGAAGCGCGGCGTTCAGTCGGATGTGAAAAATAAATGTCAACGACACTGATAAAATAAACAGTACTTTTCACTTACAGTCATATAACAGACAGTCGGTCAAAGGAGAATTTTACAATCCGGGAGGTTTCGGAAATCGCAATCCAAGCCCCTGACCATCTGGTTGCTGAGGAAGCTGCTGCTAGGTTGATATGCAAATTAGCATCATCGTGACCTACTTCCGTTTGGAAGTTGTGTATATTATATTTGTATATCATATCAGGAAAAAAAAGGAACAGGTCGGTCAGGAACGTATATGTGTACTATTCCGTATATAAGAAATACCCCATACTCTTCTACTTATCAAAAATTGATAAATAAAACAAAAATATCAATAAGAAATATTTAGTGAAACAGTTGCTCCCCTCGGAAGCGGCAAGGTGGTTAAAAATTACACAGGAAAGTAGAACGAAATAGGATTTTCAAAATGAACGAGAGCGATATTAATTTATAGTTTAGAGAAGGTAAAGGCGAATATATTACTCTTCTCTACTGACGTATGTAATAGTCGAATTATATGTTTTCGGAGATCATACGTCTCCGGACGACTGTATTTACTGTCGCTATTATGTACGAAGAGGGTTGCATAACACAGACATTAATTGTGAATATTGAACAGATGGTCTGTTTAAGATAAAAGTGTATTCAATACGTTAATGACACATGTTATGATGTCTTTGGCAACAATGTTCTCAAGAGTCCGGAAACCCATGACACGAGGATATGATATTTTCACCCCCTAAAGGTTTTCAAAGCGGTTAGGCAAATATACATATTTATCTCATCTTTATATGCCCATCCACCTCCTCCTAAATACAAATGACTAGACCTAATCCTTAAAAATCTGTAAACTGATGCTCATGTCGTTGGTCACTAATTTGTCTGGTCGGTTATGTACAGAAGGATGCCATATAGCTGGAATATTGCCGAGAACTTCGCAAAACTAAACTCGGCTTATTCAGAAACCAGTACCGCAAACTTTACAAATGCCCAGTAATCCCTTATGGCGTAATTTCAGAAATTTTGCCACCAAAATATTATATTTCTGGATATGAAACCTGAATATTTTTGTAGACATACGGGAATAAACCAACGTGTCATCAACCACTGGAAAACAAGCTGCAAGAAATCAAAGATTCAAAGCCATCCAAGAAAATCATCATATATTCCCTCTCCGCCTACACCACCCATAATTATTCGTTAAGTCCTTTTCATCTAGTGCCCTGTTTCCACCAGTTATCATACGATCTATTATATGGTCTCTGATACAGCCTATCAGTGATTTGAGTACATCCGTCGTGTGTACAAATATTTCTCTCCCGTTAATGTTTGGTTCCCTATTTCAGTATTCACAATGACGGGAGAAGTTATTTCACTGTGTTGGCCACATGTGGTACACAAAAGTATTTTGTATTGAAATGTTTGAGTTGAGGTATTTTAGTTCAAGCCCTTCCACGTCGTGACAGAAGGTAAGGATACCAATGTTCTATCTTTGCCGTGCATGATTTTTAGAGAAATGTGTTCAGTCATATTCTCCCACTGTTCATTCTCCAAAACCGATTCTGTCCAGTTTTCGATCACGTAAAGTAGGGCTAAAATGCAAAATAGTAGCACTGCAGTTTAGCTAGCGCAGCGCTAAATGGCATCTACGGGCCAATATGCCACGGTTTATCAGCTGTATAATCACATATTTAGCATGGGAGAGAAGCACAATTCCATGCAGGTTTCACCTGATTTGTGCACTACACAACCCTGTGCACTTAAGAACCCACCAATCCGTTGGTAAATGACCAGATGGTGGGCAGATGAATACGTGAAAGCACCTAGTTGTACAGCAACGTGCAGTAAAACTTGGAGAAAGGAATATGACCATGTCTCCCAGTCCACTCAGTTGTGAATGAATAGCTCGTTAGGATGGGAAATCCACAATAGTGAGTGAGGAAGTTTGATTTTATGCTACTTTTAGCAATATCACACAGAGGACACTAGAAATTGGCTACACACATTGTACCCTTGTGATGAATCGAACCTGGGTCTTCAGCATGACAAGCAGTTCCTTTAACCACTAGACTACCCCACCACCCAAAAGCCTCGTTAACTTGGTGCACCTTGTGGTTACACGAGTTGTAGGTTCTCCAGGGAGCTGAGATTGAAAATGTGATGTGTCACTGAGATTGACATCCAGTGATCGGTCACTGAGACTGACATCCAGTGATCGAGGAAACAACAAAGTGCCTTTGATCCGCGGCCCTGAATATTGATACTATACAAATATTAGTATCATGAGTATGATGATGATGCACTTTACTGGGTAACCATTTTCTGATTTCAATTAGTACCTCTTGGTGGATGGTACCATGGGGTGATGTATGATCACAAATTATTACTTGTTTAACTTTTATGTTTACTTTTCTGCACATTATGATGAAACTTGTAACTTGATAAAATGTATGTACTGTCAGGGAATTATATTGGATATAAAGGATAGATGGCGCATACTCTGCATTACAACTTACCCATAGAAACAGATGCCAACTACTCTGATTTTAGAGAAGTTACTCCGATTTTCAAACACAAAATCTATTCTCCGATTTGTCTGTAAAATACTCTGATTTGTAGAAAATACAAATATGTTTATAAATTTAGAATGTTTGAAAGAATTTTAGTAAATGGCTGTATTATCTGGTTAAGTATGCCCAGAAATTGCATATTTCAAGCAGACTAAATCTATTTTTGTTGGGGATGCCTCCCCAGACACCCACTGTCAAAAGGGTCCCGATCCTCCTCTCACACTCACCCCTAACTAGCACTTTCAGGGCTCAAGAATTGCTTTGGGCAAGGCATGACTCCGCTTTCATTTGATTCAGGGTTGGCATCTCTGAAGAAATATAGATAGATGTTCTCAAAGCATTGTAAAGGGGTGTTTGATCGGCAAGTCGTACGCAACCCTAAGAATCATGATGACGTGTTTAAAAATACATTGTGGTTTTAATTACCTGACATACCCTTGAATTTTTGTGCCAACCCTATTTTTTTAAGCTTGCTGAAGCCTGATTGAATGAACAATTACATATTGATAAATGTGATATTAGTTCATAGTTTACTTCAAAGAAAATGTGAAAAAAATGTGAAAAAAAATCCAATCCTATCTACCTACCCTAAATCAATAGAACTAAAGAATAGTAAGAGGTGTAATCAAGCCATAGAATTTTTTTTTATTTTGTCTTAGGATTAGAAGTGACCTGCATGGAATTGTTCTTCCCTCACATGCTATTCTGACATACTATTACAGGATTTTACATGATGTGTAAGTGTTTAGTCCGTTTGGCTCAAAAGCAGACCGATGAATTGCAGTGTAACTCAAAAACTAACAAGTGTAACATACTCAATGACACGCTGATCAAAACCAAAACATCATACATCAAACAACTCTGTGAGGTTTTTGCAGAATTTTTGTCCTGACAGTAAAAAAGTTGTGTAACAAATTTTCATGAAAATATTAACACAGTTCACTGTTTATTACGAGGGAGGAGCACAGAGAAAGATACAGCCAGGTATTCGAGAAGTGCACAAGTGCCGAGAAAGATTTATACTCATTAACCTGTGCTGTGCTGTCTCCATGCTTCCTCGCACACCTGGCTGTCCCTTTGTAACTCCTCCCTTGTAACAGATAGTGAACTGCGTCAATATTTTTAATGATAGTTTGTTAAAGAACTTTTTTGTTATAAGGAAAAATGTTCTGCAAAACACAGGTGGAGTTGGTATGATGTTGTGATTATGATCAGCGTTTCATTGAGTATGTTATGTTTATTAATTTTCGAGCTAGACTGCAATTCATTGGTCCACTTTTGAGCCAAATGGACTATAGGTCCAGTACAGACAACTGTAGAGAATGGACACAGTAAACAGATTCACTGTATCCTGAATGAAACATGATATTATTCATCATACTCACAACACATCTATGACTTTGCTAAGAATTTGATTTTTTTTATCAGAATAGTTAGGTGCATCATTTCATCCACATCAGAGTTCACATTAATGCAGAAACATGCATTTTTCACTCAAAAATAATCATAAAACCATGCAAAAAATATTTTGTTTTTGGACACATAGATTCTGATCTACATAATTTTAAAGAGTACCTTAAACCAGCAACATATAGACAAACAGTATATTTCAACATGATTCAGGATTGTACTGAAAATCTCACATGCGAAAGATTTGGACTGCATATTTATAATTTTATTTCTGCACACACTCGTACTAAACCTACCGCTGTCACTGCACATGTCCATGTTATTAGTTATTCATTCCAGGCTCTAAAAGCATTATGGCAACCTACAGTTCTCTACACTGTTACTTCACAGGACCCTCATATTCCCCTCAAGGACCCCCACTAAACTAATTAGGGGTGCTGAGGACCCCCATGTTTGTGAGTAGAGAACTGAAATACAGTGGCTTTAAGTTCCTGACTCAATCACATGTATTTTTATGTAAGATTTCACAGCAGTACTCTATCAAGAGACAAGATGAAAAGGACCCTTTCGAATTTATCTTTGTCATCGAATGAGAATTTACATTTGCACCTTTAGAGTTAGTAATGCCGTGACATAGTAGCAAGGTATTTTAAAATTCATACTCATTCTTACCACCCAAGATCAGTGTCATACACAGGTATCAGGCGCCCATGAGTAATATATTGTGATAATCTATCCAGGCAGCTTGAGAGGTTGGTAGCCTAGTGGTTAAAGCGTTCACTCGTAGTATTCCAGCTGTATGGCTGCTGCCTAGATAGTCAAGTCTGGACCAGACAATCCAGTGATCAGCAACATGAGAATCGATCTACGAAACTGGGATACCGTAACACGTGTCAACCATGTCTGACCACCCAATGCCACCCAAAGTATGGTTTACTGAACGGGTGATTAGTCTGAAAAACAGGAGTCAGTACTACAAAAGATCCTATCCTATTCACTATTTCTGGATATCCAATTTCTTTCCATTCCTCTCCCATCATCATCATCATCATCATCATCATCATGAGTCATTCTTTCAGCTGCAAGTCTGGCATAAATTGATGATCACAAACTGATGAGGTATTCACAAGGCCTGGTCTAAATGATCAAATATGGATTTCATCCTCTTTTATTTCATTGCAGCATTTCCATAGAGGTGTTTGAAATTAAATCAAGCAATGGAATTAGATGATTGATAGCAGCTTTTGACTGAACAATTACATCAAATAAGTTTCGATCCGAAAGTCTATCCTTGTCTTCAGTCTGCTAACCCCAGGAACACCATGATGACAAAACCGACACAGATGGGAACACACATCCTGCCAGTATGTCTCATGCAATATCCCGTAATTCATCTTCACATGTGCACATATAAAAGAAGTAATTAGTTTTAGGAAATTAGTACTTTGTCCCCAAAGTAATTTCCTGTGGCAGTGTAATGTAGAAACATAATTTCCTATTTGTTATTATGTCGCATTGCGTGCACTGTATTAATAATATTATTATGATACTGTTGTGCGTAGTGATGAGTGTGCCATCTATAATCTTGCACATTTCAGTGTGTTTACTGAGCTACACTGTTTCTGTCATCATAAATCTTGCACATTTCAATGTGTTTACTGAGCTACACTGTTTCTGTCATCAATAATCTTGCACATTTCAATGTGTTTACTGGGCGACACTGTTTCTGTCATCAATAATCTTGCACATTTCAATGTGTTTACTGAGCTACACTGTTTCTGTCATCAATAATCTTGCACATTTCAATGTGTTTACTGAGCTACACTGTTTCTGTCATCAATAATCTTGCACATTTCAATGTGTTTACTGAGCTACACTGTTTCTGTCATCAATAATCTTGCACATTTCAATGTGTTTACTGAGCTACACTGTTTCTGTCATCAATAATCTTGCACATTTCAATGTGTTTACTGAGCTACACTGTTTCTGTCATCAATAATCTTGCACATTTCAATGCGTTTACTGGGTTACAGATCTTGTAAATCTTGATCTGTTTCTGACAACAAATTATTCTTGTAGACCCCTTGGAATCTGAAACAACAGATAAAAATTCTGTAACCATTTAACAGCTGTAAATATTATAACGTGTGTTCTTTTGGCAACACATATTTGTAAAACAGTGTGTCAAACATGAAACATGTCATTGTATTCCATACACAGGGACCTCCTCTGCTGTGGAATCCTTATTCTTCTGCTGTGGAATCCTTACTCCTATGCAGAATCCTTACTCTTCTACTGTGGAATCCTTATTCTTCTGCTGTGGAATCCTTACTCCTTTGCAGAATCCTTTCTCTTCTGCAGTGGAATCTTTACTCTTCTGCAGAATCTTTTCGTATTCCGCTGCTGAATTCTTATTCTTCTGCTGTGAAATCTCTACTCTTCTGATGTGGAGTCCTTACTCTTCTGCTATGGAATCTCCACTTTTCTGCTGTGGAATCCTTAATCTTCTGCTGTGGAATCTCTACTCTACTCTTCTGCTGTGGAATCTCTACTCTTCTGCTGTAGAATCCTTACTCTGCTGTTGCCAAAGCCTTATTCTCCTGTTGTGGAATTCCCTCTCTTTTGCTGTAGAATCCATACTCTTCTGCTGTGGAATCTCTACTCCTCTGCAGTAGAATCCTTACTCTTCTGTTGCTAAAGCCTTATTCTCCTGCTGTGGAATTTCTACTCTTCTGCTGTAGAATCCGTACTCTTCTGCTGTGGAATCTCTAGTCTTCAGGGAATCTCTACTCTTCTGCTGCCTTACTCTTTTGCTGTGGAATGGCTACAAGAGAGTCTCCACCATTTTGGTGGAATATTGCTGAGTGTGGCAATCAAGCAGTCAGTCAAATTTGAGAGAGCTGCCATCCATGTATTAAAGCCACAGTGTTTTTGGTAACATTGTGAAAGATTTGCAATGAAAAATCCACTCAAATACAGCTACAGCAGCCCTCAAGTTATTTTCAAAGAATCTACTCAATTCCTGGAGCATCTGTTTGAACCTGTACAATCTTCATGGAAATTAGTTCATGTCAAGAGCTATATATGATGCATGTACCTAGCTCAACTGATGACATCTCAGTGAGCTAGCACTGTGCCACCATGAAGTCTTGGCCGGTACAGGCAGCCACATGTACATATGCATGCACGTCATCATATGAGTGTAATATTTTCATGTAATTGTACTCTGCTTACTGTCCGAAGACTAGTTAAACGTATCTCAAATTACAAGTTACATTGCTCACCTTCCACTTGTCTAGCTTGTGCACTGGTATTCTCAAAATATTCTTACCACTCCAACTAAAGTCTCAACTCTGTGTCAGTTGAACTGAAAACAATTCTGAATTGCTTGTATGTTTGTGACAAGTGGAAGGGGAGTAGTACAGTAATATGATTCAAACATCAGTGTGTACTAGCGATAGCTCGAAATGTAATGTTTCCCTTCAACAAAGGTAATTATAATCATTTACTGATTTTACTGACTTTTTGCTGATTATTATACTGATTTGAGACTGTATGTCTGACTTTAATGACTATATGGCACATATTACACTTGAAGTTGGAGACTTGATTTGGCCACTTTGTTTGGGCTTAATATCTGCTGTGACATGGTTGATGTCAAGACATGGCTAGTCACCACAATGTCAAAGTAGGACTGATATAATCAATTTGTTCAATCTGACCTACATTGAATTATGGCGACATTGTACTTCAATTCTGTAAATTGAAGAAATGTTGTTTTTTTTTCTGAATACAGATTCAGTGAGGAAGGTTATCCTGTTTAATTATATATTCTGTTGGGATTCTGCATCAGAAGGGTTCTCAGTATCACATTTTGACTCCTAGGTGCCAGATGCTGGACTCCCTGTAGACTAGGTATTCAAGAAGAACACAATTACTTGGTAGCAGACACTGGTCTTCCTGTTGACTGTGTATTCGAGAAAAGGATAGGTTTTCCTTGGTCTTCTTGTAGACTAGCTATTCTAGAAGAGAACAGGCCCCTGGTGCCAGATGCTGATCTCCTTGTAGACAGATATTCTAGAAGAGAACAGGTTCGTGGTGCTAGATGTTGGTCTCCCCATAGATTAGGTATTCTGGAAGAGAACAGGCCGTTGGTGCTAGATGTTGGTCTCCCTGCAGACTAGGTTTTCTAGAAGAGAACATTTCCTCTGTGCCAGATTCTAGTGTCCCTGTAGTCTAGGTACTCCAGAAGAGAGTAGGTCCTTGGTGACAGATGCTGGTGTCCCTCTAGTCTAGGTACTCTAGAAGAGAGCAGGTCCTTGGTGACAGATGCTGGTGTCCCTGCAGACTAGGTATTCTGGAACGAATGAGCGAGTGAGCGAATATGGTTTAATGTTGTTGTTGGCAATGATCCTGCAGTATCAGTGAAAATAGGCTTGTCATATTGTACTGTGAGAAACTGAACCAGGATCTTCAGCGTGACAAGCAGACGCATTAATCACTACTGAACCAGAAGAAATCATTTCGTCTTTATTAGTCCAATAAACTTACGTTAAATGAGAAAGTTAACACTTCAACATGGTCCAGTAAACATCATGATAATCAAATGTCTTACATGTCTTTATGGTTTATGTGCAGACTTATGTGCAGATCCAGGACTGTGTGATGAGGACGAAAGAATGTATATATTTTCTTAATGAGCCAAAGACCCTTTTAATATGTGATCATAATCGCCATTTAACATACACTTGGCTAATTGCTAATATAGCCATGCTTCCTGAATTTGATTATGCAAGTGATCGTGCAAATTTGTTTGCAGTTAATTGTTCAAAATGCCGACTGTGTTGGCGCTTGATGTGTCGCTGTCCATGAGCAGGCCAGTCTTCACCCCTGACAGTCAGGGGGAGTTTCAGAGGCGCCATCTGGCAGTGCATGGCATAAACCATCTTCTGGACTACATGGCTGTCAACTGCAAGTTAGAATTCACGTCCCTGGTAGGTGTCAATAATCAGTAGTGTAATGTGGGATTGCCATTTGAGCGTGCACAAGTGCATAAATACAGGTGCTTTATGACCATTATGATTATTTTAATTATTTATTACTGAGTGCCCAGTAACTTGTTAATATGAAGTTTTCGTTTACTTCTATATTGTTACTGACCTATGGATCTGTTAATCCCAAATGATTGGGCTTGTCCAGATTGCTGAAACTATGAATTGTTCAAGGTTTCCTTTTGGACTATGTTACTCTATAGATTTTTTAAAATAAAAAACTAATTTTTGGACTAAATGTATTTCTACAGTCAAACTGATATTGCATTTAATGGGCATGTTGTGAGGATCTCTGTTGTGCAGAGGTTTATTGGTATCAGGGATTTACTTGGGGTGCGATATAGGCATTTTCTCACGTCAGTTGGTGTAAGATCGCACTGAAATTTATCTGCAGCGATTTAAAATCACCTTCTGCTCACCTTCATGATTAGAAATGATAAAGTGTTTAAATCTATTTTATTGAGAAAGGCTTTGTCGTTATTTTGTTCTGTCAAAGATATTCCCGTTAATTTTTACCAATATTTAATCTTTGAAACATAACTTCAGGTACAGAACTCCGAACATCATTACAGGGTGCTGTACAAAGAGTATAGTAAACTCGCAGTACCGTGTTGTTTATGCACTGTGTGACGCTATACAGAGTTCGAGTTCAGAAGTTGTGTTCTGCAACATCATGCCTCCCAAGAAACACCTGCTACCGAAACCATCTCATTCTATACTAAGATTTGTAAAGGCGACTTGGATCATGAACAGTTAAATCTGATAAGATTTGAAAAAATCTCATGTTTTTTATCCAATGTGAGATTTTGTCTCATATCATCTCTGAGCCAGGTTTATCCCTGTGGTATTTCATTACCTTTTTCTTTGATAACCTGAATGCCCTGATCTGAATCATTTCTCCAGAAAAGTGTAGGACATTTGAAGGCCATACTCATTTGGATATGACAGTTATGTGATGAATAGTTTAATCAGTATAAACTATAATGACATGTATCCAGTGTTTAATCAATTTATGTTTTGTAACTGTTGTCCATGACTTTCTCCAGTCTTTGCTTATTGATTATTACTACAGATAATTTCTTTTCATTTTGCCTTAAGCATCCTCTGCTGCTTTTTATCTTTGCATGTTATGAAGATATCATGAACATCTAATGGGAGAGTTCTTCTGAAATCAGCAGATGTCACTGAAACTATGTTCTTCATATGTCTATGAATATAAGCATATTAAGATTGAAAGGCCAGTGAATTCCTGGTTCAAAATTAAGTGTCACAGTGGCTTCACTTCATCCTACATTGTGTAAGTTATGGGTAAATGTTTCTGACGACATGTTTGTTTTATGCAGGTGGTGTTTTCTTATCTTTGGGAACAACTGGTGACTTTCACAAGGGACTTTGACTCCATCAAATCTTCTCTGAACAAGATAGAAATATTCAACAAGACATGTATTGAAACTGTTTTGAATGGTATCAAGTCTTTGGTTGTGGAGGAATGGAGTACTGTGACACCATGTCAGGTAGTAGCAGGAAATTAGTACTGTGACGCCATAGCAGGAAATTAGTACTGTTGACAGTTGTAATCGAGGCGAGGCTCTTTTTAACTATATTCCCAGAATATGCATAGTATGAATAAGAAGTCTCATTCAGTGGCAGCTTGCACACCAAAATATTTCTTGGAGCAGTTATATTGAATGAAATGTGAAATTAACTGTCCAACAATATAAATGGCTATTGGACACCACAGCCAGTGTACATGGCATTGAGTCAACAACAGGTTTTGTATTGATGTTGGCCAAGGTTTGATATTATTTTCACATGTATTTTCATAACCCCATGCATTTTGGGATTTAACAAATATAGAAGTTACATATATAGAAGATCATTTTCTTTTCATCTCCAATGGTATCTTGTTTTTAGGGAGTGAAAGCAATTATTTAGATTGAGAAATGGTTGTTCTTCACTCTGTTTTAGGTCATATTGATAACAGATGGCAACAGTGGTATTGGCCAAGGCTCATTGAAGGAATCCCTTCAGTTCAAGACACCTGACGACAAGTTTCCTCTTCCGTTTCCGTTCCCATGTAAACTTCACATTGTATGTGTTGCCAACCCAAATGATCCTGACTTGCAGAGTTCTCTGCCCTTGTATCAGAAACTCATTGACATGAACAATGAAGGTGGAGAAATATTCATTCCAGAATCCAACATAACAATGAAATCAGTAGAACAGATGTTTCAGAAAATAGGGGAGACTTTTTATTCTCCCTACTTTGGAACAATCCAGTGTGGAAATCTCAAGTGCAACATTCAGCTGCTTCCATCCCCAGAACCACTCTCCAGGTAAAGAGATATCCAGCAAACATCAAGGAGATGCACAGGACCATGGTCCGCAAAGTGACTTGAACACCAAGGATTTGTAACTCTCATATATGTAACATATGCTAATGATAGTAGTGGCAGTACAGTTACTTTCTGGACAGTCTGGTCCATGTTCCACTTTTTGAAGGAGACGGACTGTTGCTCAACATTTTCATCAGCAGATTATCTGATCTAATCTAATATATACTGAACAGCAAAAGAAACATAGTTTTTGAAAAATGAAATCTCACAAAAGTGAGAGTTCTTGTTTATGTCTTCTATTTGAAAACTTGACAAAAAACCAGAGTTGTGTTCAACTGTTCAGTATATTTACCT
The DNA here is from genome assembly GCF_037392515.1 of Haliotis asinina. Lineage (NCBI taxonomy): Eukaryota > Metazoa > Mollusca > Gastropoda > Lepetellida > Haliotidae > Haliotis > Haliotis asinina. The sequence continues at coordinate 74,400,654 of NC_090282.1, read as the reverse complement.
CACATTCACTCATAGTTACTTGTCAGTGTAGGGGTAAGTTCTTGGTTCATTGGACCCGTGAAGGTCCGGGGTAGAATAGGCCTTTAGCAACCCATGCTTGCCATAAAAGGCGACTATGCTTGTTGTAAGAGGCGACTAACCCAATCGGGTGGTCAGGCTCGCTGAACTGGTTGGCACATGTCATCGGTTTCCATTTGCGCAGGCTGATGCTCATGTTGCTGATCACTGGATTGTCTGGTCCAGACGTGATTATTTACAGACTACCAATGTGGCTGGAACACTGGCGTAAAACTGGACTCACTCACTCACTCTTGGCTGATTGGAACCAAGTGCTGAAGAATGTTATTGTTGCTGTTTAGTTGCTTCTCTTTGCCTCTGTCTTTACATCCACCAACTAGATACAGGGCTATATTGCTGACAACTTGGATGGACATTCCCACAACAAAAGTTTTATATTTTACTATATGGCCTCCATTACAGACATATTGCATTTTTTCCATTTCTTGTCGTGTTACCAGTGATGCTGTGGGTGTTTTTGACCAATTAATTATGTCCTTACATTTAATATGTGAAAATTACACTTTTTTACTGGTTTTAGGAAAATGAATGAATAAGATTTCACAAGGAAGTGTTTCGTAACGCAGTAATGTAGGAGTGAGGAAATAGCCTTACACTGATAGAAATTGCATATTCTTGGAATCGCACTCATTCCAATTAATTTTTAAGGAATTAAAGTATCTTCTGTCACCTGACCAATAATTTTGGAGGTGCAGAGTTTCATAATTATTGGTGACATGTATTTCTGTCTTGAATGTTCCTTTTGTGAAAACGTGCACTATAACAAAGCAACTGGAAAACAAGTATTACACTTTTTGATGTCCAGTGTTGTTTACATATACATTCACATATACAGGTGAAGTGTTTTATATTTATGAAATTATATATATATGCAAAATATCTATACAAAATACTGTATTTGGTGGGGGGGGGGGGGGGGGGGGTTCTTCTCAAAAAGACCTTAGCCTCAAGAATTCGCTCCTTAAAGTTACTTTTATGTAGTCCCAGAAACATCTGTGTGTCTGACGTTAAACCTTTGCCAACGGTTGTATCTTGAAAATAAGTCTTCAGAAATGAGAAAACGTTTCCCTTTATTTTGAACATCTTGGTATGTCTTCCACAAAACTAGTTATGGTTGCTGGTTATACCATAATTGTATATATTCCACAAAACTAGTTATGGTTGCAAATGAAATGTGTACCATATCAGGTTGGACTAGGAAAATAGTATAGTGCTGGATGCTAATGATAGTTGAAAACAGATTCAATTCTACATATTCATTTATGATATCGTCACATGAATAATGAATGTCTAAGCATCAATTAAACCTATGTAGTGTATCATGGCTCACTGGAAGGTATTTGTTGGTATAAAGGCTTGCTAACAAAACTTTTAAACTGAATGTGATTTTTAGCAAACCTGTAAGTAAGCAAAAAGTTAGTAAGTTTTGAAGTGTTGTGTTTGAAATTGCAATGATTAAAATCACACAATTCTCTTTTTTGGAATGTCTTACAAAATGACGTTTGATGACGCATCTGCTGATTTTTCCAGGAAGAATGCAGTGGGAGAGGATGAACAGATCGTCTTGAACAACAACCTGGAGGTGTGCGGTTTCCTTGATATTGCAGATGTAGCCAGTCCCCCCACCATCTCACGTCATCTTGTTCTCCCGACCATCCCTAAAGACAGAAGCAAGCCTGCTGATGGTACGTTCCCAATCAGTATGTACTGTGCTTAATTTACCACTCAAAAAGATAGGGGATATTCCATTTTGTGAGCATACCACTAGCCAAGGCCAATGCACATGCGAAAAAGTAATATATGTCCATACGTTTGAAACATTTGCAAAGGAATGGAATAAATTGTAACATTTTCCCATAGTTTCTCTTCACTAACAGTTTCTTTCTTGGCAGTATCAATTGCATTTTATCAATTTTGTAAATCCAATATCCCCTGTGTTTTGCTGATTGGTATACAAACATTGTCAGTAGCAATAATATCAAAGTAAGATCTGGAAAACCATATCTCAGATCAAATTGCACCATATTTCATGTGAATAATCTGACATATCACTAGATGTAGGTCAAGGTCAAGGTCACACACAGTAAATTCCATTAGTGATTGCAGACAATGTACATTAAATGGGTGTGATAATATTAACTCAGTGTTACCTAGGACATTTGCATTTATGAAGTACAGATTATTATCTTCTGATGCCAGACAGTGATTATATTTCAATAATGAGCCATTATATTCTGCAGGGATACATTGAGTTACAGATGAACTGATCACTATGTTAATAATGCATTCCTCGGAAGGTGGAACTGCCATGATTTATGCTCATATGGCTCTTTATGTCTGCACTGCAGTGAAATGCTTCTTATGTAGAAGTCAAATGTTATGTCCAAGTTAAGTACATGTCAGATCATAGACATACGACAGTGAAAACACTTTACATACTTGAGCCATCAGGAACAAATATGGTCAAACTCAACACCTGCATTATCTTCCTTCATCCTGTGTAGGGAGAGTGCAATAGCCTAGTGGTAAGAGCGTTCTCTCACCAATGACACAGGTTCAATTCCCCATATGCGTATATGTGTGAAACCCATTTATGGTGTCCACCGTGGTGATATTGCTGAAATATTGCTGAAAGCTTTGTGAAACCATACTCCCTCCTACACTCACTCACTCACTAGTTTTGTCTGTCTGGAAGGAGGTTTAAAAAATTCAAACGACAATTTTTGCAATACAGTTGCTTTCATAAGGATGAAATTTCTGGCCACTCAAAGGGAAGTAACTTTGTATTGTAACTTTGACATTTTACACATGAACAAATCATGTCCAGTTTGTCTGCCTCATCAATACTTGCTCTCTTGCTGTGTATGCATTAATTATTATAATTATAAATAAGGGATGGAATTAAATCATTAGTTAGTCTTCTGTGCTCATGATATTAATCACTGAATTGTCTTGCCCAGACTATACAGGCAGTATATCAGTGACAAGTGGTGAGTTTACAACTTCATCTAGGGTTAGAAGGTGTTCACCTTGCTGCCTTCAGCACATTCGTATTCCATCCTTGCAGAAAATGGCAGCAAGGAAGGGAAGAATGGCAAGCCTACAGGCGATGAAGAGGAGGAGTTGGATGATGGGAAGACGCCGTCGTTCACAGTGCTGCTGCATGGCAGCCTCAAGGTCGAGGGCATGGTGGCACTCACGAAAGTTGGGTAGGAAAAATTGTGAAACACAAGTTTATTTATCTCTGCATGATGATTATCAAGTTAGATTGACAGCCTAACTGTAGCCAAATTATTATTAGTTTTTTCAGGCTGTGATATATGCTACATACAGTGTTGTTTCAGGTCAGATTGGTATGGGTGTGAGATATGTACTATATACCACCACGTTGTTCCAGACCTGGCTGGTATGGGTGTGAGATATGTACTATATACCACCACGTTGTTCCAGACCTGGCTGGTATGGGTGTGAGATATGTACTACATGTGTATATACCACCATGTTGTTTCAGACCTGGCTGGTATGGGTGTGAGATATATACTACATACCACTGTGTTGTTTCAGGCCAGACTGCTATGGGTGAGAAATGAATACTAAGTACTATTATGTTGTTTCAAGCCAAATTGGTATGGGTGTGAGCTATATACTACATATCACCATATTGTTTCAGACCTGACTGGTATGGGTGTGAGATATATACTACATATCACCATGTTGTTTCAGACCTGACTGGTATGGGTGTGAGCTATATACTACAAACAACCATGTTGTTTCAGACCTGACTGGTATGGGTGTGAGCTATATACTACATATCACCATGTTGTTTCAGACCTGACTGGTATGGGTGTGAGATATGTACTACAAACAACCATGTTGTTTCCGACCTGACTGGTATGGGTGTGAGATATGTACTACAAACAACCATGTTTCAGACCTGACTGGTATGGGTGTGAGATATATACTACAAACAACCATGTTGTTTCAGACCTGACTGGTATGGGTGTGAGATATGTACTACAAACAACCATGTTGTTTCAGACCTGACTGGTATGGGTGTGAGATATATACTACAAACAACCATGTTGTTTCAGACCTGACTGGTATGGGTGTGAGCTATGTACTACAAACAACCATGTTGTTTCAGACCTGACTGGTATGGGTGTGAGATATATACTACAAGCAACCATGTTTCAGACCTGACTGGTATGGGTGTGAGCTATGTACTACAAACAACCATGTTGTTTCAGACCTGACTGGTATGGGTGTGAGATATGTACTACAAACAACCATGTTGTTTCAGACCTGACTGGTATGGGATCATGTATTCCTGGGCTGACAGTAAGAAGAAATCAAACCTAATGCTGGCTTTTTTTTACCCAGGTAAAATTGTTTCCAATTTTATTATAGAATTTGTAAACACTTGATATCCCTAACACCGTCAGGGCAGTTGGGTTATATGTCATGAATACTGGTACATGTGTGATACAGATCACTTACAACACAGTGCCATCCGAGCTTTTCACTGACTGTAAAAACACCCTCACAGACACAATGGTGCAACTTGTAGAATTCATTAAATTTGGTTTGAATAAATGGAGATGAACAAATTACTTTGTAAGCATATCCTGTGAAAATATAATGTTATGACAGTGTTATTTCATCCACGGATGATGTCTGACGATCGGGTCAGTAACCTTTGTGTGTTGTTAGTCCTTTATGATGCAGTTATCACATTCTTTCTTTTAGCTGGTCATATTACCAGTTTGAGTTTTGAGTTTTGAGTTTTGAAAAACTATGCAAGAAGGGGTCTTATATTCATGAAATCAGAATGCTGGCATCACTAATATGTCAGATGCAGATGTGGACAATAAGAGAGGCACTTTTTCATTGGAAAAAGACTACACAATCCTGTTCTAGTTTTATCCAAAGCCTAAGACTAAAATATGGCAATGTTATTGTAGGTATGGACACAATAAGCTGGCTGGGGAAGCTAGACAATCTGGCCCACGTGTCGGAATTCTCTGAATCACCGTACGGGGAAGATGACAGTAAGACCCCATTTCCTGTTCGACCTGGAGACAAAAGAAGCTATGCTCAGAGCTGTGTTGTATGGATCAAACCATCAGGACTTCAGGTACAAATGTTTACTAGTATCCCATCAGTACTCTACTCTGAAGATTCAAACCTTTGAATGGCTGATATGGTAAGGGAGGCAACTGATGTTATGTTTGAGTTTTCTCCCTTCGTTGATGTGGATTCAGTTATTATTTGGCATCTCACACGGTTCTTGTCCTTGCTGTGCATGTAGTGATGGCTGACAAAGCTCAGAGGCTGACAATCTGAACTAAAGGTTCAGTATTTGGAGATAAATTGCACTTTTCAGTGACGATGAACTTCAGTGCAATGTAGCTATCAAAATATACTGTTTCAGTCAGGGGTTCTAGTTGTTATTTGATAGTTGTTCAAACTTATGGCACATGTTTGTTTTGTGATAATTCTATATGCATGTATGATGTATTTGAACTACCTTTCTACCCATTTATTGATGGGACTTGTGAATGTCAGGGTTAGAATATTGGAATTCGGTAACCCATGCTTATTGTAAGAGGCAAACAACGGAATCAGGTGGTCAGACTCACTGATTTGGTTGACACGTCATTTGTTCCCATTTGCACATATCAATGCTCATGCTGTTGATCGCTGGATTGTCTGGTCCAGACTCATTTATTTACAAACCGCCACCATATGGCTGGAAAATTTCAGAGTGCGGCTTAAAACTAAATCACTATTTATTGATGGATGACTGTGTTACAGGCTGACCTACAGAAAGTCCTGCGACATGCACGGAAACTACCAGAAAAACAGCAGCAGTTTTATAAGGTTGGTAACACACAATCAGGAACACTTCATAGTGGATGTTTGAATGCAAATATATTTCTACCAATATATTTCACAGCCAGGCTGTGCCTGTTATCAGACAGCCAGAGTATACCTGTTATGTTGACCAAACTGCTAGGTTGTATCTTGTATTTTTACCTTAATGCCAGACTGTACCTGTTAGAGAATATTACCTCAGTGTTTGAATTGTCTGCCTGCCCAACTGCCCAGGTCAGGTTATTTTCAACACAGACTGCCAGATTCTTAAATCCACCTGCCCGATGATCAGGTTTAAAGTTAGGTATGTATTTGAAGATATTCATAATATTTCAGAATAATAAATAATTATTAATTCAGTGATGAAAATAAAGTTAACAAGTAAATTAGTATTATTTGTGGGCAGGTAGGTTTTGGTCAGGGCTGGCAATTTTTACAGCTAACCAGTCCTGAGTTCTATACCCTGATTACATGAAGTTATTGATAAGTTTATCATTTACTAGGAGCTGAACCGGATACGTCGAGCAGCCTTGGCATTCGGCTTTTTGGAACTTCTGGATGCAATGGCCAGCATGTTAGAGCGGGAGTGCACCATGTTGCCGGGGACAGCGCACCCAAGCGCCGCCATGCAGCTGTCTCACGCAGCCAATGCACTACAGAACCCCTCAGCCAAAGATGTCTCCACAACGATTATGCCACTGCAGACAAACTTCAGCACTGACGATTAAAATCACTACAGTGAGGATGTGTTTCTGGCGATGAACTCTATTCCTGAAGCTGCTCAGACAGAAGGTGCTATATGATCAACTTTGAAGTTTCATTTGTAACACAGGAAGATAACTAAGTTCACACACCAAATGTCTGTGGATTAATGCTCATGCTATCATTCACTTGTTTGCCTGGTCCACGAATGAGTAACAAAGAAGGCTGTATGTGACCAACCACCCTCCAAGAGTTTATGATCCTTCCTCATTATAGAGATGTATTGTGTCGCCAAGGAAGATGGTCCTCTGTGGATGTTTGTGTACATTTACATCATTACAGTGAAAGATGCATGAGATCCTGATATTGCATCAGCCATGATGAATAAATCATTTTATATATCATTTGTTTCTTCAGGAATTTTTTGTAATGAACTGTCAAATTATATCATTTGCCATCTGCCTCACCTGTACGCATCAGACATTGTACTGTATTACAGTGTATATGTGTAGATCAGACCAAACAAGGAACCAGTGTGTTGTGGGATTTGCAGTTCTGCATCACAGAACAAAGAACAAGGGAGCATGGTACAAATCAATCATATCGCTAAGCTGATCATAATTCCCATACCTTAATATAGACTTACAGGAGTCTTAACATTGAGGTTGTTTTGTACCTCTGCACTCAGACTGTTACAATCACTACAGAATTGTACTAATATTTGAATTATGGCTGACCAAGGTTTGAATGAGTATGGTTTATGTCGATTTTACCAAAATTCCAGCAAAATCAAGGCCAGGGACACCAGAAATGGGCTTCACATTTTCACATACATACCTATGTGGGAAGTCAAACCTGATCTTCAGCATGTTGTGTGGACACTTCAACCATTAGGCTGACCAAGAATGACCCAACAAAGACCAGAATGGTGCTTATACTATCAAGTGGAGGCTTCAATACTGGTCTCCTTCATCACAGAGGTGTGAGTGAGTGAGTGAGTTTAGTTTTACGCCACACTCAGCAATATTCTAGCTAAATGGCAGCGGTCTGTAAATAATAGAGTCTGGAACAGACAATCCACTGATCAACAACATGAGCATCAATCTGCGCATGTGGGAACCGATGACATGTGTAAACCAAGTCAGCGAGCCTGACCACCTGATCCCACTCTTACAACAAGCACAGTCGCCTGTTATGGCAAGCATGGGTTGCTGAAGGTCTATTCTACCCTGGGACCTTCATGGGTCTCACAGAGATGTGATATCATACAATAGACTGGTGATCGGGTCATTACCTGTTTTTATGGAAGTCCAAGGTCAGTATTGCTTTTTGTGGGTCCATAAAAACAGGTATTGGCTGAATTGACCAGTCTTTAACTGTTTTGTTATGTAATTTCAAAAAATTAAAAGCTACTAAAAAACAAAACATGTATTATTTTGCTAAGAAAAGCAATTTTATTTTCACAACAATCCATAACATTAAGCAATCTCATTGGTTGAATCATTAGGAAGTCCTCATCCGGGTCTCAAAATCAGTGTATGAAACTCCTCAAAAAGCCAGGAAGCCCACAGGGCTGATAACTAAATAATGTTGGCGGCCCTGCTGACATATAACCAGCCCTGTATTTAAAATAGGAAATTTACATTAAAATAAAGTAATGAATGAATTACTTGTAGTGAGGTAAACTTAAACATGTGCAAAAGCAAGTTTAATAAAACCAAAACTCGGTAGTCAGTGTTGATTCATTTAATGCCACTGCCATCTGAATCAGAAAAGCAGAAACGAACAATATTGTTCATTGACGGAAAGGATTGTCTAGACCAGTCACATTTAGTGTTAGATAAATGGACAGGCTGATTTGTGGAAATTACGGTTTAACTGATCATGAACTATACAGATGTCGTCAAGCTACCACAATTGTAAATTATTTTCGAAATATTTCACGTTGTCAAAGTCATAGTCAAATATATACTCTTTGAAAATGTATTGGCCCACAGGGCTGGCCTTAAATTAAACTTGTAAGCCTGCCATATAACTAGCAAGCAGCGGGCCTCTGGGCAGATGCTATTTCATACACGTCAAAATCTGTGTTTAGTAACTCAAATCAATATGAGCTTTGGTTGACCTCGATCGAAGTCAGTATGGTTTTCTGTCGATGGTCACATGACCCCCTCCAGGCGAATTAGGTGGCTAGAAAAATATGCTTACATAATATGTTGACTGCAGCATAGAGCTGAGTTAGCTTGCACATCTGGTAACAATATATTTACTGATGGAAGTAACACATAATTCAGACATGCTTGTCTTCCTCGTTCAGCATATTTCCTCCCATGCAGCTGAAATTTTGTGCTCTGTGAGAACTACAGTCATAATCCATGTTACACACCATGGAAATCCCACAAACTACCTTTTTTCACACACACTTGCAACACTTTTTAAACATGACATGACTGTACTCTTAAATAATATAGACTTTAGAAAAATATCTCTACCACTGAACGTTTTGTCAGCCTGTAAACCAAACTAATGGAATAATAAAACTGACTGAAAAAACACAAAACAGACTGTTTTTAAGGAAATGGATTTATTTTTGTAAACAATCAAAAATTACAATCCGTTTTTGCTGTACAGCAACTATACTTCTGCATTGATCAAGGAAGACCAAACAATATGTGGAAGTATGATGACGGATATTTATTTGCAACAAGAATGATTCCATCACTTCAAACGTTTGTTTCATAAACAGAAACAATGTGAGTACCACACCTTAAAGGCAATACCTATGTACTTTAAATACTGAGGGATAAAACAAGCCATTTGTTACCTTGGTAACCAGTTCAGGGAACTGAGACCATGTATCGATAATCAGAAAGCATTTCATAACACATCAACATAGCAAAAGAAACTTATTTGATAAATACTGATTGTTCATGATGAACTAGTTACAATTCACTGATATAATAATTAAGTTCAATTCAATTTCAAGTCAATGTTTCAGTTGTTCAGTAATCGCTTATTGGAAAACAGTACAAGCATTATTGACTAAAACAGACAGATTTCATTTGTCAAAAACAGATCACAGTGAAACCACATTATTCAAGATACTCTTAGGTCTAGAGACCAAATTATCTGGGCCGTGATTTTGGCAATATAAACATAAATTCCAAGGGATGTACGTCTAAACAATGATTTCTCTATGAATTTGGCCATCTGAGCAGCTTCAAAGCACTTCACCAGCCAGATAACCAGTATTTCACAGTAATTCTTTGATCAAGAATTTCTTTTGTAACAGGCTTCCATCTTACAATTAACATTTAAATCTGTTCCTTGTCAATCTGATCACAAAATGTTCTCTTCTTGATCAGTTATTTTGGCAGCATGTCCTGTTTTAAGAAACAGGTAATATGATCACTATTTACATCACTTGACAGAATTACTGAAATTTCAGTGAGGTCAACCAACTGAAGGAACAAGCACAAAACTGGGATGAGAATGGGTATGAGTGAAAAGAGGAAAATGGGCAGGACCTCACTGGAGTTGTGTTAATTGAAACAATATAACATATATCATGAACGACACCAGTGTCATCAAATACAGAGAATTCTGTGGATATGCGAAAAATTCTCATCCCTGACAATAAAAATTTTAAAATGCCAAAATAATGCCAGCCATATTTTCCATTCCATGGTTACCAAGATTTCTACATAAATAAATGATTTCCCTATCACATGTTATAGTGTCACATTAACCTGATGCTGTAAGACCATTCTGGTCATTGACACATGGGCAATAGCTAAATTTATTGTGTATGGTGTATGTCATGTAGTCTGTGACTACTGGCTAATGAACAGTTATCGTCAAGTTACAGTTATCACCAATACATAAGTATCACACTGCGAAGTACATGTACTAATTTACAAACAACCATTCATAATGTTCGACAGGCTTTGTGTCCTTTACAGGAACTTTTCCTTCTCGCCTCCAACGCACAGACTGGGAACTAAATTATTCTAAATTTTAATATTGAAAGGTCCATTTGGAAAGACTTCTCACAGAATATTTTGGAGAGACTGACCTCCTTATTCTCAGCATATCTATCCTTCATAGTGCCTCAGTGGGCATGCTAGAGAATGACAAAGACATAGAAATGTAGTAACAGGGGACATAACTCTTGAGTTTCTAACTACATTTCAAAGCATTTTGTTAAAGGCAGTTTCAAGTTGGAATGAGCATGATAGGTGGGAATGAAATAAATTTGTTTTGATTTAATTAACTGTTGGATGAGTGGTGATGACAAACAGTAAAATGAGAATGGTCCCTAAAAGATACTAAAAAATACACTTTGCTGCAACAAACTCTCTGCTGTCAAAAGCACACAACAAGCACCCTACTCAAATAAGCACACCATAATCTATCACTCTGAAACCAATCTTCATAAGCACCACATATTATTTACTTGACAGGTGACATTGTCTACTGTACACTACCCATTTTTATAGGAAATTTTAGCAAATGAAAGTAAGGCCAGACCAATTTTATTTCTTGTTCTACAGGTCCTCAAGTCATATTTTTTCAAGAATAAGAAAAAAAAAAATAAAACAATTGGCCAAAAAAGTAAACTAACAAAAAATTATTTTTTGATTTTTTTGCCCCATTTACATGGTATAAATTGCAAAAAGTAAAATGCTTAAATGGAATATTATTTTCATTGATGATTTTTAAAATATTTTTTCCATCCTGCATTTAGGTTTTCTCAGGACAAAAGTCCATAAACAAGAAATAAAATTGGTCTTGCCTAACTAGCTAATCATAAAATGGTTTCAGTTTCAGAATAATTAAAATTTTTTAAATACATTTCCTCGCAACCACTTGATCTGTGATAACACATTTATCGTATGTATGGTGTTAATAGACACTTTGTCAATTTTCTTAGCATCCAGGGTGCTTTCTGCAGCAACACCATAGCTACAACCACCATGATATGGCCAACAGTGCCTCAATGTTAATGAGTTGTACAAGACAAAATCAGGGATGGGTTAGCGAATTAAATTCAGGTATACAGTGGAAGCTGTCCAATCCGGCACTGTTTTATGACTGGAGAAATTATCTGTTTAGACAATGTGCCGGATTGCAGAGCTGATGATAGGTGCACAAGCAACCGATGGGACTGAGATTTTGTGTCAGTTTTGACAACTTGCCGGTTTTGACAGCTTCCACTGTACTTCTCATCAGGATCTCTACAACATGTTAGCACTTGCAAGACAATATGGTCAATGAGGAACTCCCAGTTTACCTTTTCAAGAAATAAACAAAAATATGACAACAAGATAATAAACCATAAACCATGTAGTAGTGTTTCAGTTTTCTTTGGTTCACTTAGAACAGTATCAATAGTACACTTAGGTAGAAAGCCACTTTCTCCACCATAGTACTGTATTATCCTTAAACATGCTACATCATACAGTTAATATTGACTATTTTGTCAGACTGGTACTAAATTCGAACATATTCATCACCATGGAAATTTATAAACTAGTATTATTTTTTCTTTCAAAATTATTAAACACAGGCTGCAAGAAGAGCCACCATCATCACGCAAATGAAGCATGCTATCATTGGGAGTTTCAAGATACAGACACATTTGTACTAGTATTGTATATATGTGTATCAGGGGACTTCACAAAGAATGTCTTTGTAAGCAGGCCTGCTGATTTGTAAATGACAAGTAAACTTCTATAACGTTTATGCATAATTTGCATATGCATATTTTTATGCAATTAGTGCACCAAGAGTGTGAATCATGTCAGAGCAGTCAGAGTATATTTCATTCAAGTCATAAGGTGAACAGTTTCTTTTATGAATGTGTCCCTGCCAGAGAACTTGCTGTACAAGCACTACCATAGTACCAATCATAAATAGAAATTTCATCTCAACCAAGATTAAGTCTTTCGAAAAGAACTTTTATAAAAAAATGCTTAATTTTCTCATCCAGAATTCCTCTTCAAAAAGAACCATATGCATGTATGTTAAAAACAAAATTAGCCTTTGTTACAATAATGAAATTCTAGTATCATCACCTTCACTCAATCGAAACATTTCATAAAAAATACAAAATCAATTATTTTTTGAAAAATGCATATTTAATAGAATATACCAAACTTCTATTTACGTGTGTACACAGTATCAGGTATTTTCATTTATAAACATTGTCTTTCGGGCAGCCTTGTACCCACTGCATACAAACCAACAAACATATCAACATGATCAATGTTAAAATGAAGAGGCAAAATAGAAACACTGTGTAATACTCATGAGAATGAGTTACAGGCTACCAACACACTTGCACAAACTTATTTGGCTCTGTAGTTTGCATGCATGGTCAGCTCAAAGTTCAATAGAAACACCACCATCCGTATCATTTGGCCATTTCAATAAATTAAAACTTGACACACATAACTGATGCAAAGATGTTCTCAGTCATATGAACAATGCACATTTCTTATTTGGCATCTGAGATCTCCCGTAAACAGGTCAAGGTTGGCATCAAGGCCTTCGTTGTTCGGGTGAGAAGCATCACAGCAGGAATGATGAAATATGATCACTCGATTAAACCCACACACATAGAATTGTCAGGAATTATTTATGGAATTGGGCAAGTCTCCTGTACTGAATGCCCTCCGGACTTCATACTCCCCTGATAGCTGGTCACCCATCTGCCTCAGTGCTATGCCACAACTATAACAATAATTATCACCCATTACTCGTAGAATCCGGCCCATCTGTTGATGGTGGATGTGAGCACTATGGGGGCGAGGACCATGCGTATGAGGATCCGTTGCGCCATGATGTATGTGCTGTTGTACTGTTCGAACAGGGGTTGTTGGCACTGAGAGTGTGTTATTGGCATTACTTGATACATTGGTGTTTGGCACTGTGCACGGTGGACTTCTGTCATGCCTTGTTGCATGTGATGTGTGTGATTCACAGTCTGTGACAACATCTTCCTTTTGTGGACCCTCCTTTTGCATGTCTGTGTCCTTGGGATTAGATTTGCAACCCATTTTAATTTGATACAACTGAAACAGAGACAGTTAATATTGACCATCATGATCATATTGAGAATTCGGGCCAGAATTTGATACGAAATGTTTAAAAGGTATGTAACAAATCTTGTGAAACTCAAGCTTGGTTTGGGATGTATAATATAACATTATATATCAGGATAAACAATCGAAAATGTGGATATCTGAAACCACTGATTTATGACAGCTGATCACAAATTATAGATCGCTGGAATTTTACCATTTCTTTGACTGGAAACAAAAATCAATATGTCATGACAGGGCCCCCATGACAGTTTTTCATCGATAAATCAAATTATATTACATTTTTCATTTTCTTGTTATTTCATAACGTGACAGACTAGTGTTTGCGACGAATATCATCTACCGGAAAAGTTTAGGAAACGTCCCAGGAAATTTTTCGTAACTTTCCATTCATACTCATACACAGACTGTTGGTAAAGATCGATATTTTATTTTAACTTATTAAACTTCCGAAAACCAAAAACACACTTACAGCCAACCAGCACTTCAGTTGCTTGATGAAAATTCCCAACAACTCACAGTGCTTGTTTCCTTACACGAAATCCCTGACGTAGGGTTTGGAATAACCTCACAACCTAAAAATAGAAAAGTATATTCCTCACAACTATCATTATTTTCTACGAGTACGCGTGTCGCGTTCTGAAAACACGTTCCAAATTGTGTTTGTTTTTGTCAGTTTATCAAAATGTACATACTGGAAATTACTTCAACAGTTAATAATTCCATCGGATTCAAGTGTTTGTCATTCCTATTTGAAAGATGCCCCAGTTAGTAGACAGCAGAGTGGAGTGGAGATGTTTGTAATAATGTTTAAAATATTACAGTTGACAGAAAATGGGCATCACTATTGCATATACTCCCTGCGTAAAATTGATGAATTTTCCAGTATATGTAGTGCTTACATACATGAACTACTGTCTCATAGTGTACAAGTTGTGTTGCATTATGTATTTTGCATATTTGTATCTAATGTTTTGAATGAATAAAGAAACCCAACACAAATAAGAATAAACAAGATTAAAAATCGAAAAATTCATCCAAAATTCGCTATATGAATTAAGTTGTTTTGACACATATTTGTAACGTGCATGAGTTGTGTTTAGTAGAAATATGCTCAGTCGCGACGTCCGCATTCATCAAATGTAGGAAGAACATACGAAATATTCATAAAAAAATAATACCTCAAATGCCCCACATGGGCACAATGTGTCATGGAGCAGTATTGCTAAACGGCGTAAAACAGAACTCCTTCACTAACTGGTCGGATTTAATCTCGAAATTAGTTCTTTGTATGTTTCGGTATGGATATGTAATATTTGCCTGTAGTAATGACTGTAACTTTTGTTCGATCAAACTGTCACGAATTTGCATAACAATGTACTGACTCGGTAAGTACATGCTGGGTTAAAACTTGCAAGGTTAGTTAGTGAAAAATGTATTTTAATCTTTCTCCCAGATACTAGGGAATAAATTTGAAATAATTTCACGAATAATTGGGCCTCTTCTTTCGGAGAGTATTCTTTCAGTAGATAGCGATATATCTTTTCATGTAAGATCTGGGATTAAATGTAAATCTAGGTATGATCCGCAAGACGTATATTTGTTATTTTGTAAATACTGTACAATCTGTAAGGAATATGATAAGTCCGTTTGTCGTATTACAAAGAGATAGTGATGTTTGTTTTCGCTGCATTGTTTTTGTATTCAAGCGATGCTCGGAAGTTTCTAGAAGTTTTTGAAAGAGTTGTTTGGGAAGTAATATGTACTTAGTGTTAATCCTGATAAACGATTGGCAGATCACCAACCAATCACAACGCGATAACATGACGTGTTGTTTAGTGACGTCATTGTTTCCCTTCATCCTCTCCGCCATTTTGAGGCGACTGAAATAGTCTAGTTTCATACTTTGACGGAGCCGGGAGGTTTTATAGGCCTTGTGAAATGGCTGATTCCACAGTTGAACAGACGAAGCTGGTGAACAGCAAGTCAAACTTGAACTCGAAGATGTATTCGAAGGGAAACCTTTTCGCCGAAATAACAAAGCAGATGGGATTACTTCCTGGCTCCAAAGGATTGAACGACTTCGCGTCGATCGTGGATGAACAGACACAAACAGGCAGTGGAAATTCTCCAATCGAAGAAGTTCGTCGCGGTGCCGAAGTGATAGCTTCAGATGTGATTTCATATTTCATTACCGGAGACAACAGGAAGCCTCCAAACAAATACTGCCGGACCATGAGGAGAACAGTGAAGGAGTTGTCAGACAGACACAACATTGTTTTCAAAGGGATGGTAAACAAGTTGAAGCTGGAAGAAGGAAATGCTTTCAGGACTTTCGTAAATATTGCAGATGAAATTTTTGACGATGGCCAAATAAACTGGGGACGAATCGTAGCTGTGTATGCGTTTGCTCTGAGGTTAGCTGCTCATTTTCGTGATATTCAAGGACACGCTGACTTTCCAGATAAGATTGCTCTGTATGTTGGGAAGTATGTTGCGAACAAACTTGGGAAGTGGATCCTTGACCATGGTGGATGGGTATGTTTTCATTCACATGTAATATCAGTGTATTACCCAGCATACCATCTATAAACACCCTGCAATCGTAGCAATGATGCACGATCGCTACAAACTTATTGATGCATGATAAAGCGAATTTGATCATAACACCATTCACCAGACGTTTATTAGGGAGATTTTAATACCCACAAAATATGAACACTCTACCTCCTGAAATTGTGGAGCTGTGTTATTTATACAAGGGGGAGTGAGACTTCAGGTCTTCTCATGCACACGGGGTGATTAGTAGGGTATAGTAGGATTGGTACAGGTAACTTAGGTATGTATTGAGTGGGACCTAAATACCCCAAGGACTACAGAGATCTCATTGGTCATACAATGTATCCATGACCAGTGACACTACATTATTACATAGCCTCAAATGTATTCTTTTCTTACAATACAAAACTTTCTGCTTGACTTTAAAATGTTGTTATTCTGGTTGGAACCGGTCTTGAACAACCCATGCTTGTCATAAAACTCGACTAATCATTGCCATTGTGATCCGGTGCACAGATATTCATGATCAGATTGTTCTACATGATACATCAGTTTTGTCAGGCCTCTGCGAAAGGATGCCCATTACAAATATTTTATCCCTATTCAAGGGCTGAAGGGAGTACCATAGAGTTGGGTAGTATAGTGGGCTGAGTTTTCAGTATGACTTCCCCCGCCACCACCACCACCAACCAGTCTTACTTCTATCCATTTCTGATATCTCTGTAAATAATCTGTGTCCTCCTTTCTTTGTTTACAGGAAGCATTCGCAGAGTATTTCCCAGACCAGGGTGAATTTGAAGAAAAAATGTGGAAAGGACTATTATTCACTGCCGTTGGTCTTGGTGCTCTTGCTACTGTTGTAGCAACCAGGTGAAGATTCTCAACACGATCAACAAAGTTTTAAAGCAATCTGAAAATTGCCAAACAACAAAACTCTGTATATAGTGATAACGTTTGAGCAGTGGGATGGAATACCCACTCATGGATTAAAATGACATTTGAGATCCATTGAACCTTTGTGTGATCATGGTGATGTTAGCTGAAAGTACCTAAGTACAATAGCTGGTGATTCCTTTATTTTTATACACCGAAGAAGGTCTATATGTTTAAATCAGTATGAAAATGAAGTTTTCGTTAGTTGACTGGCGAATTAAAATAAGGCTATATATAATTTACTTTTGAATGTTTCTATTAAAGATGACAGTACTGTCCTGTGTCAGAAATTTGAAGTTTAGTTTTAAATTTGAATGTGGTTATTTTTCACGTCTTCATGTGCATCTGGATGTTGAATCTCCGTGTGAAAGAATAATCAGTGTCTTTTATTTTTAAACTGTGACAATTTTTACTTTCGATGCCAGGAATAAAAATCATTTTGATTGTGTTGATGAACCAGGATGAAGTTAGTCCTCTTAAGCTATGCGATGGAAGAATCCCAGAATTGTGCTTTGTCTCCAGTACACAATACTGTATTGAATGAATGCTATTTCTGACAGTTCAGGGAAGTGTTTAGAGAAAGAGGAAGTATAGTCTAAAAAAATGGAATGTTTCCCTTACTCTCAAGAAACCTGTAGCCTACAGAGACATCCTGATTGCTATGAATTTCCACAATGAGTTCTGACTATTTTTGTGAAAAATTAACAATATATTTTCAAATTGTATGTTTCTTTGATTTGTAAAAACAGAACATGTTCATTATGTAGTTCAGTCCAAAATATGTACTTTTTTTAAGTTCTACGTTGTAAGGAAAGTAGCATTTTTAAATGTAAACTTGAAGGCAGATTGTCAGTGTGTGAATGTGTGGACTGATATTTGTTGTATTAGTATATCTGGTGATGCATGTGAATGTCATCTCTCCAACAGAAGATCACCATTGTCACAGAATTGTCATTTGTTGAAAAGTCTTTCATGTAAAAAGCGATGGATTTACATGGGGTAGGACCCGTTTTGGTCTTGTCTGGGTATGTTGGTGCTCTTTCTGCTTGCTGTATTGTGGTGAGCAGTGTGACATCCTTGTGGGGAACAAGGTGTGTATAATGTACTATAAAGAAATGCCTGAAATTAAAACGTATCGTAAATAAAAGTGTAAAAAAAACTCACAAAAATGTTTAACATGTTATGAATGCAGTATACATGATTTGGCATACTCAGCTGACAGATTTCAAACGGGTTATATACAAATTGGCACTTGAGTGAGCTTGACTTCACCCATATTTTGGGTGTAAAATGTAGAATTAGCTTGAAATGAATCTGTAGAAAACAAATATAATGAGTAATTATCACAGATGCGTAACCTGTGAAGGAACATGCAACAGACCTCGTTTCAATGGGCACCTACTCCAAACTGAATCATCGATTGGAACTTGGCTTTGCAACAGTCATTTTCTTTACCATTTTAAAAATATATCACTTCTCCCTTGTGATAAATCTATATCATGTATAATGTTTGTTTTTTGTATATTTTGATTTAGTGCTTTTATTTGTGCAATAAATGTACATTTTGAAAGTGAAAAATGTCCTTGACTATTAAATTGTAATTGATTTTGAGGTGATAGGGCAAATAACAACCCTATGTTTTTAAGATCAGTGACTTATGAAGGCATACTTAATTTATGAGAGAGATGAAGGCAGAACATATGATGCATATGCGAAAAAATGTGCTAGATGTCTTGTTGGGCAGTAGAGGTCTTCAGATTTTATCATTAAGGCTGCAAGAACTGAGGGTGTTTACCACTGCCAGTTATTGGGAAGGGCAGGAACCACAGGGCATTTTGCACTTTAGAATTAAAAATGGCTCAATAAAATGTTGATAGTTACTTGTGATACAAGGGCAGGGGCCCATTCACTTTTCAGAAAATGGCTTTTAAAGTCCTGAATATGGCCCATTGTCAAAGTTCTCTTTCTCAATCCTTGCAAAACATTGCAATAATTTTCAGTTTACAAAATCAGGGTGTGTTTTATGTTCAAGTCGGGGAACCTAATGTTCATTTGAAAATTAAGAGTGGTTACATACTTAGTTTGTTGCTAGGGTAATGACAGTGCCCTTTGATGCTTGGTTTCAAGTACTAGTACTGATTTGTAATTAACCAATTGTGAGTTGTCTTAACTTTACTTGGTTTCATGTTTGTACAGTGTATTGATGGTTTGGTTGATATTACAGCTTGTCTAATGGAGAGTTACTTATTCAAGGACAATAGTAATATATCATTGCTCATATCAGAGTAAGTCAATGATTTGTCACAAAATCAATTTAGAACATACTACTCGTCGGCATTGTAAAGTGAAGCAGTGAAAAGAACACCAAGCACACATATAATACATGCAGTTAGTCCCTGAATGTATATAAGTTTGATACTAACAAATAAACTCATTTGAGTTAAAGAGGAGCCCAACTCATTTGGGAGAACCTGGGGAAATCTAGACTTCCATCATTTAGATGTTAATCATTGCAGTTAGGGCTAGACAATGGGGTAAATATTGCAGTTTAGAGTCTGATACACACTACACCTTACATAACGTGGGTAACATATCGCCATTTGAAGAAATGTTAGTGAGTAATTAACATGAATTCCTTTCACACACATCAGGCCATATGGCAAAGTGTTCTCCAAGCAAGCAGGACATTGGGTAGCCTAGTGGTTAAACCGTTTGCTCTCTCACCCCATACCCTGGCTTCACTCCCCTCATGGGTACAATGTATGCAGCCCTTTTTTTGACGTTCCTCACTTGAAAATTGCTAAAAGTACTGTTAATCCAAACTCACTTCTTAAACATGAAGGACAACAGTAAACCACACATGTACGAAGTCACTTAGGTAAGTTCTATCACATATCAGGTCAGAATGTTTTATTCATGCCGATTAATGGTAAGAATCTTAGTGATATCATTTGCTATTTTCCCACTTTCAGTAACCTGTTCGTGAAGCTTTTATCAACCTTTATGAGGATAACTTCAAGACAGGTTCGGTTATTTAAACACTTTTATCATACAGATATGAGGGTAATCCATAGCATACATTGAGTAGCAGACATGTAATATAAGCCTGAGGCAGGAACAAGTAAGAGGAGTCATGTAGAAGTGAGTACTAGGAAGAAATCTTTTATTGTGGTGTGAGGATCCAAGGATTTGGGACAGGTTGACTGACAGAGAAAGGCCACAGGCCCATCATAGAATCAATTGCATTTAGTATTGATAGTTCAGGACACAAGCTGTGTCCGAACATTGCTAATGTGTACATAGTACAGAAAAGTACTAACATTTTTTGTTGTCATAATATTAATAAAATGGCATTTGGATCGAAATCCGTCAAATATTTCTGAATATATATTATCTTAAATTAGAATTACATTCACACTTTAGGAGTACATGGAATTCGAATCAATAAAATGTTTCATTTTCAACTGTTAAAATGACCAAATCTGAATTTCGACAGTGCAGAGTTGAGATCTAAAGGGATGTCAGAATTTAAATATCTGTCCACATTTAAAAGTGTCTTAAACTGGGAGTTAAAACGTTTATTAGAATATTTAATTGAAGTGAGGCAACATTGTTAAGGTTATCCGGAAATCTCAGCTTGAGATCAGGATATGAAATAAGCGATGTCTGATCATTGCTTAGCCCAAACAATACTTAAATAAAATATTTCTGACACATCTGAAAGGAAAAGGATGGAATTACCCGAATGTAGTTAATTAAAATTTTCACATCCTGAAAACTGAATTTGGATTTTCACAGTGACCCAAATGAGGATAACACAGCCTCGCACTCTTGTCCAGCTCACTTTATGAGTTGTCCGAAAACTAAATTATGACGTGGAGAATTTCAAACATTACACTGTGCTGAATATTGTTTATATTTATTTTTAATCACATCACAACAAAGACATCCCTACAAACTTGTGAAACGAGTAATATGAAACATCAGATTTAGCCCAGCTTATCAGTTGAAAACGTTTAGATGACTGTTGATTGTCAATACCCGTTACAGTGTCTACACCTCTGTATTTATCTGTGTCACAAATGATTCATACTGTGTTTACCTTTTTATTGGCTCTGCAATGAAACATGGCTGAGGTACACAGGTTGTTGTGCAACGCACAGGAATGTTGATAGTCGGTCTTTGGCGAGGAGCCAACTGGCCTGAACCCAAACACTGCTGTGGTCCATAATATAGACAGTCGACCTCGTACTGTGAATGTTGCGGTGACTGATAGTGATAAGAATAGTTATGGCTTCAGTTGTTGGAGCGTAACCTGCGATATACTACTCAAAAGAACTTCAAGAACACGCCGGTCACGCTGGTTGCCCGGGTTCTGTTCGACTCACGGTTACATTGTGTGAAACCCATTTCTGTTGTACCACGCCGTAATGCCCGTTTCTGATGCACCACGTCCTAGTGCCCGTTTCTGATGTACCACGCCGTGATATCCGTTTCTGCTGTACATCACGATAATGCTGGGATATCGTTAAGAGCGGGCTGAAGTCGAACTCATTCACTTGTATGCGATATACAAATTTCTTCACTCGTTTCGTATGTAACTTGTAAGTGGTACAACAGCCTTGATCGAGTAGTAATCTCTGTTTATTACCCATACGGTACGTGACGTCAGTCAAGAGGGTCGTCACACTGTCTCATCGTCTTTTACAGCATGGTTGTACATGGAATAAATGGATAGTAAAGAAATTATTACTTTCAAGCAAGTGTGTCATGACTTAAACAAAACTCTTTCTTGCTCGGGCAATACAAAATTCCACATTCTTTTTGTATAAGCCGTAAAACGCACTTGCTCATGTAGTGATCACTGTATGTCATCTTGAGTGGTGTGGTAGCTTAGTGGTTAAAGTGTTCGCTCATCACGCCAAAGGCACGGTTTCGATTCCCCATTTCTCCAAAGGCCCATTTCTGGTGTCCTATTGCTGGAATATTGCAAAATGCGGCGTAAAACCTAACTCACTCTCACTATACATCATCGACATTCTTGATATATCCAGAATGAAAACAAGAATGTTTGTAACTACACGTGTTGTATACGACCATGATGCGTTTTACATTCGTGTGTTTTATGCTAATTTCGTTTACTGTTTGCATCAGAAGTTTATGATAAGTATAAGTGAGAAGAGGTATGTGGTACAGAAACAGTTCCTTAATGCGTTTGTAACGATGTAAAGGATGGCGAGACAAGAATGGTGACATTTTGTGTCCTCCTTGATTTGTACAACGCTGCCACAATGCTAAAGTGGATGTCCATGTTTGGACGTGTGTTCCATTCAGAGATTCGGGGGCTGATCTCACACAAAGACCGCTACTCTTCCTGTCTGGTGCAATTAAGGCTTTGTGCCAAATTGCTTAGTACCGCGTCCCTGGTAGGTAATGAGGGGTATACAGAATGGTACCGTGACGTCACTGACCACAACATCCGTGCCCTCGCTCTATCGCTGATGTTCGGCGTGTATCAGAAATGGTATGGCTCATTTCGTTTTTTCCCCAGTCCATTACTTAAATTAGGTACTCAATATTTAATTTTAACGGAATCATTTAAATTGAAAACGAGGTCAAGTGATATCGGGGATTAGAACATGGATATGTAGTCTTGCTTTGTATGGGTATGTGTCATTGCAGTCAGACAGGAAGGGAAAATTTAGGTTTCACGGACTCAAATTCTGCCATTTGACCTCTTCTTTAGACATTATTAGGAGATGTATGTTGTACGGCTGACTTTATTGACTACAAATTGAAGATGTTACTCTGGTGTTATTGTTTTGATATTTCGCCAACTATTAAAGAAGTCACCATATGATGTAGGACATGGTATGCTGCAAGAACATTTGAAAATTCTTGATTTTGTTATAAGAAATTATAGCTTCAATGTTAACCTCCATAGTATCAGTATCGGGTCTGTGTTAGGAGTATTCTTGTTAAAAAGTAGTGGTGTTTGGTTCGTGATTTGGGCAAAGGCTAGGAAGAGTCTCGAATTTCATTTATCGCGAGGTCTGTTGTTATTAAATGCGCCGAGGAAGTTGCAAACGCACACAGTAAGACTAATCCAGTACAGGCCAAACAGTTCAGCAGCTGATATTACTACGCTGAATCACCGGGGTCCCGTTCCACAAGGGATCGTAGCGCTACGATGATCGGAACTCCTATACCCTAACACAGACTTACGACAGTCATAACGCTACGATCATCGGAGCTCCTATACCCTAACATAGACTTACGACAGTCATAACGCTACGATCATCGGAGCTCCTATACCCTAACACAGACTTACGACAGTCATAACGCTACGATGATCGGAGCTCCTATACCCTAACACAGACTTACGACAGCCTTAACGCTACGATGATCGGAACTCCTATACCCTAACACAGACTTACGACAGTCATAACGCTACGATGATCGGAACTCCTATACCCTAACACAGACTTACGACAGTCATAACGCTACGATGATCGGAACTCCTATACCCTAACACAGACTTACTACAGTCATAACGCTACGATCTCTTTGTGGAACTGGGCCTAGATTTTCGAAGTTCTCTTAGCGCTAAGATAGTCGTAACTTAATGTTAATATATGGCGCTTACGACTATCGTTGTAAATGCAACGTTACCAGCACAGTCCTCGAACCCGACACCAAATCCGTTAAATCAACCAAGCACCGGGTGTTATGTCGTCCTTGTATCTGCTGCAAATATGTATTGGTCACGGTATTTGCACATACTGTCAAGGTTTGCTTTTTTCTGAAGAATTATTAATTATTATTTGTACCAGTTTAGTTTGTATGAACATTCGGGTAGAAGATAGTATACACCGTGTTCGACTGAGGCTGAAATGAAACATGGTGGGTATCCATGGTGATGTATTTAATGTCGGTATCGTGGTTGTTTTTTTTTTTTGGTTTTTTTTTGCTGTGTTAGCTGAATTTTGGTTGCTTTCATCCTAGTCGTGTTTTCGTAACCTTTGTCAACTGTTTTGTCTAGTTTTCAATTTCATTTCCTTTTTTTTGCTTTGTGATTTAATGTGTTGATTATAGTGTTAAAGGTCACATGCAACCCCAAATCAAGCATAATTAAAATGACATATAAAATGCACTCCTTATTAAGAAAAAAACAAATAAACAAAATTATAAGCGTTTAGCTCGCTGGAAACGAGCGAAGCAGCCGCGCTGTCGAACCTGGTCAGAGCCGGTGGGAGTGCACTCAAGTGTAACGCAGGATTTTTATTGGCCACTGGTTCACTTGCCGATACGCTTAGCCTGCTCTGTGTTCAAATGCTATGTTGATATTTTATATTAAGATGTACATAAATCTTGTTATACTTGAGTTGTTTTCGTATATATTATCCGGGGCTTTTGTTTGCGTGGGGTTTGTCTGTGGGGCTTCTGTCTTGTGGGACTCTTGTCAGGCAATCGGGGGGAAATTCGTGAATCGTTTGAACTCCGATTTCGCGGGCTTTCTTTTCTTCGCGTTATTTTTCAACTTCATTGGCTGAAATGGCATTTTTGACAATTGGTTTTGGTAAGTGCACGCCGAAAGCTATCAGAATCTGCCAAGTTGTGTTTTACGTTGCATGTGACCTTTAAGCTGTTTTTCAGTATGAGCCAGAATATGCATTCTCCAGCGAAGCATGATGAAGTCTTGAAACTTTGTATCGTTACAGATGCTGAAGAACAGGACTCGTCCGTATTATTCGTTACATTGCCATATACAGTATAAGCAGTGTAACGAACAATACTTAGCCTAAGTTTACCTACACTGAATCGCATGTGTAGTCTGAAGCAAATATATCCAAGAAAGCCCATGCAAGTCTAGAAAATGTCTAGAACTTCTGAGGAAGTCTCAGGGCTCCATTTCGTTATATTAATATTTTTACAATGAACCTTTTTCAGTATAATATGTTCATTTCAGGGAATAGCTGTTGGTCTATTGCACGTGTATCTTATATCATTTTCTGGTCACACACTATAGTACAAAACAAAATTATACTTATTATCTGTGACTTTAAACAGCTAACACGGCCGGCAGTCACGCTCATACTGTCTACAATACGTGCTCGGAGTAATGGGTGGCCAAGTGGATACGGTGTCAGTCAAGCCGAAGACCACGTTTGACTCCGACATTAGCACATCGTGTGAATCCTGTTCTTGTTGTTTCCTCGTACGTATATGGCTGGCTTAAAGCTCGGTGACGTCATACCAGGTTCAAGGACGTCAGTTTGTTTACAGTAAATCGAAAATATACCTAAATGTAGTACGAGAATGGATTGTCTGGTCGAGAATCGATTATTGACAGATCTCCCCCACATTGCTGGAAGATTGCTGATTGCGGCGTTGAACAATAACCACACAAAACAAAACGAAAAACATAGACACGCACTACTATTTAAACTGTCGTAGTTAGCGTATATTCACCATTTTCATATCTGTGTCACACACGTGTGGAGGGACAATCTGAGCAAATGTAGGAAACATACACATGCTAATAATTGCATGTGTATTATACAACAAATTATATGTTTCTTTGAAATCAGTGGGATGGTGTCATCTTCAGGAACATTAACCTAGATAAACTAAATAGAAATTGTCATCCCTCGTAATTCAACAACGGGTTACGCAGTCGACCGTGACAACACTGTTTATGTCTATAGGAATTACTCATGGTCTATAAATAGTCCGTGTGAAGCTCACACTTCAGTGCTTCTCTCACCGAGATGCCCAGGTCATCTCAACAACGAATGTTTTGCAATTTCTCACTTGCCCGTGTTTATGCTTAGGTATTGTAAACAATTATCCAATGACGTCACACAGGTGGTGTCAGCATATGGTCGCCGTGACCTCTCGGGCGCCGTCAGGTCTGTGATCACAGATGCGGTTATGTTATTATGAATAGGTAACGTCGGATTTCTTGGTACGTGTGAGTTAGGTGACTGTCAGCTTCAACAGTACACGTGTAGACGGTACAGCTGATGAAGGTATACGAAAATACTGCCAACGGTATCCGGAACTCTCAACAGAGGAGTCATTTTTTTCGTTAATGCCTGTCTCCTCTCTCAATGATACGTAAACACGGCTTCTACCATGACTTCAGTAACACTAGATTGTGATTGGTTAATTAAGTGGTATGTGATCACGTTAAATATTTCAGACTTTCCAACACAGTATCATTTTTCAAAATCTTAATAACGAGGTTATATTAAAACGTTCTGCGTTTCCCCTATGTTGGTATTATAGAACACGATATAAAGACATGATATTAGGAGATGAACTAAATATATGAATATATAGTAACAAAAGAACCCAAAAATGTTATAATAGGTATGTCTTGAATTCACCTAGAAAGTTCAACCAGTCATGACAATGACAATGGTATTTTTTTCTCTGTTATTCTTACTTGAATTCAATTTCTGAAAAAATTGACGCGGTGGTGTGGATATGTATTCGCTTCTGTTGTGAAGGTATATTTCAGGCTAACTGTCAGAATAAAAAACTGAAAAAAACATATTTATGTTTGCTATTAAATTCTTTTCCAAAAAGTAAAATGTCACATGTGAAAGCCCAAGTCATTAAGCGACGCGGATGCATTCTGTGAAGACATGGGTTGGGCGTGTCAGACCGACCGCAAAATTGCGCAATACTTACATCGGTATGTCGACTAGACTAACAACTAGTCTCTGAAATGAACATATCTTACGGAAAAAGTTTATAGCTGAAAATAAATGAATGAATGAATGAATGAATGAATGAATGAATGAATGAATGAATGAATGAATGAATGAATGAATGAATAAGACTTTCTTCCAAAGCTGTGGACATCTAGACTTGTCACATTTTCTACACTTGCCTGGGCTTTCTTGGATGTATTTGCTTCAGGGTGTGTATAACAGACTGTATGCCGACCTGATGATCGTTTGTCTGTTGTCATCACTGCGTTTCGTATATGATGTACATATATGTAGTTTTGAGGAACTGATGCGAGGACGTCGTCTTTTGTGATTCACACATTTCGTCTAGACGAAACGTATAGTATCCAGACTTCAGCTGTAAACAAATTACGTGATCACAAATACATTTAAGATATTGTTTATAATGAATCCTGAACAGACTCATGGAAATATGGCCCAAAATATCCATGACCCGGGTCTAGGACAATTCCCTCCCAGACAATTGCCACCCCAAAGTCAAAGTTAATATTACACACAAAAAAATTCAAAGTAAAATTTCTTTTCAATTTCAATTTCTTTATTTCAGTATGGTGGGTATTACAGTGAAAATAACTGGGTGGGAATTGCCCTTGGTGAGAATTGTGCGGTGGCATTTGTCTAGGTGGGACCTCAAAATGAAGTCAGTTTATCTCTAAGTGTACTTCATGACCGATATGTACTTTCATTGTCCACCGACGTTGGTCATCGATGTTTTATGACGATATAAGGTGTTCATCTCGCCTAGTTTTCTTATCGGTGGTATCTGCTACGCATTTAGATATAGTGCAAAGTATGTAAAGGATCCAGTCTGAAAGCCAATCTACAATGCGGGGGTGGCGCTGTCTGACCCTCAGGCCCACGGATTGCAGCGCCGCGTGTAACTATGTTTAGATAGGCGCAATACAGGGCATGCAGAACGCAACGGTGTTTGAGTAACCGTGTTACTCACAGTTGAGGAGTGTACACAACCTGATTTCAAATAAGTTGAGTTGATTTATTTCTCGTTTCTTTAAAACTACTGTCAGCCTGTTTGCCCTTGGTGACCTTAGATTCACGTGATCTTGAACACAAAACCAACATTACTCAGCTATTTTCAGAGAGCTTATTGTTGTACAAACCTGGTAACAAACTGTATCAGCTTAAGTTGCAACAGGGATATTGGTTTGGAATTAATAAGTTCACAAACTGGGCTTGAAGAATCTTTCCTGGAAATGTTTGACGAATTATTCACAGCATTAAACTTCAAGTTAAGAGAGAGGGAAAAAAAGAAAGAAGAAAGAAAGAAAAACAAACCCAAAACAAACAAACAACCCAAACAAAACAAAACAAAAACGACTTTCTTAGCGCTATGAAGGCTTTGAAGGTCTATCTCATTGAAGAGAAGCGCGTGTTATTCTATACTGTCCAGTGTATGATCTTCGGTTTGATTTGTCGATGGACGCTTCGTTGTCTGTTATGAATTTTAATATCACGTGTTATTATCATTGGATGTTTATATAGCGCACATATCCATGCACTTTGTCCTTGCTCAAGGCGCCGTTACCTGGACTAATGCTCGGTACTCCTCCAAGACGAAAAGTGTATCAGTTTTATGTGCCAAAACCTGCAATAGTATTTCAAGACAGCGAAAATGTATTTTATATTACTTGTACTTTGTATTGATTTATGTATTTTCATGTATGTTTAGTCTCACAGCTTCCAAAGCAGTCCTTTGTGCGGATCTTTTAATGCTACACTTTATGTGTTTATATACCTTTTATGGATTATGTTGTATTTTATACACAGAATTTGTGAAACTTTAATAAGCTATCCGTCTGGCTGGCTGGCTGTCTTCGTTGACGCTAAAGCGAGTGGTTTGAACCAATAACTACCTGTCATACGGAAAGCGGACATATGTTGTAAAAATGATTTTGTTCTATATACTTACTAATGGAAAGAATACGTTAAGGATCACAACAATATTCAAGTATTACATCAATCATCATATGAACTATCAAATACTTTAATAATGTAAATTTGGGGCATTTCCTAAGGTTTTTGTTGGGTATATAGGACTGTCGTTAATTTGTAATGGATGCTAGTTATTGCAACACACCCCTCTATTGTTGGCGTTCCTTACCTTACTTTGAGTAGTATCGTTTTGTTTACGTAGATACAATTCCAGTGTCTGTATATATCTGTATATGTTGTTGTAGCTACTGAGGTTTACATACTTTATATATTTTAACATTTTTTTAAATATCTTAACCTTACAGGGACGTTGACGTTTTCTCTTGGCGAAGCTAGCCGAGTATCATGACGTTAGTGACACACACAATCACACATCTAAAGGCGTTACCATTGACAACCTTCACTCGAGCTGGGATTCTCTATTGAATTGAATCGTTCGACAGCAAGCACACCCTCACGTGAGGCCCCACCCACTCGCGTGATTGAAACATCACATCGATTTTAAGATATTGTGAAGCCATTCAAAAGGTAAAGATTGTAAACAGCTAAAGAAGTTGGTTCCGGATGACAAGGCAATCGACTGACGTGATTGCATTAGTCCGAGTATGGTTGTCATGATAAAAGATACAATACATTAAACACAGAAGTAGTTATTATCGTGCCTAGCGCTGCGTAGATGAAATAGGGCAGGTTAGTTCGGAGTCGGTATCAGTGTGAAACTGTGGCGTGGTATCTTTAGATAGGGACTACCACAGGCAGACATTCCCCCACCCCGCCCCCAACACACACACACACACACACACACACACACACACACACACACACACACACACACACACACACACACACACACACACACACACACACAAACACACACTACCTTAAATGGCAACTTTATCTTTGAGCAGACCGCCCGCATCACGTCTTAGTTCGAGTAAACACTTACACATCCCAAAATGATACAGGTCACTTCACGACGACGACCCCCATTACACCCCACCTAACTCTTAGTGAAATGTATAGGTGTTGGACTGGGCGTTTAAGGCATCGTATATTGCGTGACATTATGAGTGTGAACGTGACATTCACTGTTCAAGCCATAAAACAAACGTGACATTCAGTGATCGGGGCATGACATGAACGTGACATTCAGTGTTCAAGGCATGACATAAGGGTGACATTCAGTCATCGAGGAATGACATAAACGTTACACTCAGTGTTCAAAGCATGATTTTGACGTGACATTCAGTGTTCAAGGCGTGACATAAACATAGCATTCAGTGGTGACGACATAGCATAAACATGATATTTAATGTTCAATTCATGACTTGAAGTTGACATTCAATGTTCAAGTCATGATATAAACGCGACATTCAGTGTTCAAGGAATGACACAAACATGACATTCAGTGTTCAAGACATGGCATAGACATGTCAATCGGCGTTCAAGACATGGCATGAATATGATATTCAGCGTTCAAGGCATGGCATGAACGTGACATTCAGCGTTCAAGGCATGGCATAAAATGATATTCAGAGATCAAGGTATGACACCAACATGACATTCAGTGTTCAAGGCATGACATAAACGTGATATTCAGCGTTCAAGGCATGGCATAAAAAAGAGATACGGTGTTCAAGGTATGACATAAACATGACATTCAGTGTTCAAGGGGTGACATAGATGTGACACACATTGTTGAAAACATGATATAGAGAGTTCAAGAATTACATAGATATGGCTATTGCATGAATGACATAGATGCCATAAATTTACTCACACAATCAATATATAATGTTTGTTAGTAATCCATGCTTAAACATGCCATCATGTGATGTCAAATATACTCTTGAAAAAAGTAGGGGAACTTCATTTTTCTATTTACGATTAAAAATATTTAGGAGATTTATCTGAGTCAATCAGTGTTGATATGATATTGAATGTTTTGAGAGTGCATGACCATTTGCACGTCCTTACAAACATAGATATTTGGAATGAAGTCGCTTTTGAACGATGATTGGTGTATGGCATGTGCTTTGCTTTTCATTTTAAAACAAACGACTAGAAACAAACACTAACTCATGTGTGATGCAAGCTCAGTGTCAAAATTAAAGTTCTAAGTGATTTCTCAACCTTCTTGAAAAAACGTCAGAATCAAGAATGGGACCCCATGCATGTGTATGGGGCTACTGCGTTGTGCACGTGCATATCATGCGTTATGTTTAGGGGTGGTAATAGAGGGAAATTGTGGTGCGTTCATAAGATGTCTGCCCTTGAAACGCGTGTTAACGTTTACAAATCCTATCCAAATTGAAAGTTCATTATCACCTACTGTTTTGAAGAGTATATATGCATTCCTTCACACCGGTTACGTCTCCAATATATCGACAATCGGCTACGATTACTATCAGTACTCGATCACCATAGCCTATACCGATACCCCACCCGTGAAGATCCGGATCATCGATAACCCACCCGTGAAGATCCGGGTAATCGATAACCCACCCGTGAAGGTCCGGGTAATCGATAACCCACCCGTGAAGATCCGGGTAATCGATAACCCACCCGTGAAGGTCCGGATAAGAATATTGGCCTTCATTACCCCATGTTTGTCGTAAGAAGCGACTAACGGGATCGGGTGGTCACGTTCGCCGATTTGGTTGGCACATGCCATCGGTTCCCAATTCAGCAGACCGATGCTCATGCTGGTGATAACTGGATTGTCTGGTCCAGCCTCGATTGTTCACAGACCACCGCCATTAAGCAGGAATGTTTGCTGAGTGTGGCGTAAAACCTAACTCACTCATTACAACGGCAGAAAGCCCTAATGGTGCCAGTGAATGTTGCTGAGGTCTGTTCTTAACAGAAATGATTTTATAATAGATTGCTTTGTGTTTGCTTCAAGTGCATTCTGCTTAGGGGAGTGGATATCTAATTCACTTGACAACTCAGAATGTACGGTCATCGATGTAAATGTCTCGAACGTTAAGTACTATCAATGTCTGAAATGCCCTAAGAGGCTGTATTGAATAACGACTGATAGATTACTGGGACATCGATAGTTGCACGTTGACCTTGCTAGTCATATATAAGTACGCATGTTTATATGGGAACGTGGACTTAGTATAGTATGTTTTGGTAGAGATCAGTATGACATTTTTTCGAGATACATGATAACGCAACGTGCCAGAAATAGCATGTGTACACTCGACTACATTTCAAAGATAGTGAACAGAGTAAACAAGCCAAAGGCTATCTACATAAATCCATACATTTTTTGCCTGGCAACGCCACCTCCCGGTTGCATACTCTTTGAAACATCTACTTATATAATTCACGGGACCGTACTGTGCATCGGTTAATCGGTAAATTATAAGAAAGATTTGTGTTAATCTAAGCGAACATATTTGTAATCTATACGATCAGGTTTCACTTCCGGTACACGGTAGGTCAGTGGGATGAGTGGGTGTGTGCCGAATGCGTATCCCATCTTTTGTCCTGAGATCCTAAAATGGTCAAATGACCATTGAAACTCTCTTAAAACGGGTGAATATCAAGTGTGTTACACACCCACACCACTTCTAAAAATAGCTGTATCTGCCATCAGCATGGTTTAAATTTCAGGCATCGATCCCTTGCTCGCATGCTGACGCATATACTGTATGTATTCGATATGACACGATTTCACAAAATTTGAATTGTAAACTGAAATGAACAAACAAAACGTGTAGTATGAGCAGTAATTATTGAGATTTTTATTAATATGTTTAACTGGATTTCTAAAGTAAACAACCTTCACCAGCTATTACCTACTTGGTTTCATTCAAGAGAGAGAACTCCGTTAATCCTTTTCATTAGTTCGTGAAGAGCTATCCCACTTTCAACATATGTCATATTTGGGATCCCACTTTGTTTACTTGCTAGCAGACGACATTTTCAATGATCCTCAGTATGGATGATGTAGGGAAGAGGAAGGTGATTTTAGAGTATTATAACAAGGACATCAGATCAGCTAAAGTGATTTCAAGTAGAACAGGCATCCCTTTGTCCACTGTTTATCGTGTTTTGTGAAATATTACAAATGAATATGGCACTGGGCACCAGGGAAGCGCAGGGTAGGCCATGAAAATTGACTGTCGGTGACAGGAGGCAGCATGACATTTTTGTTTCTATTTTTTTTTCCAGCAAGACAACGACCCAAAACATCGTTCAAAGCATTCACAGACCTGGTTTCGGACCCAAAATATGACATCAGTAGGCTGGCCAAGCCACAGCCAGGACCTAAATCCAATGGTAAATGTTTGGGGACTTACGAAGGAAAGTGGGGACAGCATGGACCGCGACTCTAACATCTTTGATCTGTAGTATATGCCCCGCCGCACTGAATCCTGCATTACTGCCCACAGTTACTTGACAAAATACTAACTGTTCACCTGTTTCTGGAATCTGGAAATATGTTTGTTATGAGCGTGCCTGTACTGTAAATGGCTAATCAAGACTGATCGATAACGCGCTGTGCTATCATGTGGATGGGATGCTATATTAATATACTTAACGAAGCACGCGATCGTCACGAGACAACACCGGATCATTAAATCGACAGGTGTCCATTCTATAGAATATATGTTGCGAATAAATGTCCCATATATGAGCGCATTGTTTGAGCAGTTTCGCGGGATACAGACACAATGTAGATCAATACTTCAATGGCGCAGTGGGTATTACATCCAATTACGCAATGGGGGCATCACAAAATTTGAACATCAGCCAAATCTGATGAGATCAGCGTGTAACAGCAGGACAATGTGCGTCGTAATAGAAATGCATTTTTCAGAAAAGCATTGTTGTGTGTAGACTAACACTAGCGACCATATAATATCTATCCCATGCATGGTCTCTGTAAACGCTTAGTCTCTGAATATACTGTGTATGATTTTGATACAAACTAGTAATTCCTTTTAATTTAGTGAGTGATTTTAGTTTTACGCCGCACTCAGCAATATTTCAGCTATATGGCGGAGGTCTGTGAACAATCGAGTCCAGACAATCCAGTGATCAACAGCATGAGCATCGATCTGCGCAACTGGGAACCGATGACATGTCAACCAAGTCAGCGAACCTTACCACCCTATCCCTCTAGTCGCCTCTAACCGCACACATGGGTTACTGAAGACCAATAGTCTAACCCGGACCTTCACGGGTTCTTTTAATTTAAAACCTATGAAGGTCCGGGGTTGAACAGACCATGCCTGCCATAAAAGGCGACTATGCTTGTCGTAAGAGGCGACTAACGGGTTCGGGTGGTCAGGCTTAATATGTTAAAGGATATTGTGTTTTAGCTAGGTCCAGTCCTTTATTTTCGATCACTTATTTGTCTAATCCAGACTTACAGCATAACAGCTGACTGATGACTGAGTATCGTTGACTGGATTCCAAATTCCCCCTCGCGTGTCCAAGCATGTCTCATTACAAAAGTCTAATATATTCTAATATTACAGAGTGATGTTTCTCTAACCCTGAACCTAAATTCCGTTAATATTTAGATCGGGCCTTTTAAACAAGGAAAAACAGTGCTGGGAAATACTAGTATGTATCTATAACCAGACCACTTAGAATATGTGAAAAGTGGCAATTAAGGAATCGATGACAAAATCCACATTCTATTTATATGTTCATAATATCAAAATGCCAACGCAACTGATGTCTTGTCTTGTTACACATCTATGTGTGTGTGTGTGTGTGTGTGTGTGAGAGAGAGAGAGAGAGAGAGAGAGAGTGTGTGTGTGTGTGTGTGTGTGTGTGTGTGTGTGTGTCTAGTGCTAAGTATGATGATATATTTGTTTATTGTTCAGCAATTGTTCGTGATCCAGTCTGGGTCAGACACACGCTTGTCGTAAAAAGCGACTAAAGGAATCGGGCAGCTGACTCATGTCATCTATCCCAGTCATGCAGATCGATGCGATCCTGTTGATCACTGGAGTGTCTGGTCCAGACTCAATTATTTACTGACCGTCGAATTATAGCTTGAATGTTGCTGAGGTTGATGTGAAACTATGCTCACTCACTGGGTTAGTCAATCCAGTGGATAATACTATGAGCAACCTGTCTCGCCAGTGACACAGAATATTCAGGTCACATAGTCAGACCGTCTGATGTTTTAAGTCCACTGAACAGTACGGCAAGCACATAGGATGCTAGGGATATATTTTGACCATATTGCCCCACGTAGTGCCACGTAATGACCCTATGGAAAGTACATAAAAATTCGATGAACATTGTTCGTTTCATTTTCGAGAGCCATTTCCGAATCTCGCGTTACACGCATTTGAATCATATCCTGGGTTCTAGAAGCTAGCCAAATGGTTAAAGCCTCCGCTCGTCACGCCGAACACGAGTTCGATTCCCAACGTGGGTACAATGTGTGAAGCCCATCTCTGGTGTCCCCAGCCGTGATTTTGCTGGAATAATGCTAAAAGAGGCATGAAGCCATACTCACTCACTCACTCACTCACCCTTGGCTTCTAATCAACACATCGTCATTATAAAAGCCCCAGATTAATGTTCACACGTCCGGACCATGGCGTGGGGCCTGTGACGGTTACATGCCGCAAAGTGTGAGAGATATGGATGATGTGTCTCAATTTTCATTGAGCTTCTTTGTAAGAGGAGATAGGTCTCACAACTATTCTGCGCCAAACTGTCCTTGACGGAGATGATACTTTCGTAAAGAGTTATCTAAATTTGAACATATTTGGACTGATAATAAAGGAAGCCTTATGTACATTGATCGTTCTTTTCTTAAATATGTGCGTTTATGAATATAACGGAAATCATCACGCCCATCATTCATACGACATAATTTACATTTTCTTTCATTTTTTTGGCGTGGTATTCCGCCTCCTTTTTCACCTTGTAAATGGTGGCATGAAGTAGGAAAATGAAGTAAGGGGATAGATTTGTTAATCGGTTGGGACGTTAGATACTTTCCAAATTGAGATTTCAAAGAGAATAGAATTGAAAGAGTTGTATATTTATCCAGGATTATAAAATAGGACACCGTGAAATCCTTTCAAAACATTTTATATAAACTATAACTCCAAGATTTATTTACAATAACAGTTTTCCTTAGGTTCAACTAACTGGCAAGAATATTCAGTAATGACATTCCCATTTATGTATGGGTGTTGCCCTAATGAATCCCTCGTCCAGTGTCTGACAATTAGGGTGGCTAAATAATGGGAGTATGTCTGTGTGCGTGCGTGTGGGATGTGTGTATATGTGTATGTGTGTATATATACACATGGTCCAGTATCTTCGATCTGTGTTGGAGACAACATAGATCATAGCTACGGGCATAGCTTATACTCTTGACCTTTACGACACTCATCATAATTAATATATTACACGTGTCATCACACAACGCGCACTAAAGGAAGGCGATGTTAAAGTGTATTATTCCCATGGCTAATAAGCCTCGTGACAACAAATTATAGTCCGACTAGATACTGGGGCGTATTCATGGAAACAGAGATTTCCGTATAATGTGGCTTCACTGGGTATTCCCATATTTGGCTGTACAGTGAAGGAAGTGCACTGGCTGGTGAAGTCATGCAAGTGTCGTGACGTTAAGACCAAGTCAAACTGTAGTAAAGCAGTGATGTGTGGTGATAATGATATTTGGCAGGACACATTGTCGGAAAATGCCCACCAGGAAGGCTTTCGGCGTGAAACAATAGACTCAGTTTAGGTTTTGGTTGCATGCTGTCACGCTCGCTAGCTGTAATATTTTCGGGGAAAAGCGCTGTTTCCTTGCACACAACAGGATGTATATTTAAACCAGATAGGGCTGCCTGCTTTGTGCACAATAGATAATAACATGTCCTTTTCTCGTCGTGATGGAGTACATGTACATTCATCGACTGACAACTATCCATTTGACGGGTGTATCAATAAAGTGGTGGATAAATATTTGTCTGTTCGTGTGTGTACTTATTGGAACACATATGCGACGTTTGTAACGACTAGACACTAAA
The DNA here is from genome assembly GCF_037392515.1 of Haliotis asinina. Classification (NCBI taxonomy): domain Eukaryota; kingdom Metazoa; phylum Mollusca; class Gastropoda; order Lepetellida; family Haliotidae; genus Haliotis; species Haliotis asinina. The sequence continues at coordinate 74,363,658 of NC_090282.1, read as the reverse complement.
CGTAAAACATATTATGCAACATTTTCTGTTATGGTTCTCATACATCCTATCGACGAGTAGTTTGTAATGGTATATTAGTGTTTGTATTGTTTCACGAAAGTGGTTGCCATGACTATGGGAATAAACTGCAGTTTTCTTCATGACTAAAGAACCAGTCGCTGTATAGAAACATTGTTCGTTACTTGCAATAGTTGCCTGAAGGAAAGTAAGCAGACTGTCGGGGTGTCAAGGAAAGTGAGTCAGCAGACTGTCGGGGTGTCAAGGAAAGTAAGTCAGCAGACTGTCAGGGTGTCAAGGAAAGGGATTCAGCAGACTGTCAGGGTGTCAAGGAAAGGGAGTCAGCAGACTGTCGGGGTGTCAAGGAAAGGAAGTCAGCAGACTGTCAGGATGTCAAGGAAAGGGAGTCAGCAGACTGTCAGGGTGTCAAGGAAAGGGAGTCAGCAGACTGTCAGGGTGTCAAGGAAAGTGAGCTAGCAGATTGTCGGGGTGTCATGGAAAGTGTATTAGCAGATTGTCGGGGTGTCATGGAAAGTGTGCCTTGACCAGGTTAGCTACAGGAAAGGAATAAAATTATTTTAATCAATACCATTTGCTATCGGATTATTTTAGAAAGAAATTACTACCTGAAATATTATACTTAGACTATGTGTGCTCGAATGATTTGTTTATTTCAAACGGAGGATGTTTCTTAAAGCCGAGAATTTATGGATGTCAAAATAGATTTCCTCAAAACAGAGAAGGTGACATCAATAAACTCATGGTTTTGTCTGTAATACATCTACATGGCTTTCAAAGACTCAAGAATATTGGCTTTTGATCAAAATGTTAATCTTTAGTCGCTCAGTTATTTTACAAATTTAAGCAGAAATGTTGTCGAGTGTATACCATATTTATTGATCTTTGTTTACTCCGCATTTATACTGTGTATATAGCTTTGAGGAATAAAGTTCGGTTCGTTATTCCGTCACCGCCAGGTACGGCCAACACCGGCTTTGTAATGTCTGTGATAAAGAGTATCTACGAGTGGGTGTATGATTCAACTATGTTTACACGATAAGTACACATAACTCCGTGTCCTATATCGCAATGTGACATATCTGTAGTATCACATTGTATATTTGGCAGTTACGATAGCGAGGTGAATCTACCTCGACACTCTGAGTAGATATGTACATATAAGTGTTGTGCAATAATTCCGAATTATTTTCACAAAATTGTTGTCTGAATAATTATATATTCGAGATTAATGAAAAGAATTACAAAACGATAGCTGTACGTTGTCTCAAATACAAACATTCTGACGCCTATGTTTGTGAGGTGAGGTGAGGTGAGGTGAGGCGAGGTGAGGTGAGGTGAGGTGGAGGTGAGGTGAGGTGAGGTGAGGTGAAATAATGTAATGTTTAACGTCGTACTTGAGAATATTTTGCTCATATGACGGCTTACATGGGTGTGTATGTGTGGCTGCTTGTACTAGCCCAAGCTTAAACTGGATATAGCTCAATGAGACACCATGTCGCAGTTATGCAATGAATACCACACTCAGACACATTATACTGACTTCGAGTCGACCAGTCCTTGCTGTAACCATTAATGCTGATCGCCAGACAAGGAACAACAAGTACCATACTTTGAAATAACGCCTTTCGGTATGACGCGGCCGGGGATCGAACCCGCGAACTTCCGCTCTCCGGGCGGCCGCTTAAACTGTGTTAACTGACCAAACGACCAGCTTTCGATTCATGTTCTTTAAATAAAGAAACTGTGTAGTTTCGTTTTTTCAGCAATGTCATTTCACGATGTTAGGACTGGGAGAAGCTGCCACATTTATCGAACAAAATGGTGTGTTCGACTGTATTTCATGTGATTTGGTGTTATGTAGTGTTTTTCTTCGCTTTTGAATGTGAAAGCAGTTTAATTATTGCTAGCAAATGAAACTGAGACTAGAGTTGTGTGTGTGTGTGTATATTTTTTCCGTATATGATCGTAGTAGGAGCAAATTATGGACGAAATATTTGGTCCTGAAAGGTTCTAATACTTTGGGGACCCGTGAAGGTCCCGGGGTAGAATAGGTCTTAGGCAATCTTGCCATAAAAGGTGACTATGCTTGTCGTAAGAGGCGACTAACTGGATCGGGTGGTCAGACTCGCTGACTTGGTTGACACGTCATCGGCTCCCAATTGCGCAGATCGATGCTTATGTTGTTGACTGGATTGTCTGTTCCAGACTGGATTATTTACAGACCGCCGCCATATGGCTGGAATATTGCTGAGTGTGGCGTAAAACTAAATCCACTCACTCAGTAATAATTTGGGGAAGGTGGAGTGGCCTAGTGGTTAAAAAGTTCGCTCGTCACACCGAAGACCCGTTTTCGATTCCGCACGTGAGTACAATATGATAAGCCTATTTCTGGTGAAACTGCTCCAGTATCGCTAAAGCGGCGTAAAACTAAACTCACTCACTATAATATATCACCATTAAAAGTTCATTCTGCTTAACACACAACACGAGAAACACTCAAGGGCGGTGGGATAGTCTTGTGGATAAGCGTTCGCTCGTCACGCCGAAGAGACGCGGCCGCGGGTGCGTTTCCCACATGGGTACCTTTTGTGAAGCCCATTTCTGGTGACTGTGATATTGTTGGAATATTGTTAAAAAGCAGAACTGACTCGCTGCTCACCATGTCGGTATACATTTAATTTGTATCTAAATTATTCCAATTACATGGAACAGGATACATTCATTCAGTGGCGTCTGTCGCCATCAGACATCACGGACGACGTGCGTACTGATGTCGTGAGATAATTGATCCTAACAATTCCTGTAATCAAATATTCACGTACGTCACGGGAGACATTAAATTTGTACCCGCAAAACCTTGAAGTAATGCGAAACGATCCAGTCACTCGTGTCACACGTGCCAACATTCTTCTGAGGGGGAAGTCTCACCAATTTTTCTCTCACTTAAATGGTGTAGGGGCTATATCATCTAATGAAAACATACATTGCCATGTATATATTGCACTACATGACAACTTTCAAATAACATCATACCTACGTAAACAATATAATTTTAAAGTACGTGTTATGAAGTTCAAAAGATAATAAGCATTACCGTGTGGATACAACCCCCGTGACGTTACACATCAAAGCTTTCATCCAAGTTATTTTTAGCGCTTGATTTCGTCTACGTCACACCGACACTCTGAGCATTTTGTGTTGCAGCTTATCAAAGGCAGAGATGTACTAGTACTCTCATTAATAGAAACTCGTGTGTTATAGAAGTGCTGCTGACATCATGGTCTAACAGTTTTCAAGGGCAATTTAAAGAGGTCAAACACGAGACTATAGCAATGTTAAAACTCCCGAGGGAATATTTTGGTATATTTTTCCCAGGTTACAGATTTACTTTTCAGTGTTTCCATATCAAGTTGTGGGAACGATCTGATGGTATTGGAGAAGGAATTATTCGTGTATATGTACATTTCGAAATTCGATCTACACCTGATGTTCAAATAAAAGGCACCAGAATCCTGTGGCATGGTTTGAGTGAGTTAGTAAGTCAATATTGTTTTAAGCCGCTTTTAGGAAGTTCCAGCAATATGACTTCGGGAGACACCATAAATGGGCTTGCACATTGTATCCGTGTGGGAAATCGAACCGGGACTTCGACTTCACGAGTTAGCACCTCAACCACTGGACCGAAATGGAGGACCTAAGTATACGGGACAGTGGGCTTTTCCCGTGGTTACAACCATATGCTACAGGCCCGAATTCGATTCTTCACATGGGTTAAATGTGGAAGCACATTTCTGGTGTCCGTCATGATATTTGCTGGAATTTTGCTTAGAGCGTTCACTCACCCACCCGCATAGACCTTCATCTAATTCAGCACGGGTTACGTGAGTGCGTCAATAGATGTTCTAATTGGTGTAAAAGGATAGCTTAATATTTGAGATACTCCTTAAAGTTAATATGAATAGCGAAATTCAATCTGGAAACAAACAAACTGGTGTTTGAAAACGTTGATGAATCGCATCCGGCCAAATTCCCCTCTTATTTCTAAAAGAGATTGCCGAACAAATTCACACAGCTCTATTTCCCACGATTATATTGAAATTGCGACATTTCCATTTTACAAATCAATAAAATGATGAATATTTCAGTTTAAAACAACACACACCAACATTCACAAACGTCTGACGACACGTTTAGATGATTCTCTTGTTTTCAACATCGACCCGAAACCTGTCACAAGGTCGATAGTGATATTTATGGGCCACGATTGTACTAGCGTGGGAACGTGTCGACAGTGATGCTATACCAAAGAGAGCTAAATCGCTTCGAGATGTATTGATTATCTTACACCGCAACCGCCTGCTTAACATTTACAGTTCTGATAATCCAGGTATAAAATGCTGGATAGGCATGGGCACGAACTCGGGTGTGTGTCAGAATTGAGAAATAGCTGTATCGTCAACTCATGGGGATTGAGGGGACGCTTCAGTTTGTTTGAACTAACGCTCAACAATGCGTTTCTTCCATGTACGCATATACTTTCAAGCTAAGAACAGTACGCTGTACTTTCTTATACAGATGGCCGGAGTAAACAACGGGCGGACAGACAGACAGGTAAAGAAACAGCTATATTAAGTGATGAAGGCCCACAATACAATATTTAAAGGTAATATTGCTGAAGTGGTCTGTGTTGGTACTGGTACTACAGATGTGTACCTACAGTACGTTTCTATTTTCAGAAACGTACCATAGCCCAATCAGTACCCTTGTACCCGTACTGAGTGTTTTCCTTGATCAGACCTGTCGAGCAATAGCTTTAATTAACCACTAGCCTACCCCAGAGAAATATCTAAGCCACCAGGGACATTTATCCCCATTGTTCTTCAAAGTGTTTTATCAGCCTAACTGATTAACTGATCAAGGGCACCGATTAACTGACCTAGGGCAATCATTTCTATTCAAAAATATGCCATTGTACTTATTTTTATAATCTTCATCATGTCTAATACATTACATACATATTTAATAAGTATAAGCCGTTTGATCACCCTAAATACGGTAGTTATTTAAAGAATCTCTTCTCTGGTCAATGGTCACTAAATAAACTTTCAGGATAGACACGTACACACGCACTCACACACACGTGCGCGCGCGCCCGCACGCCCTGTGGATACGCAAATGCCCTTGTTGTCTGTCACGACATCTAAGTGATCCCATTTGTCTCTTTCTTATGGGATAACTACTGGAATCTGTCAACACCAACCACAAACTACTGTAAATCTACCAATACCTCGTATATAATTCATTATATTTTGAGCCTACAGGAGGCTGTCTCAGTTCCACTGGTACATACAGCCTTGCATCTTTGACATGAAACAGAATCTTTGACTACACAATGACATAAAAAAGGACAGAAATAATAAACTAAATTTAATAGTGACACAAACATTGACACTTAAAATGTCTTGCAACGGTCGTTTCACTGTACGTCACTTTGACCTTAGGTGGTACAGTGGCCCGTTGGTTAAAGCGTACTCCAGTCACGCTGAAGACACGGGTTCTAATCCAAAACCGGGTAAAACGTTCGAAGCCCATTCATGGTGTTCCTTGTCGGAATATTGCAAAGAGCGGTGTAAAACTATACTCATTTGGTTCCTCATCGTGCTGTAGCCTCAGGCAACGTCTGACTGAATCACTTCATTGCTCCGTCTCTGGACTTGAGATACTATGTGACTTTTAACTCATGGTGCTGTCCAGCATGGCGACCCCAGTCAACGTCTGACTGAATCACTTCATTGCTCCGTCTCTGGACTTGAGATACTATGTGACTTTTAACTCATGGTGCTGTCCAGCATGGCGACCCCAGTCAACGTCTGACTGAATCACTCCATTGCTCAGTCTCTGGACTTGAGATACAATGTGACTTTTAACCCATGGTGCTGTCCAGCATGGCGACCCCAGTCAACGTCTGACTGAATCACTCCATTGCTCCGTCTCTGGACTTGAGATACTATGTGACTTTTAACCCATGGTGCTGTCCAGCATGGCGACCCCAGTCAACGTCTGACTGAATCACTTCATTGCTCCGTCTCTGGACTTGAGATACTATGTGACTTTTAACTCATGGTGCTGTCCAGCATGGCGACCCCAGTCAACGTCTGACTGAATCACTCCATTGCTCCGTCTCTGGACTTGAGATACTATGTGACTTTTAACTCATGGTGCTGTCCAGCATGGCGACCCCAGTCAACGTCTGACTGAATCACTCCATTGCTCCGTCTCTGGACTTGAGATACTATGTGACTTTTAACTCATGGTGCTGTCCAGCATGGCGACCCCAGTCAACGTCTGACTGAATCACTCCATTGCTCCGTCTCTGGACTTGAGATACTATGTGACTTTTAACTCATGGTGCTGTCCAGCATGGCGACCCCAGTCAACGTCTGATTGAATCACTCCATTGCTCCGTCTCTGGACTTGAGATACTATGTGACTTTTAACTCATGGTGCTGTCCAGCATGGCGACCCCAGTCAACGTCTGACTGAATCACTCCATTGCTCCGTCTCTGGACTTGAGATACTATGTGACTTTTAACTCATGGTGCTGTCCAGCATGGCGACCCCAGTCAACGTCTGATTGAATCACTCCATTGCTCCGTCTCTGGACTTGAGATACTATGTGACTTTTAACTCATGGTGCTGTCCAGCATGGCGACCCCAGTCAACGTCTGACTGAATCACTTCATTGCTCCGTCTCTGGACTTGAGATACTATGTGACTTTTAACTCATGGTGCTGTCCAGCATGGCGACCCCAGTCAACATCTGACTGAATCACTCCATTGCTCCGTCTCTGGACTTGAGATACTATGTGACTTTTAACCCATGGTGCTGTCCAGCATGGCGACCCCAGTCAACGTCTGACTGAATCACTCCATTGCTCCGTCTCTGGACTTGAGATACTATGTGACTTTTAACCCATGGTGCTGTCCAGCATGGCGACCCCAGTCAACGTCTGACTGAATCACTCCATTGCTCCGTCTCTGGACTTGAGATACTATGTGACTTTTAACTCATGGTGCTGTCCAGCATGGCGACCCCAGTCAACGTCTGATTGAATCACTCCATTGCTCCGTCTCTGGACTTGAGATACTATGTGACTTTTAACTCATGGTGCTGTCCAGCATGGCGACCCCAGTCAACGTCTGATTGAATCACTCCATTGCTCCGTCTCTGGACTTGAGATACTATGTGACTTTTAACTCATGGTGCTGTCCAGCATGGCGACCCCAGTCAACGTCTGACTGAATCACTTCATTGCTCCGTCTCTGGACTTGAGATACTATGTGACTTTTAACTCATGGTGCTGTCCAGCATGGCGACCCCAGTCAACGTCTGACTGAATCACTCCATTGCTCCGTCTCTGGACTTGAGATACTATGTGACTTTTAACCCATGGTGCTGTCCAGCATGGCGACCCCAGTCAACGTCTGACTGAATCACTCCATTGCTCCGTCTCTGGACTTGAGATACTATGTGACATTTAACCCATGGTGCTGTCCAGCATGGCGACCCCAGTCAACGTCTGACTGAATCACTCCATTGCTCCGTCTCTGGACTTGAGATACTATGTGACTTTTAACTCATGGTGCTGTCCAGCATGGCGACCCCAGTCAACGTCTGACTGAATCACTCCATTGCTCCGTCTCTGGACTTGAGATACTATGTGACTTTTAACTCATGGTGCTGTCCAGCATGGCGACCCCAGTCAACGTCTGACTGAATCACTTCATTGCTCCGTCTCTGGACTTGAGATACAATGTGACTTTTAACTCATGGTGCTGTCCAGCATGGCGACCCCAGTCAACGTCTGATTGAATCACTCCATTGCTCCGTCTCTGGACTTGAGATACTATGTGACTTTTAACTCATGGTGCTGTCCAGCATGGCGACCCCAGTCAACGTCTGATTGAATCACTCCATTGCTCCGTCTCTGGACTTGAGATACTATGTGACTTTTAACTCATGGTGCTGTCCAGCATGGCGACCCCAGTCAACGTCTGACTGAATCACTTCATTGCTCCGTCTCTGGACTTGAGATACTATGTGACTTTTAACCCATGGTGCTGTCCAGCATGGCGACCCCAGTCAACGTCTGATTGAATTACGCTGTCTTCGGTTCATTTAGATAAAAATGTAATTGATATTTACTATTTTTAACAGTCGGGTTGACACTTTCGAAATGTGAACCAGGCAATCAGATAAAACAATCAAATGCGATGCATGAGATGATGCCAGTGACGAGTCGTGTAATATCACTTGTCTCCTCCCTCTCACAATCATTAAAACTGTTACCGTTTTTCAGGAATATTCTTTTTAATGTAAGACATCATAGGATAGATTGCAAAGTGCGCACATACTGGAATGACAAAGAATGTTGTCTCCTTGCTATCTGTTTATGTATATGTTTCAGGAAATAAACCAAAACTCTACCTTTGATCATTCCAATCTCGCATATTTATTTTGAACTATTGGACAAGTAACATTACAATAGTAAAAGACCCGTGAAGGTCCGGGTTAGAGTACTAACCTTCAGTAATCCATGCTTGTCGCAAGAGGCGACTTACGGGATCGGGTGATCAGGCTCGCTGACTTGGTTGACATGCCATCGGTTCCCAGTTGCAAAGATCGGTGCTCATGCTGTTGATCACCGAATTGTCTCGTCTCGACTCGATTATTTACAGACCGCCGCCATACAGCTGGGATATTGCTGAGTGTGGCGTACAATTAAACTCCCACACTCACAAAAGACAGTAAAATGTGTACAAAAACTTCCCTTGGAAGCATCAATGATCTGTTGGTGTATTATATGTACCGTCACCGCAATTTGCTCATGGAACCAGGCTGCTCTCAGACCGATGCTTTAGGTGCCAGTTTCGTTTGTTTGTTTGTTGTGAATGCCGCACACAGCAGTATTCTAGCTATACGACGGTCGTCTTTAAATATTCAAGTCTAGGCCAGACAATCCTGTGATTAAACAATGACCACAGATCTGGGCAACTGGAATATGGTGACATGTGTCACGGCATGTCGATCCTGACCCCTGAACCTGTTGTAGCCGCCTTTGGCGATGCGCATGAGTTAAACGTTTTCTTCTGCAAACTGTCATCAAATGTTGAATCAATAGTGAGCGTGACCACCATTGGCTTTTGTACACGTCAAATGTCCACGCAATGGTGACGTAAGACGGGGAATGACTTTTGGCGTGATCCGTTGCCAAGGAGACGTTGTTCCAGTTGTTGAGCGGTGACAAGTGGCGCTGGTAGTATTCTGATTTGTAGATCCAGGTAGTCCAACGTCGAGAGGAAATGCTGGTAACGGCAAAAAACGGGTCGTTTGTCAGTCTTGCTGTATAATCTTGCGTTATCATGTTATTAGGTTCATGGTTGTTGCTGAGTATTTGACAACAACATTTAGCAATTAATCGCAAACGTTTATCCCTGTATCTTATTCAGGTTGACATGAATAATCACAAGTCTCGTTTTGAGATCCCTACACCATCACGCCTCCGACTTGCTCAACGCAACTCGACCCTCCACGTCCCCCGCCCTCTCTTCCCCCCTGCATTGAAACATGCAAAACCTACTCCCGTCGTGAACATCACACGTCGCCAGTCACGCATCTGCCAGCGTCGAACGCGCCGGTTTTGTAGAGTCGTATGCACGACGTGCTCGAATACCGTGTTCTCTTAGTCGTCTGTACAATGTATGTCGACTGATAAGATGACCTCGTGTCGTGCCGTTGCTGCAGCTGATGTCACCGTTACTACGATACCTCAGATGAATTCTCCGATTATCACCGGGCATTCACCCGTTGTCGACTACTCCAAGACCTGTCTGAGTTATTGCCTGTTTGTCAATCTCATTTGCTTGGGTGAAGCTGACTGATCTTGCAATGGCAGTGTGGTTAGCTCCTTGTCGGATCATTCTGACGGTCCCAAACTTGGCATTTTTTGTGTGCTCTTTTTACTTCTGTTTTGCTCGCGTATTGCGTAGGCTTTTCCATACCGTCAGTATGCACGTGAATTTAGTGTCACATCAGAGAAAGGCCGTTTTGGATTTTTTGCCATGTTTAGGCAAGATGTGAATTTGTTTCGCCGTTTGCTCTCGGAAAGAATGGGTCTGCATGTGTGTGACATGGATTTGTTTCACATCATTGTTATTTTTGTATTTTTTAAAATGTAATACTGTGCGGTGAATAGGTTTTTTTAGGGGGTCACCAGTTTACATTATCTAACAGTAAGTCACTTTTGCCTAACCTAACACGAGGGGCATGACTGAACACAAAATTACAATCTCAGCATGTCTAAGCAAAGTAAGCATACGACCGGCACATACAGTTAATCACTTCACGTCCTTATCTGTGACAAGGGTGTAACCTGGTTCTATATGTACTCTTCCTGTTTTAGACATGCGTCACGAGATAAGACAGATAAGAATCCAGGTAGATGATCAAAAGAATCAGTATTTGTATGTGTCCCGTCCGGTAAAGGAATCCCCACAAGCACAAAGCGCATGATTTTTTTATGTTTCGCTTGAAACTATACACAAGTAAACATTGTAAAATATAACATATATCATATTTGGGATTACACATTCACAATAAAGTACAAATTCTAGTACCTTTTTATCAGGCACCTAATCGCCAGCACACATGATAAGTGTAAATTGACAACTAAACATAACAAAACGTAATGGACATAGTGTTCACACGTGTGAGAATGTTGAATTGAAACGTGTACTTTGGTCCCTTGTCCGAAATACAGACTTACAATCTCTCCCATAGGGCTTCAATACGCCTTGTTGTGGGCTAGTCATTAAGTGTTCGCCCTTCACGCTGTGGGGTTCAATTCCCACATGGGTACAGTGTATGACAATGACACACATTTTGGTTCCCATGGTAAGCCTGAATATTTTTCAAAGCGGCGTAAAAACATACTCACTCGCCCTCTCGCCATTGAAATATATGGTAAACGTGGATACCAGGAATGAGAACTTCCTAGGCTTTCTCTTGAATACTCTCCTACCGACTGCCATTTTACGAACTAGTGTTAGCGCTACGACCGCCTTAAGTCTATATGTTTATTTGTTGTCTCTGTTTATACAACCCCAGTGTCTGTAATTTGACAGTTCACAAATCACATACTTACAACACGTTAAAGAAACACATTTTCTGCTGTTCTTACACCAAAACAAAACATATTAAAAAAAACAACAAAAACACACCAAATCACAGCTAAAATCTACTGTTTATATTCGTATATTTCCCCACCAAATACTCATTTCTCGACAGGGTATTTAATGACAATTCACATGTATACCCAGAATGAAAAGTCAAGAGGCAGTCTATTTCAAAATAGATGTGATGCTGTGGAAATATTAGGCTAAGAAAATTGTGAAGACCAGTCCATATTTAGAAGAGGTTCTCTTTGTGTCTACAATCGTGTTCATTCGTGGTTGTATTTACAATTAAAGGAAATATTGCACAGATATGATGGTAATGCTTTTTAAAGCAAAATAACTATTCCTATCCTGCTTATAGAATACTATTAAACGTAGGTATCACTTACCAAAAAATGACAATCATGTTACCATATAACAAGCACTGTCTCTGATTTTCACATGTCTAAAGAAGGTAACTTGTTTGAAGAAAACAAAATGCCTTTTTTCAAAAGCACATGCATCCCGTTTAAAGTAAAATATAACTTCAATAGTGGTTTTGTTCTTAAAGTGAAAAGTACTAAACCAAATTATGATTGGTGTTTTTTTCTGAACTATTTCCTATCAGACAACCTATTGGCAAATATACTGGATGGCGTTTAAGTTTGTGTTTTAAGTATAATTGTGTTTACACAGAGACAGGCCCTGTCAGAATCCAGAACATATAACATATTATTCAAGCACACGTTTTAACTGCTGGTCAGCAATAATGACTACTTTCTGAACTGTTTCCTCTGATTCTTTCAACCATACAGACATAATCCAGTGCCTCCTCGTCTCGGCGGAAGATACAGCGTTCTCATGCCATGAGACTTACACTTCCTGGAACATGTTTTCCTCTTCGAGTAAGTCATTTATCAAAGGTTAAAACTCGAATTCCAGTTTACCACTCCTTTTCCTTTTCAATTTAAATGGATGTTTTAATGCAGCTATATAGCAAATAAACGCAAGCCTTTTTTGTCAAGTTTTTAAATAGGAGACATAAACATAAACCCTTACTTGTACGAGATTTCATTTTTTCGAAACATGCGTTTCTTTTGCTGTTCAGTATATGTTTTGACACAACGCATTGACCTTTGGTCATTCGTACACCTGGAGAATCGATCTCTCTATTTGGGATACGATGACATGTTTCAATTAAATACACGAGCCTGAAAACCCAATGTTGTATTTCAAGACAGGCATTGGTTGATGAGGGCCTACCCAGAGCCTCACGGTATCTTGGTGAGTTGCCAAAATGAGACCTATACGTCATATGTAAATAAAAGTTCGTTCGTGAAAGTTAGAAATCGAGGCGGGTGGTTCTTGGCCCTTTCCTAACTAAAACCTTTTGGGAACAAAGTGAAAGACAAAGATAAGACAGAGACAGAGATATGTGAGATAATCTGTGAAATACGACAATGAAACATCAGGAACCTGAAGCATAAATAACACAAGCACAATCATTCTATCTACTCTCAGTGATATCAGATACATTTCGTTCATGGTTTAATGTATACACACTCACGTCACATAATAACCTCGACCTTCGAAGTTTATAGTCGCGTCCGTGTGGTGATGCTAGGGTCTCCTATTACCAGTAGGTCTAATTTTGTGTAAAGATTTGGACACAGTAGCTTCATCCATGCCGCTGTGATATAATTTCACTCGCATGAAGGCACTTAAATAAGGATTCTTAGTCTTGCCAATATTTTCTGTTACCAACAGGCACAAAACTCCAGAAAAACCTTTCACTAAAGACTGACACAGGAGGTTAAATTCCTCCATCTTGGATTCAGAGTTCAAATAATCAGGGGAGATAACAACGAATGCATCTTTGCTGTTTGAAATGCCTTTCAATATGGCGTCAATTTCCACATCACCAGGATCGGTATCTCGCTCTGGTACAAACACAGTGACGCCATCGTTTTCGAGGTTTGGTATCAGATTATCTTTTACCCACAGAATCACATCATCACTCACGGAGATATAGATATCGTTTTCCTTCACGGGTTGTATTCTGGGACGCCATTTTCGCCATTTTGGACTAACATAGTAATGGACCAAAACCAGAATTTCAAAGCGGAACACATGTGATAAAATCACAGAAACGATTACAATGACAGCCACTGTTCCAAGAACTGCACCAACGATGACGGGGGCTGGGTCATCTGGGGCGCAAGCGTCCAAATACTCGCGAAGAGAAACATACGTCACTGTGTCTTCTAAAACGCATGTAGAATTGGTTCCGTTGATTTTCTTGATATCCTTCCAGCCAGCCATCCAACTGAGGTCGCACTTGCAGATGACGTCACCAAGCTGTATTTTGATCACCGACTGAGGGAAGAGCTGAATCTCCTTGGGTATAGACCTAATTTTGTTTCCTTCCAAATTGATGTTTGTTGCATTTAACAACTGTTGGACTGCTTGTGCAGATATTGTGGTTATGTCGTTGTTGGATAGGTCAAGACTCTTCACACGGGACAGGTAGGGTCTAGTGTCCAGACTAGATATTGAATTACCCGAGAGGTCGAGGACCAGCGAGAGGCCGCTGATGTCTGGTAGATCAAATGGAAGTTCAGTGAGACCAGCGTTGACACAGTCTACGAAAATATTCAAAACAGATGGCTGACCTGTACATGTACAGACACTGGGACAGAACTCTGTCAGGTTACAGACCAGTTTCCCGGGATCCATTTCAATTATGACATCTCCTCGATATTCAGGGGGATTTTCGCATTTGACGGTGAAGTAATCTCGGCGGTCGATCGCCTTGTAATGTTTCTGAGCTAACCTCACAAAAGAGTACAAGAAACAGTCACAATTCCAGGGATTGTCCCTAATGTCGAACCCCCAGTCTGACAGGAGACCAAGAGTAGAGATGTTACCAAGCTTTAGCTGTTCCCAGTCAGGGAACGTTGTGAAGTTGTTGTGCTGCAACACTACCATCCCTGGTCCCCGATTCTCCAATTCCTCCGTTTTTAATGTAGCGTTGTTGACAAATTCCGTCAGTTTGTTATTGCTCAAATCCATTTCACAAAAAGAATAAATATTGAGATTGGAAATGTCAAACGTTTCCAGTTCGTTGTAAGACAGATCTATACTTTTCAGTTTGGGGAGGTGAGTTCCAATAGTCCCGACCTCCATAGTATGAATATTATTTTGAGATACGTCAAGAATCCGTAGGCTCTCCAAACCCTCAAATGTGTGCCGGTTTAGAGCTGAAATAAGATTCCTTTTCAATTTCAGTTCGTCAAGTTTCTTTAAGCAGGATATGCCTTTGATATCAACGATCATGTTGCCAGAAAGATCTAATCTTCGCATATTTAGATATTCACAAACATTGCTTGGTATGAACAGCAATCCGCCATTATTATGTTGCAGAAAAGAGTTATTCCCCTTGTTGCCTACAACGAGAGCGACACCTAGCGACATATACTCTACCAGCAGCGGACTCAATTCCAAGATGAGCTTCGACTTGCAATCACAACACGAATCTGTTTCTATTTTATACATCCTCCACTTATATTCACAGGAGTTGCAATCGCACATAATGCCGTCTTTTTCTTTCTGTGTCATGTGACATGACACGTGGTCTTCAAACGCTTGTCCAAACCACGTGTCGCACACCAGAAACAAACTGAAGACGGCCCACAGGAGCATGATGAAGAAGACCCTAGCTCTAAAATAGGTGTTTCAGTGCTGCGGGCTCCGCTTGAATTTCTGTCCGGTACACCCTAACTCTCTCATCTATATACATGACCCTCCACTGCGGGCTGTAACTCGCATTTAGATAAGAGAAACTTCCTGTTTCGCATTCGTACCCTAAATAGTTCAGGTTTCAATGTAAACGTTTAACCTCACCCCACATGCAGTGGCTTTGACTGAGAGATTATTTTGAGTTTTGTGTATACACCCAAGTGAGCCTTGATGACAGCGTCTGACATGTGTGGTCTCCATGCATTTAAAAATAAGTAGCGGATCACACTTTCTCTGTCCCGACTTGTCATTGTCCAGCTGCAGAACTGTATGCTGGTCATTCTAGGCGGCAGTCGAGACTCGGGTGGCCTGGCCAGGTGGGTGTTGATTGCCTATGATCTTATCCACTTACGTCCCATAAAATGTCAGTCACTGGACTGCCTGGTTCATTTTCATAAACAACATCCTCGATACTTCATTTTCTCATTCAGTGCTGATAACCACACCTTATAAAGACTCATCTTCTAACGTAAAGCGTAATACGTATGCCAATACACATCTCTACTGCATAATGGTAGATAATACTTAACCCTGTATGTAATACGTCCTGGTTAACATGCACACCCTAGACGTAATGCAACCTGATGAAGATACATCTCCATGACGTGATAATACCTCCTGATAACTACCCCACCCCCTACTACCCTCTCGACGTACTGCGTCCTGGTCAGCACACATCCGAGTGGCATACGTATGATACGTATAGTGACTTACTACCTCCCGAAAAACAAAATCCCCGTGACGTACTACGGCTTGGTTAATACACCCCAACCCCCAACATCGTGAGGTAATGAGGCCTGATCCCCAGTGACGTATTTACGTCCGGATGAACATATATCCGAGTGACGTAATACGTACTGATGAACACATCCTCGTCACGAATTACTTCGTGATCAACTTACATCCCCTGTGACGTATTTATGTCCTTATTAACACATATCCCTTGTGACGTAATACGTGCTGATCAACACAACTCCCATGTGATCGGAAACACAGGAGAACAGCCTATATCCCAAATGCAATGCGGGAAAACATCTGAACATCGGCTCAGAGAGCTTCAGTGACAGGTACCTGACTACAACACTTGTTCCAAATCAAACTAGTTTCTGAAAATATTTAATTTTGACAGAAACTAGTAGATGCATTTAATTTGGTAGAAAAGTTGAAAGATCCATGTTCAGTTAACAATCTAGATTTGCTTCAAGGAGAATCACGTAAGTAAACCCGGGCCTTGACGAAAGAGGAAATATATGGTTCAGGGGCTGTAATTCAGACTAGGTCGGGTATTTACTTTAACTTGCTACAAATCAAGAGGGATGTGTGTTAGGGCCAGATCTGTAAGACTGACCATTGGGACGAGGCAAATATCCTTTGATGTCTTAGGTTATCAATCGTTGTTACGTCAAAGGACGTGCGTGTTGTTTAGGACTAACGGCGTCAACGGTGATCTGTAGATCTTGTCACTGACACGTAAAATACAGAAAATTGTCTTTGCTCAGTTTTCCTGACGGAATTTATGGCCCGGTGGGATAAAGCCTTATCCGTGCAGACTCGTAAAACCCATTTTCCTTCGTCCATGTATGAAAAAAATAGTTTTAAATCACAAATGGATTTAAGACTGTGGTTGTGATTGAGGATAAAACCCCATAAAAATGCGGATGATCTCACATCAGTGTAAACCATTCTTAGTGACTCCTGATGAATATTCATATCTGCACCAATACGAGGCTAAACTCGACAAGGACGCAATCGCACAATGGCGACAAATCTCAATCTGTGCCTCCTGGTTTCAAATTTCCTTTGAACGGCACATTACGAAACTGTCCAATAGTCCAGGAAAATCGCGAAGAGATGGGAAAGGGCTACAAGTACTCTTCTGATGCATATCAAAGGACTGAATGGGAAGTAATTACTGTACTTTACAACACATCACGATGGGTCATACGACCTGGATATTTAGATTAACGTTTACGATGTTGCGCAGCAGTTGTAAAGGGAAACTACTCTCAAGTCACGACAGTGGAAATATTACCAAGGGAATTAACTCATTCTCGTTTACTTTATCAACATATGAACGAAGCAAAAAACTCAACGTATTTCATGATCTGGATTCAAATAATCCACTTCCGCATGGGAGTGTTGTTGTTATTTTTTGACTGGGTATCGAGAATATAATTAATATCTGGACCAATCAAAATTATATTATTCGATAATATTACTTTTTAGCTTTTTTTTTTTTGCTGTTTAAAATGTTTTGTCCTACGGAATCTTTTTTATAGATGCAGGGTATTTATTCATGCATTTATTTCCAGTTATACCCACTGCATGGTGACGGCAATGTGCGCATATCATAACTAACTCATATAATTGTATGCATGTTACAGTAGCAGAGGAAAAAGAATCGCCACATTATCATTAAGAAAATATCTATTTCAAGCAACAGGAGTGGGGCACAAAGTGTAAGACAAAACTGGATGCTTTTTTTCAAGTTCTTTCTTGACTGAGTTGGAGGTGAATAATTATTTAACCTCAATGAACTTCTGCTACTTGCATGAGGAATATTTGAAACAACTGTCAAAACTGATTTATTGTAGATCTGATTTGATTATTCTGTACCACTGTAACTGAAAACCGTTTTTAGGAGAACATGTTATCAGATTAATATGCCAGATTTCACACTACAATAAACAAGTAAGTTAATTCAAATTTATTTTGGAATGGTGTCTTGAAAGTCTAATAACAACAGACACATTCACAATGGCTTCAAACTGTAAATGATGAATTAACAATACAGTTTTCACAGGATGCAAATAACAAATATATTTGGTAGTATTTATATTGATATATTTAAATACATGAGTCTAACATAAGAACATGAACAAAGACTGGATCAATCCATAATTTGTGATAGGTTTCTCCCCTCACACATTATCATAATCTCTGATTTTTTTCAGATTCTCAACCAGCTCTTTTAAAACAGGATGAAATAAATTGTTTTTCAACAATTATTGATTAAACAGCAGCAAATTAAAAACGTTTCTGTTATGCAGCTAAATCCATCAATGTGTAATCTTTTTTTCACCCCCTATTTATACAACAGAAACAAAATTATTTACATCCATTACATTCAGCGGTTGTGCTGATAGGACAAAATATTTCACAAAACTTGGGAAAATATTCAACAAATGAAAGAGTTTGAGCTAATCAGTGTCGTTTGAAATGAGGAATACTGTAAAATGTTCGATCATTTTTTTGGTCATCATACATGAATTTTCAAACTCCAAACTTTTCAGGTTCAAGTTTTCTGCTCAATTTTTTGTCTTGTCATCCTTTCACTTGGGTCGCCTCTCCTGTGTATGTTATTTGTGATGGTGGTGTTCTGTGTAGGACTCTGTCTCTCTCTGTGTGTCTCCCTGTTAGTCTCTCTCTCTCTCTCTCTCTCTCTCTCTCTCTCTCTATATATATATATATATATATATATATATATATATAAGCTAACACCATTTCATATTTCAGACAGTATGGGCAATCAGTATTCTAATATGTACACAACACAGAATATAGGTCAAAATTCACTTGTATTAAATACTTTAAAACCATGCCATTTGGCAAAAATTAACTTACTGTGATCTGTCATTTATATTGTATCTGAGATGGTGACTGATTGATTGACTGTGTGAGGTTCCTGCACTGGTGACATGCTCTCTCAATACCTCTCACTGAAAACATTTCAGTTGTTGATTGCAAGTGTAGTATTTCCTGCCTCCCTGAAGTATTGGTCAGTATGCAGTAATTTTGAAAGTTCATGTTTAAGAGGTTTTTAACAACATGTGTGCCCTGTATATACTTGAAATGTTACTTGATTGGCGCTGATGCAGAATATTTGCAAATAAAATTCCCTTGCCAAGAGTGTCTCCATATGCTTCAAAAATAATATAATGGGCCGTTCATAATGTATTTTAGGTAGGGTGGGGAGCCTCCCATTCTGTTTTGTGGAGGCAGTGGGGTGGGATCAATTGTGTACGCATGAACTAAGGGGTGATATTTAATTTTGTACATGCGGGTGAGGGTGTGGTGGTGGTGTTGGTGGTGTGTGCGTGTGCGTGCGTGTGTGTGTGTGCGTGCGTGTGATTTACATTGTACAAGTGTCCCTAGTTAAAACTTTACATAGTGAAGAGTTGTACTTTTCACGACAGATCTGACTTTGCTGTATGCCATAATTCTTATGTACTTACCGTGAATACTTTTCCAGGATCTCTCCGTATTTTCGTCAATCACAGATTCCATATAACTCAAAGGCACACAGCAGTAATCTTTCCTTTTCGAGGTCGCCATTTTCAAGGTTGAGTCAACCTATTTTCGCCTCGCTTTCGATTTGACCTCGATTTCATGCACTCTAGCTAAGAATGGCCTATAAGGTCTCAGTAAGGTGTGTTTGTATAACGACGTAGTCAGTACACATCCCAGTTGTCTGACGACGATCTGTAAATAATCAAGCATGTACCGGACAATCCAATGACCAACAGCATGAACACCAATCTGCGCAGCTGGGATACAATAACACGTGTCAACTAAGTCAGAGAGCCTGACAACCCGAACCCGTTTGTCACCTCTTACGACAAGCATGGTTGTTGAAGGCCAGTTCTTACCTGACTTGTAACGGGGGGATTTGTGCAGCACCTGAAACAGACAAATGATATAAAAAAGTTAAAGGTGTACGTGATATATGGATATCCTACTTGATCCTTCTTCGGGTATGTCTCAGGTAAGGCATGGTTAAGGTTTACAGATCCGGAAGTTCAACCTAGTTAATACAAAAATCTAAATATTTTACTTCCTTGTTTATGTTTGTGGTGTCTTGTGCCATAAGTAGATAGCTGGAGATCAAATTCAAATAGGACTACCAACGGTTCAGTGGGAAGAAAGAGGGACTTTTTGGAATACGAGACTTGATTCTCTGTGAGGTTAAAAAATTCAACATCGTTTTTGCATTAACCACTGCATCGGGTGGGTTGGTATCAATGGTTAATAAGGTTCAAAGTGGCTGATTACAGAGCTTTCAAAGAAGCCGTTTTCTTAGATACGAACGTGCTTTTGCGTTTGTTTCAGTTAAGTACAAAACTTGAAAATCGAAGGAAGACAAAATCAGTTAGCAGAGCATGCTTCATAATTTTGACAGTATATGGTATCCACATTGTAACATTATATTTTCTCAGTGGGTACGAACAACCATATTCCCAAGTCTTCACTCGTCTCAGATTGGCCGTTAACTCCGAGGTATATAGTCAGTGCGCTGTTGACTCGCATACAGTAGTTCGAGCCAAGCATTCAGTAATTTCTCAACTTTATAATGCAGCCTGGACCAGACAAACTATTATTAAACAAGCGACAGTCATCGGAGTAGGTTCAAACACAGTTATAACCTGCAGATCATTTCTTGGAATGGGTAGATCGACCCCTGAGCTGGAAGCACCTGTCAAGTGTCACACACGTGACAGCACTTATGGAATAATCCGGTCAGCGACAATACGATAGTTTCAATGCAGACGTAGTTATGCTGCATAATTTTCAACCCAGCACAGCCTACAGCTTACATGACAACAGCAACCTTGCATTCCATTCTGTCCTGCCTAACAAGATTTGAATTTTTATTTCTTGTAACATGAAAAAAGCTAAACCCAGTTCTGTTCCATAAGTACCTATACAGCTTAACTTATTTGTATCTAGACGGAGAAACGTTATTTAATGTTCTGTATGGCATATGATGTTCCTCAATAAACTTTCCATGTTTATGCATGTTTATACGTGTGTGGGGGTCAACCGACGCGCGCCGAGTAATTAGCGTGTGGCCGACTTATGCTCCAATCTTGTAAATAAAGGGCTATGTTTCATGGGTTATCATGGCTACAGTGATAGTAGGGTTCTTGTTACCCGCCGAGAAATCGGTGGTGAAGACTGGAATGCATTATTGGTATCAACAGTTTTCAAGTTTGGGCCGTATTCAAGGAAATAAATGCCCTGTTTGTATTTGCATTTTTAACACATTCGTTACGACTGTGTTGCTACTTGGGAATTTGAAATGTGCCATGAAAACCATCTTTTTCACAAAACAGGACATGAAGACAAAGTATTTGGTTTTTAAAATTTTCATCTTTCCGGGTTTTAAATAGTTAACGGACAATGAAAGCCTTGTTTCCATACCCACTGTACAATATTCTGGAATCAATGAATGGTAATTTTGGCTGGACGAATGATTCTGCTGATCGTCCAATATAATTCGAGAAGCGAAATAGAAAAAAAAGACAAGTTTCTAAATTATTTAAATCAAATCAACTGCACAATTTGCAGAACGTGTGTACCGTCAGCTGGTGTTGAAGTGATGCACTTTCCACTACTAGTTTTATTCGAAAAAAGATCTTGTTCAGATAGGTCCAACTGAGCACCGCCGTTGTGTTTGAAACAGATGCAAGAGAATTGAGAAGGAGAGACTGTTCTCTGATCACACCGTTGCTCTTATTCAGAACTTGTCCTAAATCATCTTCTCTTTCGTAAACACAATGTTTAAACTAAAACTCCACCTCCTCCTCACTAAATTAGAGGTATTTCGTTTTCTGACTGGCCATTATTTGTTCTGGGTATAGTATAACCTACCCACTGGTCTAGGTGGATACATGTGCTCATGTACTATCTGTGATAAGTTCCAAGTCGGATAACGATCATTTTCAGCGTACCTAATTATTTTGCAGATATTGTTTATGTGTGCATGGTTTTATCGGTATCGCCGGAGACCATATAATATATTACTACATGATCTCTGGTACCACTAGGAATAACACTGATAGGCTTTTAAGCACTTCGTTCATTTTTCACATTTAACGGAAATCATTCAGACTGAACACAAACTTGATCATGTTCCAAATGTCATGCCAACACTTCGGCAGTTCGAGCTGGAAACATGTAAATGTACCTTTTACTGTTAGCGGCACATTGAAAGTAAGAGAAATATCTCAGCCAGCCACAAACCTACATTTCTGTAAGCTTATTGAAGGGATATAATTATATGTATACCAGCTGACAATCGAGGATGGAAAGTTGTAATCAATAAATTCTCCATACGGTCATGGAGCGCGGCATCACACCAATTCGATAATTCCTGAAAGGGGTCATGACACCCCGCTAGCTTCTATGACTTTACATTAACAAATGCCTCCATAACATACGACCCATTCTCTTTCCACAGTGGTTACTTGTCACATCTTCCTGCGGTCCTCTGTTCTAATACGTCTCTTTCATGGTGCGAGTTTTCAAGATTCGTGATTGGTTGCCGTCCGATTTAGTTGTGCAATCAGCGACGTTCTTTCAAAAGTAATCATTCGGAAGGCCTCGGTAATTTCCTTATGCATCGGGAAAACTAGAACGTCTTCCCCAACACGAGGCGCAAATGTTTCTTCCAGACAAGCAGATCTATATAATGGCGATTCAATGGCGTCTCCATAGCCCTCGTTGACAAGAGACAAGCTAGCTTTTAAACTTGTGTGTCACATCAACAAGTCGCCAACTTGCTTAGGTTAGTCAAGCTGGATGTAAGTCGATGTATCACGCATTCTGATTGGATAGAAAGAAGGGAGATACTTCGAGTTGCGATTATTTGCCGGTAGGGGATTATATGAGAACCAGCAAATATGGCCGTATTAGAACAGAGGTTCGTAGAAAGATATGACAAGTAACCTCTGTGGAAAGAGAATGGATACGACCATAACCAGCATAGAAACCGCCATGTGCAGTGCGTGGCCTCATAGAGCGAAGACTGGTTCCCTCTGTAAGATGCGCAGGTCTGAAACATAGGCCGTGGCACCTTGAAGTTCTGCTTAAGAAGAACAGTATTAGAAAGGTGATTTACATTCTCTCTCTCTATATACATATATTTCGCACTCACTCACATCGTGTTAAGGTAATATCAAGGTGCCCGCATTGATACAAGTGAACCAGAGACCATATAAATGGTCCCTAAGTCTACTAATGTAAAAGCGACGTAGTCCCACCTCACTCACTCATTATAGGTCAAAATCCATCTCACCCCATCATACACTTTGGTTAAGGCCATATCAAGCTGACCTCCCGTAAGAGACATAAGTTAATTTTACAGAAGCGTAAACCAACCTCACTCACTCACTCACTAACTATGGTTAAGGCTATATCAAGCGGACTCCCCGTAAGACACATGAATTAATTTTACAGCGGCGTGAACCATCCTCACTCCCTCACCCACTGTGGGTCAACAGCGATCATTACATTTGGACTGACTACGGTAGGTCAACAGTCGAACTCATATCGCCATTCATAGTCTCGGTTCGACACAAATGTGTACACGATCCCCTTTGCTGAGACACAGAGCACACGCCACATCACTCATGCTGCACACTCGCTAAACAAAAACATCCTGCAACGCTGCAGATCTACATTGCTTAGTTCTAGGACACGTTAAGGTAAGCTTGTGAGTTTCGATATCAATAACGACTTAATATTTTTCTGTCGACAACACTTGATAACCAGAATATTGTTATTCGATGGGGATGTATTTAAGAGTGGTTGTATCATGTAAAAATATCTTTGATGGTGGTTTGTAATAAAACTACACGTAATGATCCGAGTTAGAATAGGTCTTCAGCAACCCATGCTTGCAGCAAGAGGCGATTGACGGGATCGGGTGGTCAGACTAGCCCACATGGTTGACATATGTCGTATAGCTGGAATATTGCAGAGAATGGCGTTAAACAACAAACCAACAAAGTAATGAAACCAAGAAACTATAGTTATATGATGGGGATGTAGTTGATATTGGTAACACAGTTTCGAACCCACACCATTAAAATCCATTGACAAAATGAATGTAACCAAACATTTTGATGACGTCAAATGTCACGCGTATCCATGTACTGTATTTTGCCCGGAAGTGCATGTGCTCCATTCACTGCATTCTCAGATCCTCGTACGAGTGGCTGTATGGTTTTACGAATAGCCTCGCTGTATCATAGCAGCCTGACGATACCCGGATATATAGGATGCCTGCAAAACAAATGGCTGACAGCATGAACGACCATATGCAACATTGGAAACGTTGACACGGTCCACCATGCCACGCGTCCACATTTGCGTCATTCTAGGGCGTTTGTCAGTTCATTTAGGCCTGACTCGGATACGGTGTTTAAGTGTTTAAATAGTTTTTTTATGGATTCAGTAATTTCGAAACGTTCTCTGATCAACCAATACACTTGATACAACATAGATACAACATCGCTTCAGCAAGAAGAATTAGTTTCTTGCTGAGATAACACATCCTGACCAGTACATAACAAGTTGATGAAACAGTTGTGATACTCATGCCTTTGAAAATGAAAGTTGAGGAAGCCCTGATTCTCTTTAAATAAATAAAACGCTTTGCAACCTATCGGGCTTACACCAAAGAATGGCTCGCTACCCGCCAGGGCATGGACTGCAAGGCGATTCGTCTGGGCTTGGTAACGTATAATCGGGCCATTTATAATCTTTGCAGCAACTAGCCAAATCCGCAATGAAGTGGAATGTACACGTAAATACATTTACACCTAATTTTACATAGCATTTCTCTTACGATTTTAACCCCAACATTAGGTTTTCATTTTTTCAGCCTAATACAAACCGGTTAGTGTTCCTTATTTACCACCAACCTGGATCAACGAAAGGCTTACTGTGGTTGAAATTGATGAGTGTGTGGTCCAAAAATAGTTGGGGTTATGTAAGGAAGTCTTTCCTTCAAACCGGCCAATATGATCGGCCCACAAATGATCTAACAAAGTCGTTTCATTAAGTCATATCCCTTTTCTTTTTTCAGCTCTAAAAACTAAAAATGGACTTGGAGAACCTCACTATTACCATCGGCGAACACAACTTCACAAGCAGCAACAAAGCCATGAACGTATTCTCCGTGCTTGGGCCCATCAACACAGCCTGGGTGGCGCTCTCCAATCTCTTTCTCACAGTGGTGTTACTGTCGTCTGCTCATCTCCGCACTCAGCTCAGAATCCAACTTATTGTTTGCATCGCAATATGCGACATGACCAATGGTGTCCTAGTCAACGCCTTCTTCTCAAACGCGGCCATCCACAAAACCTGGAATCTTGGATGTCCTTTCCATTTCTTCATTCAGCTACTCGGAGTATTCGCCGATGTATTTCTCACCTCCTGGTACCTTGTGATTGTTAATGCCAACTATTTTGTTTTTCTTATGGGATTTTCTTACCGAAAGTTATCTCCTTTAGCAGACAGATTTGTCAGCGTAGTGCTGCTGGCACTGCCGATAAACCTCTTCTGTGTTGTCCCTCTTCCGATAATATTAACGCGCTTAAGAGAGGTCAAACCATCGAACACCTTCTACTGTCCACTATTTTTGGAAGACAATTACGAGGTCGCTATGTGTTTCATCTGTTTCTTCATCCCTGCGACCTTCCTGGTTATTTTCTGCGCATGCTTTGTCATTTTCCGGAAGTCAAACAAATGTTCTCGCGAGACTTTGGCCCGCAATTTGCTCTCCGAAACAACAACAGTGGAACGACCGATATTTTTTGTCATCCCAACTGTTACAATGCTGATTATGATGATGCCAGATCAGTTAGTGAACGTTTTGTTTTTCTCCAATGCTGTTGCCCCGCCTACAGGGCTAGGGTGGATGTTCATGATTTTCGCCACCATGGAAACGACAAGAGCAGGGGTTCTTCCTGTCATGTGGCTCTTCTTCCCCGATATCCGCCAAGCCGTTAAAGACAAACTCAGCTGCTGTAAACAACGCTTCAAGGTCTCAGCAACGATGACCGTGACAAACGTTGGCTACAAAGATCTGCAAACTCAGTAGTAATGTTGCACGTTTATGTCAGCTGTCTGTATTTGCAGTTCAAAGCAGTTGTATCCAAGATGTCTTGGTTCGTTGGTGCTGGTGTCACGACTCCGCATATAGTGTCCTTGACACTAGTTTTAGGGCCATAATAAAATGGCCCTTGTTAGTCATTACCACCCGACCCAATAATCCGACCCGACCAAAAGATTTTTAATGTATTTGCATATGAGAAAATGCAACTTTGACTCTCAAAATGTGCATGATTTTTTTTAAACTTCCAAGTTTTAAGTTTCTGCCGGAGAATAGATGTAAATTTTCACAGAAATCAAGAGGTTCAGGACATAAAACAAATTAGCATCTAAAAATAAAATCTTCCCGCCTGCTCCATATTTTCTGAAAAAGTGTTTTATATGGCGTAACGTGTCATTTTAATGCTGTTTGAAGAAACTGTAGCAACCATGTCGTCCCCAATACAAAATAACCCCTTTACCGGGAGAGGCGTATGTTCTCAGCTATCTCGCCAGTTATACACAGAAAAAGGACGGACTTGGACACATGTTCCTTCTGCTCAGCCGAATTCGAAATGAACCAATTGGAGGTGTATATGGCGAAAGGCTGCCAGTGTGAGAATGAAATCTTTCGATTGCTGATAGCTAAATCTTGAGTGACGTTTCGTCGTATTTTGGCCACAAAGGTAGAGGAAACTATTGACTTGATAACTTAGTGATATCGAACACTGAACATCTTGCTGAGCTTCCTGGTGGATGCAAGGAAACGTTGTCCAGACAGTGACGTTGAAGGAGACGGTGCTACAGAGAATATCTGAAGCGCCGTACAATCACGCAGAGAAAATGTCAGAACGTTGTCCCTTCCAGCTCTTCCTGCTAATTGTCTGCGAACATTTCCTGCATGTTAGTAGCGATGACGTTACTATGGAGACACCGTAGGTTAAACTGTACTTTCACGTCTGAAGTATAAACGCTGTATGTGTCTTATCAGTTTAGTTCGTTATTATGCATGCATGTATATGTGTAAATATGTACTAAAATAATTTTCCTCGTCCTGTTTTCGTTGAATTCCCATGAAATATACATATTAAACATAGGCAGATATTAAAAAGAGGGGTGGAGTTTTTCGTATATGCATTTATAATACGTTTATGTTAACCCTGAAATATATTTCTTGCTTCTTTATTTTCGCCTTCGGGCGATCTTGATGGAGCGGCTGGTTTTGTTAGTGGTGGTGTTTTAACATCGCCCAGGGGTTAGTAGGAGTCCTTTCAACCTGATTCTTCGAGGGCATATCGACAGGAGACGGTGACGCTGGGTAGCATGTTCGTTAAATCGTTCGTTCGTCACGCCGAAGAGTGGTTACTGAACATCAGCTCTAACCCGGATCAGTATGGGTCTTGCGTTAAGTGACTGAGTTTAGTTCTAAGTCGCACTCAGCAATATTCCAGCTATATGGCGGCGGTCTGTAAATAATCGAGTCTGGATCAGACAATCCAGTGATCAACACCATGATCATCGATCTGCGCTCTTAGGAGTCGATGACATGTGTCAACCAAGTCAGCGAGCCTGACCACCCGAACCAGTTAGTCGCCTTTAACAACAAGCATGGGTTACTGAAGGCCAATAACCTAGCACAGCTCTTCACGAGTTCTTGCTTTAAAACTGTGCCGTGTGGCCACAGATAGACTATATTAAGCAACCTTTGGAAACAATAAAGAAAATAACTAGCATAATTCATTTAGGTTTTTTATGATATATTTCAGGAGCGTGATGATCAATTAAAACTAGACTCCGAAGAGGCTGATGTCGGACTTCAGTTTTCGTTGAGTCTGTGGTACTGTAACAAAAACAGAAAAAACACAAAAAAAATAAAATTTAGGTCCACTGTCCAGTTCTATTAAATATAGCAATTTGAAACTTATGCACCATGGAAAATAATTTTTAACCAAATCCTTAAAGTATTATAAGAAAGCTGGAAACTGAATCGGGAGGTTGAAACAGGTAGAGTGTAAAAGTGAGTATAGTTTTACGTCGCGTTTAGCAAAGTTTCTGACCGATATCTCTGGCATGAAAAATGAACGGTTACATGAAATCTAAAGACAAAGATAAGTACAGGTGATTGCCAGAAACAAAACCAAGAACGAAAACAACATAAAACCATAAACCCCCCTTCCCCCCTCCCAACAAATCCCATGAGAAAAAGCGTTCACGTGTGTGTCTTTTTTAAAAAAATACACCAAAAAGCCAGAGTTGCGTTCCTTTTATTGTTGACCCGTGAAGGTCCCGGGTAGAATAGGCCTTTAGCAGCCCATGCTTGCCATAAACTATGCTTGTCGTAAGAGGCGACTAACGGGATCGGGTGGTCAGGCTCGCTGACTTGGTTGACACATCATGTCATCGGTTCCCAGTTGCGCAGATCGATGCTCATGCTGTTGATCACTGGATTGTCTTGTCCAGACTCAATTATTTACAGACCGCCGCCATATAGCTGGAATATTGCTGAGTGCGGCGTAAAACTCAACTCGTTCACTCACTCTTCTATTGTTCAGTATTCTTGCAACTCGTCCGTGTGAGGAGCGAGCTAATATCACCGATGACCATTACTTACCCTGGGTTCACGCCCTGGTCCAGTATCTCAGCACGGCAAGCACCATGACACCTACCATCAACCACACTTGTACCATCTGTACCGCGGTCCCGGCGCTGGACATCGCATACTCCTTCTGTTCCTACGAATGTAATAGAGGTTTAGTGGCTCATAAGCATGGCAGGCGATTTTGCGTGTAAGAGACGACTAACGGGATCGGGTGGTCAGACGTGGTTGACATCGGTTCCCAACTGCGCAGATCGATGCTCATTTTGTTGATGACATGATTGTCTGGTCCAGACTCGATTATTTACAGTCCTCCGCCATATAGCTGGAATATTGCTGGGTGCGGCGTCAAACTAGACTCACTCACTCACTCATAAATATGACAGTTATATATACTACCGTATAGGATTAGAGAAGCAAATTAAATGAGGGTGTAATGAAGTTAAATGAATGTAAGATGAACCAGGAACGTGTAAATCAATATGATCTTGATTTCTGTCATGTTAGGTGATATATGTACATAATCTTGATAGATTCGTGAAGATCTGGGTTAGAACTGATCTTCAGTAACCAATGCTTGTCATAAAAGGCGAATATTGGTGTCGTGTGGTCAGGCTCGCCGGCGTAGATTGATTGCTCGTGCTGTTGATCACTGGATTGTCTGGCCCAGACTCGATTATGTACAGACCGCCGCCATATAGCTTGAATATTGCTGAGTGCAGCGTGGAACTAAACTCAGTCACTTAACGCAAGACCCATACTGATCCGGGTTAGAGCTGATGTTCAGTGACGTAGCCCGTGCTTGTAAGAGACGACAGGATCGGTGTTCAGGCTCATGACATCGTATTCCAATTTACAGATCGACGCCATATTTTGCTGAGTGCGGCATTTTAACTCACTCACTAACTCATCTTGATATCATCTTGATGGCTTGATATATGCTTGCTCTCAGTACTGACCATTCGGCCTAAAGAGTTACCCCAAGGCGAGCGTTGGATCTCTATCCGGGAACATCCCCCAAACGCTCTATGGGGAACATATGAGGTGTTTTAGCCGGCCTGTCCAGCGTCCTTAAGCATTCTCATCGGTGACTACCTGGGCAATTTTTGCCAGTACCTCAGACAAATGGACGACAGGAAAGTAAATCTTGACAACATAGCTGTAACTGGACTGTCAAATGTACATCTACAAGAAGCACACCACATACTTTGCTTCAAGACAAACTGCAGCCAGATTTTAACGGTAGATGCTGTATTTCGCCCTTTTCTTTTGCGGAATTCAGATAAATGCGAGTAGTTAATAATGTATTTTTGTCGGTAGTACTGAAACAAATGAGCAGCCAAGCTAATGGATCAATGGACTGGCTTAGGGACAGGTATGTTCAAATTCAGTATTTACTGAAACAACTTCATTTATATACAAACATCCGCCAAATGATCATCTTCAAACACAGACCTACCTTTCAAGCCTCTCAGCCCGAGAGGAGAAAATGTCTGCCAAAAGCAATCCCAATTTTATGTCTACCCACTGCCACTGTAGTAAGGTGTTTCATGTGGTGCCATATCACAGTGGATAAAAAAGAGTACAAATTACCTGAGGTTCCAGATGATCATGATCTCCCATCTGAAAAGGAGACAAAATGGTTTTCGAGTGTGGTATAGGAAAAGACTCCTAACAGCTGAAACAGTGAAGAGACGTGCGTCAAAAGAGTGAGAAAGGGTTTGCTCGTCGGACATGCGCACAAACCATCTATTTTAAGAAAATATTAGGCGAAGACTAGCAGAGGTGTCAATGTCGTTATTCATGTGCTAAGTGTCTGTTCCCCTAAAACGCAGGACATATTTAACTGTACGAGATTAACAACCGAGAGAAGGACTGGTTGGAACTTCCTCTCTCTCTCTCTCTCTCTGTCTCTCTCTCTTGCTCTCTCTCTCTCACACACGCACTCACACACACACACACACACAGATCGTTAAGGCAGATGCCACAATTCATTGTGCAAGGTTGCGTCCTTGAGGCACACCAGGATCCAATGATGGCGGTTTCGCTCAGATTATGGTTGGGTAATGGAAGTCTGATAGTCAATGGCCTGCAGCACCCCGTGAAATCATACTAAACTTATACGCCTTGGTGTTACAGTTACTAATCATGTCCAAAATAAATAAAGACTTCGGCTGTTTACTTACCTTGAATTCGCTGTTTCTTTACCTTGAATAAGAGAAATGCTAAACCGACCTTCTCCGTTGCGTGGTGGTGCTTGGACTGCCCTGAGCACAGTGCAACTGGAAAAGTACCGCACATAATAACCTGTTTGACATTATCCAACGAGCCAAATGGGATGGGTCAAGTATAGTTTCATGTGAAACACTCATACACTTTATGTCTCATTATTGGGTAATATGGAGTAATTAACTTCGGACGTGTCAAATTATTGTTTCCTGTACGATGACTTAGCTGAAGTTACCAATTATGAAATAATTGAAAGAAGACGTGGATAAGCGTATATACATGTAGAAAAGCGTATCAGCGTATATGTATGTATGTATGTATGTATGTATGTATGTATGTATGTATGTATGTATGTATGTATGTATGTATGTATGTATGTATGTAAGTATGTATGTATGTAAGTATGTATGTGTGTATGTGTGTATGTGTGTATGTATGTATGTATGTATGTATGTATGTATGTATGTGTGTGTGTGTATGTATGTATGTATGTGTGTGTATGTGTGTGTGTGTATGTATGTATGTATGTGTGTGTATCTGTATATATATATGTGTGTGTGTGTGTGTTTGTGTGTGTGCATACATACATGTACATAAGCGTACATGCACGTAGTATATATGAAGTGAACGTTGCACTTTTCAGTTCCAATTCTGAACAAGAAATTGCTTACCATCCGGTCTAAAATTAAATTTAACCTACTGTCACGCAGATGTGATACACCCACTGTGATTTCAGACATCTCCACAATCAGCCCTGCATTTACACTGGTTGGACCTAACTATTGCTTGAAATCAACGCTCAGTGGATTAAAACTGATTCTCCCACCTCCCCTAGGAATCACCCCCACCAAGACACACACCACCACCAGTCAGAATGTCCATTCCCCTTCACTGTTGGGGCCGTGGGGTAGATTAGTGGTTAAAACGTTCGTTCGTCACGAGTTTGATGCCCCACGTGGGTACAACGCTTGAACCTCATTTCTGGTGCCCCATGACGTGATATTGCTGGAATATTGCTGAAAGCGGCGTAAATCCAAACTTACTGATTGCACTGCCTATGCCTCCATACGTGTTCACCACGTATGGCAGCATCACCCCGTATGGCAGCATCACCACGTATGGGAGAATCACCACGTATGGCAGAATCACCACGTATGGGAGAATCACCACGTACGGCAGAATCACCACTCATGGCAGAATCACCACGTATGGCAGAATCACCACGTATGAGAGAATCACCACGTATGGCAGAATCACCAAGTATGGCAGAATCACCACGTATGGCAGAATCACCCCGTATGGCAGAATCACCACGTATGGCAGAATCACCACGCATGGCAGAATCACCACGTATGGCAGAATACCGCCTCAGAATACACAGACGGCACAAGGCTGAAAGTGGCAGATGGCTATGTGGTCACAGTAAGCTAGAGAATGTTTGTATCTGTTAGTGTTTGCACTTGCAGTCGAGTGTTTTCTGAAACAAATTCCTTCATGTTTGAAATGTTGTCCGGGTAACAAATGTATACAACTCTGTAATGCATATACTGGCTTATGTGGTAAGGGTTTCCTATACACTGACAGCAAAGGAAACGGAGGTTTGGAAAAATGAAATCTCATAAAAATTACCGTTTATGTCTCGGTCTTCTATTTAAAAATCTGACAAAAATCCAGAGTTGAGTTTCTTTTGCTGTTCAGTATATCTTTCTGGGTAGATCCAGGAAATCTTGGATACCTGATTTTGACCAATCAGAATTAAGCAACTTTGTGTGTGTTTGTGTGTGTGAGTGTGTGTGTGTGCATACATACATGTACATAAGCGTACATGCACGTAGTATATATGAAGTGAACGTTGCACTTTTCAGTTCCAATTCTGAACAAGAAATTGCTTACCATCCGGTCTAAAATTAAATTTAACCTACTGTCACGCAGATGTGATACACCCACTGTGATTTCAGACATCTCCACAATCAGCCCTGCATTTACACTGGTTGGACCTAACTATTGCTTGAAATCAACGCTCAGTGGATTAAAACTGATTCTCCCACCTCCCCTAGGAATCACCCCCACCAAGACACACACCACCACCAGTCAGAATGTCCATTCCCCTTCACTGTTGGGGCCGTGGGGTAGATTAGTGGTTAAAACGTTCGTTCGTCACGTTCGTTTGAAATGTTGTCCGGGTAACAAATGTATACAACTCTGTAATGCATATACTGGCTTATGTGGTAAGGGTTTCCTATACACTGACAGCAAAGGAAACGGAGGTTTGGAAAAATGAAATCTCATAAAAATTACCGTTTATGTCTCGGTCTTCTATTTAAAAATCTGACAAAAATCCAGAGTTGAGTTTCTTTTGCTGTTCAGTATATCTTTCTGGGTAGATCCAGGAAATCTTGGATACCTGATTTTGACCAATCAGAATTAAGCAACTTTCGGCATAATATATAAAACAGAAAAGTGAAGGTTCATGCACCATTTGCACTGCGAGTGTATGATGTTAGTTGTAATTTGCAATATTTTTGCATTTATACCAGTGGTCACAGGCCACATATTAAGACTATCGGATCCTAAATGTAATTAGACCTCTATTATAATAACTTTCAGTTCCCACACCAATTTAATAATCTGATTCTTTCATCTCGAATTAAATATTCGGAGAGTGATCTGCAAAAGTGAGCTTAACTGTCTCCGAAAATTAGGTTATTTTTATCTTCGCGAACACAATTGCCCATCACCTGATTCCACGAATGTTATGTAAGGCAGCTGGATTTCACTTTCTGGTAAGTCTTTCCGCTGACCTTATAGTCAGTTGTTCACGATGAGTTGCGTACCTTACATGTAGCAGAAACCAGTGATCCTGGATTCACATACACGTTCCTCCGCTGACATGGTTCTTTGTTGGGGATGTTGGCTGCCTAATGGTTAAAGCGACCGCTCATCTTGTTGAACATACATTGGCACAGTAAATGGAGCCCATTTCTGGTATCCACCGCCGTGAAATTGCAGAAATCTTGCTGTAAGAGGCGTTCATCCATATTACTAATTGTTAACGTATTTACATTGAACTATCTCACTTATTTTACTCAATATTCAGGGTCTAGAGTTCCGAAGCTCTCTCAGCGCTAAGACAGTCGTACCTTAATGTTAATGAATGGCAATTACGACTACCTTATCACTAAGAGACCTTCCGAAATTCTAGGACCTGGTGCTTTAGACTTGACTCTCCTAACATTATTTATCTAACCACACGGAACGGATCCGAACGTCTGAGGACTGCTATAGAAAAGATTGTGAAATAGGGGTCCACTTACGCCGCGTTTAGCAATATCACAGCGAGGGATACCAGAAATGGGCTTCAGACATTGTACCCACGTATCTTTAACATGACTACCCCACTTCCCCTAACTCAAAGATCCAAACGAACTAAGAATCATTTTGAAGGAAACATCCCAACAAATAACATTTGTGAAAACGTTTATTTGCAATATTGGCGACAAACTCAAAATCAAATGAACTGATCGATTAGGCTCGACTCTTTTTCCTTACACATAAGACATATTCATATACAGGGCATAACGGTAAAGTGCCACGAGGTTATCTTTGAAGAGCCGGACAAATGGTGCCAAACGACGAGCACCGGAGATAGCAACGTAAGCAAATTGGAAGATATTGACCAAGTGGCACAACTCTGCATCACGCCCATGTAAGCTTGGCAACTGACAATGGGAAGTCCTCTTTAATTTCTTTAGTTTCGCCGCATTTCATAAGCTGTCGAAAGCCATGACGAAAGTCTTTGCCAAGAAACCATAGAACGGGAATGAGAGCGCTCCGTGAAACACGAAGGAAGTGCACAGTTCGGCTCCCTAGTATATACATATCACATTCCTCATCGTTAGAACAATTGTTTTCCCCGTTCTTTATCTTAAAATACATCTGCAAGGTAAAGACTGGAAAACTGAGGAGCACAGTTAATATACTGACTAGCAACACGTCAAACATGAACTCTCGCCTTTCATCTTCCGGGTCACCGCGCGGTACGCGGTTATCCCCCCTTGACGGAAACGATTTACTGCATACTGAGCCACAAATTGAAATATTTCTTCTGTATAAGACAAGCACTGTTGTCAGAAATGATGTCATCACTAAAAACAGACACATCAATGGATAGGTAAGCAGAAGGAGAGCTACGTGGCGTTCTGGGGATATTGTGTACATACAGGGATGGCCTCTTATAACGAGGGGCTCTATTATAACGTGGTATAAAGGGATAAACCCTAAACACGCCATCGCCCATGGAAGGACCGTCAACGCCAATGCGATGTATGGCCGTTTATGACGCTTGTCAAACAGGGTTGTGCAAACTGTGAACAATATGACAATATTCAGCATGCTTAGTGCTAACCAGGTGAACGCTGGGTGGAAGCTTGAGTCGTACAGTTCGGCAAACAGTCTCAGTTCACAGAAATGAATCCATTTGTTTCTAATGTTGAACTCTGCCAACAGAGGGAGCACCGCTACTGAATAGATGAGGTCAGCAACGGTCAAGTTGAGAACATGGATGTATTTGGGTGATGATCGCAGCGATTTGTCACTGACGATGACGCAGATAATGAGGAGGTTGATGATTGTGATGAGAAACGCCAGAACTATGTGAAGTGTGGTTTCGATTGGCTGGTCCCCGTCGAGAAAATCAACATCGTCGTAGTAGGACGTGTCGTTGTCAATTATGCTCTGAAATGAGTAGTAGTTAAGTGAGTGAAGGTCGTTCAATGTCGTAACCTACACCAATCTGACGGATATAATTCAATTCTCCAAACATACAATATACACAACATTCTGCAGTATTAAGCAATATGACTACACCCGAATGGTCGACAGCATGAACAAACATAGTGCCATTTAGCACGACAACACATTGCAGGGACCCGTTAACATCCAGGTTTCGACTGGTCTTCAGCAACCCAGGATCGGAAGGTCAGGCTCATATCATCTTATCCCAGTTGCATTGACCGATGATCATGATGTGATTCAACAGACTGTCCGATTCATATGCGATTATTTACAGACCACCCTCATATAACGCTGAGCGCGGCTTTAAGCAACAAATAACTAAACGTTATTGCAGGCTCCTATTACTAGAGGCCTACAGGACTTCGAGAAGGATTATATTATAGCTCTTCAGAACTCTATTACTTCTCCAACCATGCAAATACATTGGACCAGGCTGGGTTGATTGTTGATTACCGTATCCCTATGTTGGTCAAAGACCATTATATACAGAGCACGATATTGGTAGAATAGTGTTGTAAATGGCATAAAACAACAACCAAGCTTCCGTTGAGAATGGTCTCTGAGGGAGCGACTCAAAACTTTGAATCCCAAGATTACAAATGAATGACGATTATTGACACTGAATAATATACAAGCAACGTCGATATGAAGGAAACTCATACCTATGGCATTTTCCGATGTGGTCGCGCCGCACCGTAATACACATGTGAAACTGCATTATTAAATCTGTTATTAAATGAACCAGTGTCCAAATGAATGGAATTTGATTCAAAGCTACCCTCCGACCTTTACACTACTGCGCCATGTATCATTGCACTTATTTTGTATTAATTTGGGAGTGAGTGAGTTTAGTTTTGCGCAACATTCCAGCTATATGGCGGCGGTCTGTGAGTTTTCGGATCTGGACCAGACAATTCAGTGATCAACAACATGAGCATCGATCTGCGTAATTAGGAACCGATGACATGTGCCAACCAAATCAGCGAGTCTGACCACCCGATCCCGTTAGTCGCCTCTTACGACAAGCATTGTCGCCGTTTATGACAAGCATGAGTTGCTGAAGGCCTATTCCACCTCGGGACCTTCACGGTGGTATTAATTTGGACATGAGTGGACTGTTTTAGTGCTAAATACGTTGTATCCGATATATGCTGCAGGAACGTCCTCCGCACGAAAAGCGACTTTGTATAGTGGCATTGAATTTTGACAAGAAAATGCCTGGAGAAACAGAAATCGATGTTCATAAAGCATTTTGAATATTAACAAAAAATCTTAAGTTTTTCCACGGCTGTAAAATGCGTTGTAAACACAGATATCTCCTTAACTGTGAGAAACATGCGAAATGAGCAGAAACGTTTAATGATTGCTCCCTCCTTCACACTGAATACTTGAGAATTGATCCGGTGAAGATTGCT
This sequence comes from Haliotis asinina, assembly GCF_037392515.1. Lineage (NCBI taxonomy): Eukaryota > Metazoa > Mollusca > Gastropoda > Lepetellida > Haliotidae > Haliotis > Haliotis asinina. Next base: position 74,326,716 of record NC_090282.1, on the reverse strand, counting down.
TTGTCTCGTTTCGATTTTTGGTTCTCTTACGTCATAGGGTGATGGTGTTTTTGCGCTGTTTTTAGCAATATACCAGCGGGGAACAGCAGGAATTGGCTTCAAACGGTGTACCCACGTGGGGATTCGAACCTGGAAGTTTGACGTGAGGAGCGAACGCTGTCAGCAACAGGCTATCTACCGCCCCCGCATGTCACAGGACAATGCTTGGTGCACTATGTATGAATTGTTATAAATTGAGTTTCAAATTAAACCAACATTTTATATGGGAGTAGGGGCTTTTTTCACTATTTATTACATCAGCGAAGGGTAAACGACGACATCTGGCATCAGTTTAACTTTGTCTTCACGGTGACAATTACCAACGTAGGTGGGTTTTCACACTGTTGTCTTCCCAAGACATCTCAACCATACTTCTGCTTTGGATAGCATTTCAGGTCCGAAACGTGCCAGACTTAACATACTGAACCTCGCGTTTATTTACGTGACGAAACCATGAAGATCCGGGCTAGAATTCTTCTTTAACAAGCATGGGGTGCTGAAAACCAATTCTGTATCTTCATGGGTTCGTTACGGAAGTAAACGAAATGTGCATTATATTCCTACATGTTTCGTAGTAGCAGTCATGTGGGTATGCATCAACATGTCGGGTGTAGTAGCCGTGTTCGGTGCAGTAGCAACGAGATTCACATGGAGGGAAATGTTGTTATAAATGTGCTATCACAATCCACAATCAAACGACTCGTTAATCTTCACCTGTGAAAATCCGGGTTATAATTGATCCTCAGTAATCTATGCTTGTCGTCAGAGACGACTAACGGGGTCGGGTGGTCAGACTCGCTGATTGTCATCGTATCTCATTTACGTAGATCGATGTTCACGTTGTTGATCACTGGATTGTCTGGTCCAGATCCGAAAACGTACAGACCGCCGCCATATAGCTGGAATATTTCTGAGTGCGGCGTCAAACTAAATTCATTCACTCGTTTATCTTTCTCGATAAAAATTCCAAACGTCTTTTAATCTCCGCTGTAAAGAACCACAGACACAATCACTACAGATTTGTTATGTACAGAAATAATTGACTGAAAATATATCTAACTTCGTTTGTAATTAGCATGACTCAGTAATGAACAACTGTCGCATCTGGCAGTACATACTTGACCCGACTTATCGGCATACCGAACAAATTGATGACAAAATGAGGTAGATATTCCTTAATTACAGCTACTAATTGGAATGACTGAATTATTAGTTGGAGGGCCTTTACATATAATGGCGGATGTGACCTTATCAAAAAGTACAAAGGATAACTAATACAGATTATTAGAGAACGAGTTTTGCTCGCACAATAAAATTCTTCTTCCTAACACACATGTATGGTATTGACAATTTAGAACATAATGTCGTTGTTTCAGATATCTCCTCTACTCATATATAGAGTATATTTTGTGGTACAAACAGATTTTGGCCATGTTTGTTTTAATAATTAGTTAAGGACTCAAAACTTTTGGAAACGTAATAATTATATTCTAAACATTTAGCGATATGCAAACTGTCGTATATCGAGTTTATTTATCGACCTGGTTTACCGACTCAAGAACGCTATCCAGCAAGTGCGGTGATTGGGTGGCCTATTTGTTACAGTGTTCGCCCATCATGCCGGAGACCCAGATTCGATTCCCTACATGGGTACACTGTGTGAAGCCCATTTCCGAGCCGCTGTGATATTGTTAGAATATTGCTAAAAGTCGCGTAAAACCAAACTCACTCACTCACTACCCAGTAAGTCATTAGCCACTGACCTGGTTAAATAAGCTGATACCAAGGTAGTCGTCGTAGTAGGTGCTGAACAGGTTGCTGTCGTTGTCCATCTGGAAGAAGACAAGGGAGGTGATGATGATGATGATGATGATGATGATGATGACAAGGATTACGCTAATGATGATGAGATGACCAATGTTTAAGTATAGTGTGATAAAGCGGAAACTAAATTAAGCGATTTTGTGTGAAATCATTACAGCCCATCCTTTGCTTGTACAAGCAGCCATCCAACTAATCGACAGTAATGCATTTTTCACTTATGCACTTAAGTCATTAATCGCGTTTCAGACATTGTACGCGAGAAACGTATTTTTCAAAAACTACTTTGACACTTTTCTTCAGTTTTGAAGAACACGTACTCAATAGAAGTGTTTTTACATGTTTCTAAAACAGTAATCTTTCAATCAATGTTTGTTTTTTAACATGTCGTCGTTCAAGCTCTGGAGAAGACACTGGTCTGTGATGTTCGAAGCGTTTGATTAAAGCACCCAGAATGTCGACCAGAATCTGACTTCAGTCATGAAAGACATAATGCACTTACCGATAATGAAATAAGTAATGTCTATAATTACTTTCGTACCATATGATTTCCAATCGATATTTAATCAAAATCAGGGAAAGTAAAGACACACTCACCATAAATGAAGCGACCACATGCCTTGATCTCTCCTTGTCATCCGATCACGATATTTGTACCACGCCGATCATCTATCCATTGCAAAGAATTTCGCTTAGCTGGAAATATCATTCGGAACATTTCGCCAACGCATTTGGAAAGTGTTTTTGTGTAATTATATCCTCGGCTTGAGAGCGCAGACATATTTATGCCATCATCTCAGCTCTGATTGTTGTTTTGCTTTGCAGTGGGAATGACATTAGGATTGCTGGATATGTTTTGCGGATAATACAATAAATAACTTATGAATATCAAATAATGAGAACAGTTACAAATAAGGATGTTTTCCCCCTTGCATACATGAATGATTGTTAATGGAATGTTCAGAAGTAAGAGGACGCTTAAATGTGTATAATTGCGTCTCATTATGATGATTAACTCATAATGTAGCGAAAGACGATGTGAATTTATAGTATTTCAGCACTGAATACTGTTACATCGACATTGCCATTGAATGCGTGCGTATTGTTCGACAGACATTCCCAAGCAACGAAAGAACATAATCGAGTTTGTCTGGATGGTGGATGAAAGGGGAAAGGTATGGAATTGCTATCAGTTATTGATACTGGTTTTACGGACGATATCATATGTGTCATGGGAATGAGGACCTCACAACAAATGAACTTGGGTCACGCCCTCTTTCCCATCCAAACCACGCTTTCCTAATCTTACATGCCCACAACGCTTTCCGACTTTACAGTCCACCATACCCACCATGCTTCCCGACTTTACAGTCCCCCATACCCACCATACCTTTCGATTTCATAGTCCCCCATACCCACCGCCCTTCCCGATTTCATAGTCCCCATACCCACCATCCTTCCTGATTTCATAGTCCCCCATACCCAAGACCTTTTCTGATTTCATAGTCCCCATACCTACCACACTTCCCGATTTCATAGTCCCCCATACCCACCATCCTTCCTGATTTCATAGTCCCCCATACCCAAGACCTTTCCTGATTTCATAGTCCCCATACCTACCACACTTCCCGATTTCATAGTCCCCATACCCACCATCCTTCCTGATTTCATAGTCCCCCATACCCAAGACCTTTCCTGATTTCATAGTCCCCATACCTACCACACTTCCCGATTTCATAGTCCCCCATACCCACCATCCTTCCTGATTTCATAGTCCCCCATACCCAAGACCCTTCCTGATTTCATAGTCCCCATACCTACCACTCTTCCCGATTTCATAGTCCCCATACCCACCACTCTTCCCGATTTCATAGTTCCCCATACCCACCATGCTTCCCGACTTTACAGTCTCCCGTACTCACCATGTTTTCCGATTTTATAGTTTCTCATACCGATCACTCAAGTCTAACTGACCATACATCTAGTCTTCTCAATGTCCTCACTCACTCGGAATCTAGCCCTCTCAATCACCCTCTCCATATCAATCCTCACAATCACCTCACTAACACTGCATCCAGTCTTCTCAGTGTCTTCACTCACTCCACATCCAGTCTTCTAAATATCCTCACCCTCTCCATATCCAATCCTCTCAATCTCCTCACCACTCCACACTCAGTCCTTTCAACCCCCTCACTCATCCCACATCTAATCTTCTCGATGTCCTCACCCAATCCACATCCAGTCTTCTCAATCTTCTCACCCTCTCCATATACTGTCCTGTCAATCTCCTTACCAACTCCACATCCAGCCTTCTCAACTTCCTCACTTCACCCAGCTTGCTCTTGAGAGACTCGCTGTGCAGTTACCTCCCTTAGGTATGCCTATCTTCGCGGGTTTAAATCCCAGACCGCCCTGTCTTTTTGTCTGCACCGTGTCCACACTCTTGGGTTCAACTACAGTTGGAAGCGTCATAAAACTACATAACTTCAGGATTTCATCCGTCATCAAGCGTGATGTCAAACAGTCTCAGTAATAAGTCAATCTGGCACACCCACTCAACATCACGACATCCCAGTCTTCTATACGTTATGCTTGTACATATACGATTGGACCGGGAACAAAAAGTGTTAAAACATGCCACTCACACTCCATGTAATGCTGTTTTCCAACACACTCAACAACTTAGTTTAAGTACGAAAAAAGTAAGTTCGGTTCTTCTCAGACTTATTCCAATTAATATAAGAAACGATTAGTTAAAAAGTTAAAAAGTGGTCGCTAATCTGATCTCGCCATGACCCTCTGTCGCAGAGTTTAACGGTAACAGCGGAGTACCAAGAAACATGCACACATTCTGTAACAAGAACCTGGATAACGAAGGAATATTCCGTTTCCCTAGCAACCGCCTCTGCAGTCTGAGGGGAGTGAATCACCGTGAGGTATTGATTAAGCCAGAGTCGCCATTTTTCGTGGTTCCGTTGTAAACAGAATTGGTAAAACCGGGTTGTCTCGTTGAAAAGGTATGTTTTATCTCCATGTGTCACTTTCCTTGTTTGTAAATGCACGCGCATGTTGTATGTATTTTGTGTTTGATAAGTATGCTGTATAGATCTTTAGTTTTTGTGTTCACAGAATTTCAATCTTAATTACTTTAGTTGCGTTTGAGCGATGCGCTTAGGTTTCCACTCCTGCATACAGTTATATTCTTTGTCTAAATCATTTTCAGCTAAAATATTCCACGGCTTTCAATAAAATAATCCATACGGACTGTTTTCATGAAACAGAGAACTGAAGGTTTAGATTGGAAGTTAAAGTGCACATTTAAGGAAACTGAAAACTTTCGAATGTCATATCATTTAGGGAAAGTTAAAGCACTGACTACATCACATGACTAATCCCACTTTAATGGTTGATGCTCATGCAGATGTTCACATACGTATCTGTATGAAAGGTCGGAACTTGAAATTGATTTATGAAAAGCCTCATCATCTTCACAGAACGCATCATACGGGAGAGTTTGTGAACGTGCGTTCATGCGATAACCTCCTAATCCCTCAACTACATTATTTTGCCTACTGCCAAGTCTTCTCTGCAGTGTTAAATGAAGTCTAGATCTCCTCAGGTTCTGATTCTCTGCTCTCCCTGGGACTCTTTCTCAATTAAAATGGCTATTATTTTGTTACTATCAACATTATATATATTCAGAGACTAAGCCTTAGTCTAATAACCTCAGTGAATATGTCGTTCCTATTGCCACATAATCGATGCCTCTATATAACCTTGATACTTAATCTCGTCACCGCCATTACACTTTCGACACCTCGCCCCTATACAAGCGGAACTGAAATTCTGTTCAAAGTTAACCTCACTCATTAACAGAGCGAACATTGCTTACTGAAGCAATAAAAACACCCTCTTTGATGTGCCGAAGCTGTCCATTGGTCCCCATTGGATGTTAAGGTATTCAAACCATTCATTACTTTAATTCATAAATTCTGAAGCTTCATCTCTGTAAAACTTCCTTGATCACTGGTAGAATCCCGTGTTAACCAGACTGATGATAATAGGAACTGGTATAATGAATTGTCAATTGGGGCGCTGCCTTTTTAACGAGAGTTATTTATGCTGTTATAATGCTCTACACCCGAGGTGGTCAAAGCGTGGTTCTGGTGGTTAAGGGCAATTGAACATGACTCTCATAAATTACTGTGAGTTCGTTTGCCGATAGGAAGTGATGTTTAGTTTCACAGTGGAAGCTGTCTTAACCGGCATCCATTCGGAAGAAGAAATAACCCTGTTATGACAATGTGTCGGATTGTAGAGCTGATGCTAAATTCACAAGCCACAGACAGGACTGAGATTTTATGCCAGTGTTGACAACTTGCCTGATTGGACAGGTGCCGGTTTTGACAGCTTCCACTGTACATCGCTTTTAGCAATTTCAGTGATATGACGGCGGGGGACACCAGAAATGGGCTTCACACATTCTGCCCTTGTAGGGAGAATGCTTAACCACTAGTACTACAGTCTGTCCAAACACCGCCCCTTTCAACTGCCGATAAAGTTAATGGTATCAATTACGCGAATTTTTACTTTTCCGGGTAAATTTTGTTTATCAATAATGAACACAGTCAAAGTATATTTGATAACGGCTCTTTCCACAAGCCGGTCCGGACCAGACAAACCAATGGCCGATATCATGAGTCTACGCGGTCTGTTCAGTTTTACTCAAGTCTAGATTGCTTCAGCTATTTGAAATTAAGCATTGGTTGGGGCTCCATTTGGGCTACTTCTATTTAAAATTAGCATACCGAACAGAAAAGAGACATAGTTTTAGTCAACTTTTTAAACGTAAAACGTAAACATGAACGCGTACTGTTATGAGATTTCATTTATTCCAAACTTGCTTTTCTCTTGCATTTTAGCATTTTTCAGACGCTAAATGTCAGTCTGCATGTAGCTCAACTAAACTAAACGTTAAAAATAGAGAGGAACATATTTAGTAGCTTCTTTTCTCAAATACCACTCAGCTCGAAAATATTTCAAGCATTTCTGTTAACATGAAGAAGAGTTAACGTTGTTTCCACGGTTTCTACACTTTCATCTGACGGACATGATCAAGCATATGTGTCTGTCTTGTTTGAATGCGATAGACCTCAGAAATACAAAGCAGCAGTTTAGCATGTGAGATACCCTATTCAGACACAGTAAACTGTGTGTGCCCTTTCTCTGTCAGCCTTTCTTCTCTCCGACACGTATAATCGTACCCTATGCTGTTAATCACTGGATTGCCTGGTCCACACTGGAGTATTTACATGCCGTCGTCATATAGCTAGAATATTGCTAAGTGTGACGTGAAACAACAAACCAAACGAAACCTTGGTCTCTTCTCAGAGCACGGTAACAACTGCCGTGTTTCACCATCTCTTGAAACTGAAACGAGACTGCGGCTCGAACCGCCCACTTTCCTCTCGGTGGAGCTCTGTTCACTAGACTTCGGGGATGATCTTCTGGTCATACCGCCCTCTTATAGCTAAAAGTGAAGTAAATCCACACTCAGTTTCTCTTTTGTTATGTAAATGCCACCGTCAGTAGTGGTGAGTTTTGTTTTATGCTGCTTCCAATAATATTTCAACACAGAAACGGGCTTCACACAATGTACCCATATGGAGAATCGAAACCGAGATGCTCGTGATGAGCGAACGATTAACCATTGGGCTATCCACCTCCCCATCTAGTCAAAGACTGCAAATGTTATGATCGGAATGTGATGTCTCCGAGGGATTCGCTACGTCTGGACCTTTTCAGTTCTATGGAGATAGTTCAGTTCAACAATTCCCTTATATATATAAACATAGCAAGGTAGCTTACTGAAAACCTAATTACCACAGCAAGCCCATATCTCTGTACAGGAAGCTTGCCAGACAGCCATAGCAACGTGGCTAGGAAAAGAATATATTTTGTAGCGTGCGATTGCATCAAGGGAAAAGAAATAACTCTAAGAAATACAGTTTTACTAGCTTTCAATCGTAAGCCTGACATGTATGAAAACTGATTAGATTAATATTTTGGGTATGACAGCGTGTGTGAGAATGTGAGTGTGGCAGTTTGAAAATTACTTCACAGTACTCAAGTGCTTCACCTACTCCATTTGGGTAGCTACGATGTTTGTGGAAATGCACTGGTGACCAAACATGGAATTCCTTGATGTGAAACGGCGTAATGCCTCACTCACTCATGCGAATGTTGATAGATGTATAGATATCTGAGAAGTGATTTCATTTTATATAGTGGCCATTCGTATGTCCACCATTCATGCGGGGCAGTTGGGGGAGACTCGCACTGACATGTGTTAACCAGTTGTATCGGACAGTTGGGTAGCCTGGTGATTAAAGCGTTCGGTTTTTTTCATAGACATCAGTTCGATTCTCAAATGGGTGCAATGTGTGAAGCCATTTCTGGTGTCCTCCGATCATCGTCATTGTTGTAAATTCAAAAAGTGCTGAATAATCATACTCACTCACTCACTCACTCACTCACTCACTAGTTGTCTACTATCCCGAATAGATACACCTCTGCGTTAAGACTGACTAAGAACACAAGATCAAGCAGATGGCAACCGGATCTGGGATTCGAACAACCACCATCTATCTATTTCTTGCATGCTCCAGGAGTGATTGAATTTAGTTTTACATCGCTTTTAGCAATATCCCACCAATATCACAGCGGGGAACACCAGAAATGAGCTTCGTACATTGTACCCATGAGGGCAATCTTCGGCTTGACGAGGATTCGTTCCTGAGCCTCATCTCCCTGTTCCCCAATAAATTCATTTCAATATCATCCTTTTTCAAAGCTTACATATTCTTCACTTCAGCAGATGATGATGGATAATATTCAATTTTAAACTTCAATGTTTGTGTTACGATCCGCCCTGAGTCAATCTCGCCAAACAGCTCGCTCTCCTCAAGACTTCATTCCTCAAACATGTCAAAGGGAAATGTTTATCACGAACTATATTGGTCTTCTCTCGTGAATGACCTGTGTACACATGGTTATTGAATAGTTGCTCCAGATCGACCCCCTGTGTCTGTGTGACGTCATAATGCTTCAGAAATACACCTCAGAACCGTCCCCATGACTATGTTAACAGTGCCTAATCAATTTAGGAAATTGAATTCTTTATCGGGAGATCACAGCGTGTAGTGGTAATCGTGTTTCTCTGTTCCCATACTCCTCTTACGTAGCACTGCAGTGTCGAGGTCGATCCGAGACGAGTTGCCACAGGATATCGAAGGGGGAATTATATGACGCTTGTTTCAACTGAATAACATACGTTGGTATTAGTGGGTAAGGAGTGGCTGCGTTTTGGCGATGGGTTTCGCGGCTATGTATGTGAACAATATTCAAGTTACAAAGCGGCGATCTGTAAATAATAGAGTCTGGACCAGACAATCCAGTGATCATGACAGCATGAACATCGATCTGCTCAAATGGGAACCGATGACATGTGCCAACCAAGTCAGCGACGCTGACCACCCGATCCCGTTAGACAAGCAGAGTCGCCTCTTATGACAAGCATGGGTTGTTGAAGGCTTACTCTTATGTATGTATGTATGTATGTATGTATGTATGTATGTATGTATGTATGTATGTATGTATGTATGTATGTATGTATGTATGTATGTATGTATGTATGTATGTATGTATGTATGTATTCTGTATGTGTAACGTAAAAACACATTCAGGAATTATTAGAACTCACTGAGAGCGTTATCCTCGCAGTGCAGCGATACAACGTCTCCAATGAATTCGCCGTATCTTAGTGAAACCGCTTCAGTTGGGACAATTCCGGGACAGCGGTAATGAAGACGTTCGCTCGTCGCTATAAAGCCACGTTCGATTCCTCACGTGAATACAATGCATTAAGCCCAGAGTCCCTGTGGTGTTAACGTTGTCCACGTATTGCAAAGAATCGTGTAACACACTCACTCCAGACTGTATCATTCCTGTCAAATTCGTCCGAACAAACGAATTTCCGGATTTACCATGTGCAGGTCATGCCTTCCTTTCTCAAACGGTATTTCAACAACTTATTGTGTATGTTTTCGCTATGCTTTATTTCCTGTGTAATATCTAGTGTCTACGTTACTCCCATAGGCGCCCAACTCTGATATATATACACCTATAAACACATCAGAGTCGGGTGTCTATGGTGTTTAATCCGATGCAAGGGTTCGGTAAGGCACAGACAAACTGGAGCGCAAATAGACTTGAGCAACAGAAATAAAATGGCCAGTCTTATTGGAGTCTTGGAAGACTGGTCATTTTCTCTCTGTTGCGTAACCCTGTGTGCATTACAGTCTTTTGACTGGTCTCTAATCGTCGTAGTCTTGGCCACGCTGCTAAATGTTCCATTTAAAACCTCACGCTAACGCTTTCGGTTTTGAATGACATTTAGAAGCGTTCAACCAACTATAATAACTTCCAAAATGTAAACACAATAGGATTATCTCCTAAGTGGATACAAACCTGTGAAGTACTGACGACAATTTAGACGAAGATTTACTTTTCTTAAATGACATGGACATTATCCATGACTGCCCTCCTTAATTCATTATAACTGACCCGTAAAGGTCCGGGGTAGAGTAGTCCTTCAGCAACCCATGCTTGACATAAAAGGCGACTCTGCCTGTCGTAAGAGGCGACTAACGGGATCGGGTGATCAGGCTCACTGAATTGGTTGACACATGTCATCGGTTCCCAGTTGCGCAGCTCTATGCTCATGTTGTTCATCACTGAACTGTGTGGTCCAGACTCGTTTATTAACAGACCGCCGCCATATAGCTGGAATACTTCGGGGTAAAACTAAACTCACTCACTCAGTCATTATAATTATTCTCAGCCACGGTACAGTCAGATGCCACACCCAGATTGGAGTGTTCCCGACAGTGTTTGTGGCATTTTACTCACTCACTCACTACCGCGGTCTCCTCCCTCAACAAATCGACATACCTTGAGCTGAACTGTAGAGCTGTTCCGAATTCACTCGGGCGCTGGGTTAGCCTGGTGGTCAAATCGTTCGCCCGTCACGACCAAGACCAGGGTTCGATTCCCCATATGGGTACAATTCGTGAAGCCCATTTCTAGTGTCTACCGCCATGATACTGCCAAAGGCGTCGTAAAACCATACTCATTCAAGTACGACATAAATAAATCTATTGAACCTGCAGACACCATTATGGACAGTGTGTCAAATTCATGCGCTTGCAACCTTTCTCTCTTCTGTGTGGCATTTAACATCCGACGCCAACATCAGCGTCCTTAGGTCAGACTCTGTGTCTAACGACACTGACAGGAACCCAGCCACGCGAGTAATCAAGGAAAGTGGAGTGTAGAGGAGGTGAAATTCTCATATATTGTCACGACTGGCCACATATGCTTGGTTTCGTCGAAATACCGTCACTGTGAAATGTAGTTATCGATCTATGAACGATATCATGGTCTTTGGTGTAGAGTCATTTGTGATTTGTAATTTGTGATTTGCGCTTCCCATGCTGTTATTCCTTGGTTTTTATCCACAGGAGACTTTTCGTTTTTGTGTGTATTTATTTGTCGCTTTGTTGGTTGAACATTTTTGAGAGTTTTTACTTTCCTTTGAGATCAAATATATTCGGTTTTTGTCATCAAATTACTCTCTTGCAATCTTCTAAATGATTTATTGCACTTTTTACATCGATATTTCCCAGGTTGATGAAGGAGTGTTATTGCCTCATGTAGCACAACCATCAATCATGTTCACGTGTCGAGTTTAAATAAACACCGATTACACGAACAGGTCAGTTGAACCATTGTGGTTTAGAAATCTTTATTAAGGTAATTAAACGATGTTGCAGTTCTAAATTAAAAGATTCATCATGAAAATGAAGACATTAATCAGACTATTAGGTCATCTTCTGAATCTATATTACGTAGATTTAATGAACATCGTTTTCATAATGTTTGCTTTTCAGATTTAACCGCCGGATATATGGGAACTACCTTTCAAGATGGCATTTGATAAAGACCGGGTTTTATCTCTGCAGCTGGTTGGAGGTCGTGTTCTGATTGTCATAATCATTGCTATTATCGTTACTAACCTTTCTCTCATCGCTTCCATATTGTGGTCATCAAAGCTTCGATGTCGTCTACGAAATCTCGCCATTTGCTGTCTGTCCGCCTCAGACCTTCTCCTAGGCTTGTTCGGGGCATCCCTCATCGCCGACAGGTATATCAGGAATGACTGGGTGCATGGCTGTGTCACTCAGTTGGTTATGTTCGTGTTCATGAATCACTCCCAGGAGTTTGTGGCCACGTGGTATATCGTCCTGCTCAACATTGACTACATCATGCGACTGTTTAACATCAACACAACAGGGTTATCGTCTCCCGTCAAGACTCTTCTCTACGTTGTACTCTTGATACTCCCGTGGGCTGCAATGTGCGCTGTGGTCATTCCGATCTACTCCTTCCGAATACACCCGAATGTTCGCGAAATGTGGCGACCCGATTTCTGTCCTCCAATCATTCCTTACAGTCCCTTTGCAACCATGACAACGTTAGGTTTCTTCGTCCCAGCTGCAATAATAATACTCACGTCAATTGTCATGGTCGTTGCTCATGTTACTCAAAAAATGAAACTAGGTGAATCCAATATGGCAGCCAATTTCATTGGTATCCGAGACTCTCCTACGGAGACTCTCAGCAGTACAGTAGAACACCCCATGTGTTTCATTATTCCCGGAATACTAACAGTTGCGTTACATCTGCCCTTGAGTATATTTCATCTGACTCCAGGTGTATGGAACAACTATGAGCGTGGACTAATGTTATGGATTGCGCTTCTGATAATACGCGTTTCCAAGGCGATGTTGGTGCCAGTATCGTGGCTTACCATACCTGACATTAGAGCGGAAGTGAGGACCAGTTTCACATGCATGTGCTGCACGAGACAAGCTTCAGGCGAGGGCAACGGACACGCCACCTACAGGCGATTTGCAGATGACCAGACAACTCATAACGACGACCCTGTTGTAACAATCTCATGTCGGTGAATGATCAGCAGTAACTGTCTTCCTGATTATAGTGCGCACCCTATCGAATTTTACCGGTGCCATCTTGAAAAGGGTTAATTAGCAGGATGGTGGTATTTGTAGTGCGGTGTGTACTTATCAACAATGGAACCAAATGCCGACACACAGGGTTAGGATTCACTGAAACGTACAACCCAATCGACAGTATTTGTATTTCATGATAGCTCTGTTGTATTTACCTTCGTTTTATTTGATGAAGGGTCTCTCCAAGAGTCAACATTGTTATACCACACTTCCATCAGGTTGGCACCATGAAGTTTTCAGAATTTTCTCCTTTTCCTCAAAACGACGTTCTTTACCTCTCCCTCTGACACATACACGATTTCTCCAACAATTTGACGATGTGTTTGTAAATACTTTGGAGCACTGTATATTTTTTAATTAATAATTTCTGTATGTATATGTTCAACGACTTACTGCCCACAAACTCGCCCATCCTAACCACTGCTAAGAAGACGGTATGAGAGGCCAAAACATTCAACACAGGTGTACATAAATTGGCAGGTGGAATTTATCACTAAACACAGCCTCAGATAATGATCATGCTCACACGTCCGTCCGCTGACCGACTGTGAATATTGCTAAAGAATATTGGAATAAATGTTCACTGTGAGCATAATTTATTCAGTTTTGATGGAAACAAATTAGTGAAATTGGAGTAAGACCCCCCCCCCATTTACTACACAGCCTCGTTGTCAGTTGGCTCTACTTTGGCGGACACCCTCAAGTAGGTCAGTAGGTATATACTCTTTTTGTCCTACACTTGTGTTTATCAATGCAGTGATTATGTTAGTAATAGACGGAGTTGGAAGTAAATCTGAAACATTAAAGCTGCTTTATATGGGCTGTTATAAAGGAACTATCAGTGTGTCTCTATCACATGAAATGTCTAATCGATTGTGTCCAGATCAGTCAGCACTGATGCTAACTGTGGTGCCAACGAGTGTGGGATGAATCTGCTGGAAGCGCTTCTTAGTCCAAGATCAAAGGCAATCCTGTTGAAGAGCCATTTATTGACTTTATTTAAAATACCATCGACACAAGAGTTTGCTCAGATATATGCCTGTTGTCCAAGTAGTGCCTGTCGAATTTGTAAGTCTGCTTATGCCAAATAGTGGCATTATGCATTTTCGTCAATCGTTAAGTTTTCTTTGGTGAATGGCGTCCGTGGTCCCTCTGAGCAATATGCTCATTTAACAGGTGAGGATCAATATACCCAACAACCGGAAGCCTGGATTGGCCATTTTTGGGATGGGATTTTCCATAACGCCTGAACAACGAATTGTAATGCGTGAGCAATACTCATATGTACACGTGGAGTAAGTGAGTGAGTATAGTTGTACATCGCTTTTAGCAATGTTCTAGCAATATTAATTAGTAGGATGCCTGAGCCTTGGCCCAAGGTTGTACTGAATGCAGAGCCCACGGATGGCATTCAGCAATTCTATCCTTCGAAGAGGCAATTCTAGATAACCGGACACTAAGGACCCAGATCTGTGTGCGACGTGTGCAAGTCTAAACAATTCCTTTCAGTGTCGAGATAGGCGGACACCATCACAGAAGGTGACAAACGACTCCTGAGCGACCTTTGACCCAAATCCATTATGTGTGTCTTGTTTAACCAATCACATGTCAGATTTATGAAACAGTTCATCTTCATTAATTTTCCTATCAACAGAAAAGTACCTACCCAGAACATATATTCGCCTCTTTTGGTATACTGGCATTGCTCCACAGACGAAATAATACATGAATAATTATTATTCAAAGCAACGAAATAGTGACTCGACAACCGTCGCAATACCCTTCACTCATTTGGGTATCGGAGTGAACATCTTGTCTTAATGAGACTGATTATATGTCCATTCGCCACCACAATCTGCATTTCAGAATGGACGTTACTGTGTCAATATCTCTGTTATGGCCTTGTCAGTATGTGAACGTGATGATCGGCATATTTATAGCTTCAGCGGAATAGGGCTCAACATTTAGAACGGACCAAAAGTAATTATCTCCAAGTATGGAGATATCATGCTGGGTAATTGTGGACATTGCTTCAATTGCTTCATTCCAAATAGGCATTCGTTACCTTGTTCAATGGCAAAAAGAATACTAATTTACGGAGACGGGCGAGTGGTGACGATTGTATTCTTGCTGTTTACCGAAAGGAGCGAGTGGTGACGAATGTCAAACAGGGAAACTAGTTTTATCTCTTTGCTCACCTTTGTTATAGCTCCCAACTTCACAACAACCTGGTTGTTCATTTTCTTGCATAAAGAAAACAACAACAAATAGCATGGTAATACTTCGGTCCAAATTATTGATAAAAACGTATATATTAACTATACACAACTGATTGAATTTTCGGATGTGAAAGTTTTTGATTGTTTAAATGTTTTTTTCTCAAACAGAATCCCCATTGTTAGCGGTGACGTCATCTGTATCGTCTCTCGTTAGACAGGCTGTTGCTGAGCAATAGTTTCTTGTAGTTACTCAGTACGTATATTGTGGCAACGTTTGACAGACATTCTCTGTAAAAAAATGAAGGTATGAAAGTTTTTGGATGAGGTACTTAAAGAATGAAATATATGTATTTGTCAAGTTGTTGACACCTGCATGGTGAGATGTGTACAGTTATTGAAGAATAAAATATTACTGAGTATTTTGATACAAGCATTGTCAGTTTTTGAGTTATTGCCACACCCAGTATGTCAGGCCAATATGGTGTCTTCAACTATCTGCTTGTTGAAGGGTTTTACATATAAACTATCTGTAACTTCTCGGGACATCCAATATAGTGGCCAGGGCCAGAACCAAAGAGCGGCTGGGTAAATAACTATATGTCCAAAGACTGGCAGTGAAGAAGTTGGGTAGATGAACGATGAGGACTGTTTTTTATGTACATGTACAACTTTTTTCTGTATTGGCGACGTTTCCACATAGATTCTATCGTCGTTGTCAATCAAATCTATGTCGAAACGTCGCCAATATAGTTGTATATACATAAAAATAGTCCTCATCCTTTATGTGTCAAATGCACACACGAGGGAACTGGTGAGGAGATGAATATTGTAGAAATTTCTATTGCTACAGTCATTACAGACAATAATGTAATGGGTGTAACTCTGAGGAATATTCTAGAATGTTAATTTCCTCGCCGATTTCGTTCAATTTGAAACACGTGTTAATCATAACCCAACAACATACAAATACAAAAGATAAATTTTGTTTAAAAAAATATTGTCCAAACAGTGATTCGAACCCAAGTGGTCACCTTTGTTAAATGAACACGCCAAAGACACATGGCTCGTTCCCCATGCGAGTGTAATATGCATAGGCCATTTCTCATGTCCACGGTCATTGTAGACGAATGCTTTAAGCTTCAGCTCATGACGCCGAATGTCGTGGCTGATTTCCACCACGGGTACATACTGACTAACAGCCATACTCTCAGTCTAATGCGCTGCGCTAAGATAAGCTAAGAACAACAATCAATCTATTTAGTTTCGTAGATATAATCCGCTTTGGTTGGTATCCAATGTCGTTGAGGTAACACTGTGATTCTAAACTGTGATGAATACTAACCTATACTCACCACTTGCCGTATTTCCTCCAAAACACGCCTCGATATTCATACCTAATAACGACATGGTCTTTATTAGCGACCAAGCTATTCTTCAAGCTTTCGGCGCAACGTCTATTAGACCAACTACTGCAGTCTATGATTCCATTACTAACAGCACGTTTGTGTATAACACTTGTGATGAGTCTCTAGCATTCGGATCAAGTTTCGTCACTTCCAAAAGTTTTATTAAGTTATAAATAACCATTTGCCATAGCTATCAAAATGATTTTGATCGAGGTCACAGTAACCTGCACTGAATGTTTTTGAAACCCCCAGGAAGACATTTCTGAAAAGGAAAGGGTCAGTTCCACATAATCACAACTGTTGACTGGATTCAGATGAAGGATAATGGTCCACATTATCACAGATTCGTCATTACCTCGAACTCAGTTGCACATGAGCTCTCCTCACAGGTTTGCAATATAGCTGAATGCGGCTGAAATATAACTGGCCTTTAACCTTGCCGAGGAAGTAGAGTATATATACCATTAAAAAGTAGAGGACATTGGATTTACAAGATTGAAAAATGCAAATGATGAAGTCAAGGAGGAAGTAGATGATGAAGAGAAATTAAGGGAAAAAATTATATATATATATGATACGGTGATTGTGTAGAAGCAGGGGTTGCGTGTACTCCCTGAAATTGCTAGTGACTATGTATAATGTGTGATTCACTCAGTGATATTACATAATCACTGGTTTACATGTTCACTAATAGGGTATATGAGCTTCATAAACACAACTCTTGACATGCACAGAATTCGAAATATTTTCCATTGTGTTTATTTCGTGTGGTGTCATAGCCAAAGTGTTGGTTTTGAAAGGAATTACATTTCACTAAAGTTAACTTGCATAATGTTATTGTTTTTCATTCGGACCTGTCACAGATAATATCTGCACGTATACAAGTCTATTATGTCATTACAGCCATAGCGACTGGTGTGGCGCTGCTTGGCGAGTGCCGCTGACCTATGATATTTCCGGGAGTGCCACAATCAGCTAACACCGGTTTCAACATTATAGCAATGATCTGCGGTGTGTACAATTAGCGGACGTGTCTGTCTTGATGCCACAGTAACTGGGATTGGGCGTGGCAGCATGATGACGAAGGAAAAGTGAGCGAGTTTAGTTTTACGCCGCTTTTAGCAATATTGAGGCAGGATGAAGACGGATGATACCAAAAATGGGCGTCATAGGTCGTACCCATGTGGGGAATCGAACCTGGGTCTTCTGCCTGAGACCCATGAAGATCCATGTTAGATCTAATCTTCAGCAACCCATGGTTGTCGTTTGGGGGACTATCGGGTTCAGATGGTCAGACTCGTTGATTTGGTTGAAACATGTCAACCGTATCCCAGTTGAGTAGATCGATGTTCATGATGTTAATCACTGTCTGGTCCAGATTCGATTATTTATAGGCCGTCATTATGCATCTGTAATTTTGCTGAGAGAGGCGTTAAACAGCAAACCAACCAACTTCGGCGTGACGAGCGAACGCTTGAACCATTAGGCTACTGAAGGAAAGCTCCACGTGAAGTAGGTCTGAGATGTGTATGGTGATGACAAGCCCAGAAACATAATTAATGCGATTCTTGGATTCGAACCCCTGTCGTAGGTTTCTGGTACACCTGGGGGATGCAATTCTGCACAAAGAAAAGGGCCACTCGTCCACTCGTCCAAGTGAAATGTTTCTCGGGCATCGGCGCGTCTCTTTTATTTGTGCGCATAACGATATTTTATCGCCATTTGAAATACATAAATTTGACTTTGCCGCGTCTCAATCATCCATTTGTCCACCAGAACAATGAGTGTCTGTAAGAAGGAGCGTGACTGAATCTTCAACTTATGAACACGTTCTAACCTTTCCAAGCTGAGTGAAAAAAAATGTGTCCCTCCCTCGTCACGTTTTTTCTATGAAAAATTCTTTAAAAAGTCACTTTTGAAAAACATGAGCCCGAGAAACATTTCATTGTTTTCATGCGGCCTTACTTTAGGTTATTCCAGCCTTGACGTCGGATCTTCGATTTTATTGAGGGACATGATCTGATTGTCGACCACATGAACAAAGAAATACAAATACAAAAGTAACAGAGCCTCAGAGAGTGAAATTGTTCCGTGGGAGAGTTTTCGGATTCAAAGGTGTGTGCACCAACAAAATAAATGTGAAAACCCCCATTACTTCATTGTCTTCTTGTCTAGATCTAGCCCATTCCATCAAATATGTATTCTGTCTCCGGTTTAATAAATACACTGTCTCTCCGTGACACAAAGTCAGAAATTTCTTTTTGCCAAGGATAAGGTAAAATTGGTTTTCAAGAATGGAAAGGGGTTTGTCACTCAAATATATTTGTACGTGTGGAAAATGCTTAGAGGTTTCGTGATGTTTTAGAGTGACATTTCCAAGATTTCTGTTTATCATAGGGATAGGAACGCTATTTAGGACATCTAACTAAAAGTCAAGCTCGAAAAAATGGCGCACCCACTTTGTCGAAAACATCTTCTCTCTAGTAATAAATGGACCAGGGAAGCAGAAACACACGTTTGCTCCCTTCAGTGATGCCTCCCGAATTACTCAATATATAATCGAGTATAAATATTAACGTGGTTTCAAAGGCAGCCATTTTGAAAAAGAACCCAAAACAACCACGTAAAGCATACAGAAAAAAGGGAAAAACCGAAAGTTTAAAAAAAAAAAGAAATTTCATAAAAGTAAGCGTTCATGTTTATGTCTTCTATTCTATGTAAAAACCAGAGTTGGGTTGTGGCGTTTGGTGGGGGAGGGGGGTGTCAGTATGTGTTAAGCACCAGGGTTTGATTGATTTTAGGAACAACTGACGCAGATACATGAACTGATCAATCACGTTGTAACCTACTTAGCTAAGAAGGTATGAGAGCAGCTGAATTGATGTCAGCTTATCATATGTAACAACAAATATCCGGAATACACTATAACTTACTTGACCTTTGGAACAATCACAAGAATGAATGAGTCATTATGGAGAATAGCTGCCTTGTAAATAATGTTCAATTATCAGCTGCTTGTACATGAAGTGCAAGATCCCGTCTGTGGACTGTCAACAGCATTGGTGAGATTTTGATGTTTATGTGGTATGCATGTAGTCTTTGGATCATGGACACGTTCTTGTCAAGTCTGTATTCTCCGATTCTGGAGTAGGATCCTCTCGGAGGAATGTGAACAGTATTGGTGAGAATGTGATGTTTATGTTGTATGCATGTAGTCTCAGGACCATGGACACGTTCTTGTCAAGTCTGGTGAGATTTTGGGTGTGCTTTCGTTTGCTCGTGTGCATGTATTTCTGTGAGAGGCATGTAAACAGGTACAAAGTGAGGCCCGATATATGGTTCAGCAACTTATTTACATACAATGAAGAGGGTTGGTTGGCTTGTTGTTTAATAACCGAGCCTGGACCTGAAGTAGAATCTGTCACTTGCCTGATATATAGTGTTAAAATCTGCACCTTCACGTCGCCCCAGAAGACAAGAAGTTACCCATCCATATACCTTTGATTATGCCAGTTATAAATGTTATGCACTGGATGGCAGTAAATCTGAGTCTGGTGTACGTTCCAAAACATCTTGAAAGGAATATTGTGTCGCACCAACAAAACTTCAGTCAATCTGGGCTGTGCATAGGACGCGCTTCACAGATTGCGGGGTAGAATTTAGATGAATAATGAAGTGCACTGACATTCTTGATATGCGTGAATTTTCTGTATGTCTGTGTGTACGTGTGCGTGTGCGTGTGCGTGTGCGTGTGCGTATTGATTACGCATTGAGATGCATAGAATCACACTACTTATACGTCAATGAACATACAGTAACCACAATGGAAGCATCCAGGGACGGTAAATTCCGACTCGCAGATCTGAGGTGAGATATACGTGCGTACGTGTGTGTGTGTACGTGCGTGTGTACCTGTGTGTGAGGAGGTGTAAATCCTTGAAGGCACACTATCACACATTTTCGACAATATTATTTCCCACTGTATATATACTGTGTCACATGTACTCTTTAGCTCCCTATCGATGCAATAAAAGACTTATTATCCCTTACGACTTGCCTGAAATCGATAATTGAAACCTCTAGGCCAACAGCTTCCAAACAGAGAACACTTGCCATATATGGAACGTGAACAATTGCCCCATACCTCGAACTGGTTTCAATCACAAATTGTGTGTAAAGATATTCGTATATAGCGGTCATAAAGGACATATATTAGGTCTATGGAGTTCGCTTGAAATAATGCAACGTTGTTTTTTTTATCTGACATTACAATCTGTTAGTTCGTATTATTTAGAGAAATGAAATATTTGCTTTTTGAGAAGTGTGATGTGACATGCCTTTAATGCAAATCTAATCCAGATTCTGGGTCCCTGTATATAGTTTGTTTAAATTCTTTAGTGGTAAACTGTACATGTTATGGCACGTTAAAGATCTGAACGTGTTTGCATTAAAGGCAATGTTGTCTTTAGACAGGAGATGATTTGGAATGGCTCGATCATAAAAGTGTTTATCAAGGAGACACCAACTGATTGCTTCAGTCAGTATTTAAGCACATTCCTAAACATGTTTCGCGTGTGTTTAGATTCTAACAAAAATTTCATTTACTCATATAAATGGTTAAAAAATGGTTGTATGATTCATGAAATCTGAATCTATCTGTTAGAAGTAATCACAGCATGGTTTGCTGTAATTGTGAGTGAAGACACAATTACACTTCGATTCGGTCTTAAAGCACTTGTAAGTCTTTGAACCTCTTAAGTGACTGCCATTCGTTTTTAGCATCCCAGTTGGCTCTTCATACCTCTGGGGATGTGTTGGTTCACCATGAACCCAGTTTATTATGTTCCGGAATAATGTAATGACATGCAGTGAACTCGGGGTCACTGTGGGGATGGAGAAACACACTCTGTCACAGCATCGGGCATGCGCAGCAACAAGCTGAAATGCTGCTTCCGCCGTCCTTTTTGATGTCATAATCGACTCCATGTTATCACGATAGACTGACTGCACATCGGTAAGGTCAATATCGGGTTTTATAAGTCATTTCGTGAAATGATTAAACCTTTCAGTCATTGGCCGAAATTACGGATGATTTGGTCCTATTATCAAACAGCGATATTAAATTTTGATCATTAGATACATACGACCTCTATCATGAATGAGTGAGTATGTTTTTACGCCTCATTTTGCAACATTCCAGCAACATCACAGCAGAGAACACAAGAAATTTGCTTCACACATCTTCGACCTGACGAGCGAACGCTTTAACCACTTGGCTACCCCACCGCCATGAGACTGACATGAAATGCTTTGAAAGGGGCGTTTCATCCAACACAGTCATACACGCCTCCCAGTGCTGTTGTACAAATTGCAAGGCATCGAGTGTAACACAGTGGTTGAGTTGTTCGTTCTTCAAGGTAAAGAGAAGGGTTCGATTACCCTCATGATCACAATGTGTGAAGGTGTGAGTGAGTGAGTTTAGTTTTACGCCGCACTCAGCAATATTCCAGCTATATGGCGGCGGTCTGTAAATAATCGAGTCTGGACCAGACAATCCAGTGGTCAACAGAATGAGCATCGATCTGCGCAACTGGGAACCGATGACATGTGTTAACCAAGTCAGCGAGCCTGACCACTCGATCCCGTTAGTTGCCTCTTACGACAAGCATAGTCGCCTTTTATGGCAAGCATGGTTTGCTGAAGGCCTATTCTACCCCGGGACCTTCACGGGTCCAATGTGTGAAGCCGCGCTATTGGTGGAATATTGCTGAAAGCGGTGTAAAAGTAAATTCATTCACGACATTCTTAATAACGTTCCACTATGTCATATTTCAGTCACTTTAACCAGAGGAACCCTTCCTCCGAGGCTACATCCAGTACAGAGAGAAGACAACAGCACAATGGATGCCATTGGGCCGATAATTTTCATACTGATGGCTTTCGTCTTCATTGGTAACATCGGATTGTGTGTCATCATCATTGCCTCCAAGAGACTTCGTCAACGCCTTCGGTTTTGGTTCATAGTTGGAACAGCGGTGTGTGACATTCTGGCCGGAGTTACTTTATGCCTCTGTGGAGTTCAGTATTACCGAGGAAATAGATATGATTGTACCTTCCTGATAGTACTCATGGCTTTTGTGTACTTCGGTATGCAATTTGTCAACTTATGGTACCTTGTAGCACTGAATGTAGATTTCTGTGTGCGTTTGTGTCGACCCCGCTTGCCAAGGTTAACGCAATGCGGTAGAATCCTTCTGTACTTGACCTTGACCCTTGTCCCCTGGGCGGCCATGTTCCTAATTGTCACACCCAGTATAGCTTTAGGATTGCGCGATTATGTCAACGAAACATGGCAGTGTTCGTTTATACTAAGATTAGAATCGGATATCCTTTTGAAAGTAATATGCTGCCTGTTGCCGCTGCTGTTTATGGTCGGTACTTTCATATACATGGTCTATAAACCATGGGCACTATCTCTTCCCGGGTCGTATGTGAATATGACGACACAACTGATTGAAGATTCTGATGATGACGTCCTTGAACCTCGTCGCTGTTTCATAATTCCGTGTGTCGTTACTATAGTATGTTCGGCTCCTTTTCAGATCTGGAAAATTATTCCACCAGAGAGACTTGATGTTGGTGGTTTTTATGTGACAGAGAGCGTTTTAGTACTTTTCCTTCTGTCTAAAGCTGCCATCTTACCGTTTGTGTGGCTGATTTTGCCAAGTCTTAGAACAGAAATTAAATACATTTGCCTTAAGCAACAGGAAACAGGATTCGCCACGTACAGGCGATTTCCACAACAACACGATTCAGGGGAGGTAACAATTTCTCAATCTGAAGATGAGTGACATTGGGTGAGTGAGTGCGTGTATATACGCCGCACGCGGCAATATTCAAGCTATATGACGGAGGTATGTAAATAATCGAGTCTGGACCAGACAGTCCATTGATCAACAGCATGAGCATCGATCTGCGCAACTGGGAACTGATGACATGTGTCAACCACGTCAACAAGTCTGACCACCCGATCCTGTTAGTCGCCTGGCCTCTTACCCCGGACCTTCACGTGTAGTGTGACGCTGATTTCCAGTGGAGGTAAATAATCTTCTAATGATGAATGACGTTGATTATACAGATGTGGTGATATAATCTTTCTTGAGTAGACGGCAATAGATTATTCAGGGGAGGTAACTTCTCACTCTGATGAACAGCTTTGACTGTTCCTTGACAGTAGCAACGAGTCAATCTTCAAGGGAGGTAACCTCACGCTCCAAAGTCGAGTGATGAACCCGAGTGATGCAATATTTACCTTAGTCTGTCTCACAGTCCCCGAACCACATTTTTGCCTACTACCGTGCCTTTCAGACAATGTGACAGCCTTAAATGAAGCAAGTCGACATTTCCTCAGGTTCAGGCTCTAGTCTCCCTGATCCTCTTTTACATTTAAAATGTGTTTGTTACTATCAAAATTATACATATTCAGAGACTAAGCATTAGTCTGCACTTTACTCTCGGCAATGGTTGCAAGGGGACAGAAAGTGACAAATGCTCGGATTAACTGGCAAACACTGCCCTTAAAGTGCCTTGATACATGACAACTTTTGTGTTGAAACACAATCTGACACTACCTGAAGTATGGCTATAGGCAATAAAATCTGAAATATGGTTACACTGCGAGTTTATAAAGATATAAGGGACATAAAAGTCAAAGGAGTGCACGGAAAAACAACGTTTCCCCATCAATCTGGACACAAAAGAATGCATTGTATCTGAAATATACGATATACCTTAGTCACTGATGATTACCAAGCCTTCTTGGAAACTAGAACATGGCACAAGGAACTCAAAGGTCACCATAGTCTCCAGAAAACGTCAAGTAGCGTCATGTTCATAGTGTCTTTCCAGTTCAGCACCACGACAATAGGGTGTTTCTTCTTATTGTGCCTCGAGAGTAGGACGATGAGTGAGTGAGTGAGTGAGTGAGTGAGTGAGTTTAGTTTCCGCACTCAGCAATTTGACCTCAGTCTGGATAATCCTGTGATCAGCATCATGAGCATCGATCTACACAATTGGGATATAATGACGCGTATCAACCAACAACCTGTCCACCCGATCTCGTTAGTCGCTTCTTACAAGCATGAGTTACTGAAGATCAGTGCTAATCTGGATCTTCACGGGTCGAACGCATCCTAGTAGGAAGGTAATGGCTACATAACGTTACAGAACGACAACCCGGGGATTCCGGGATGGAATAGAGGTCTCAAGATGTGAAATATCAGGTGCTTAGGCTCGAGAACCTGGTTCAAACTACATGATGCATGATAATGTGTAGATCGATGCTCATGAGGTCGGTCAGGTGATTGTCTGAACTTTCTCGAGTATTGACAGACAGCCGTCAGATATAACATAATTGGTGTATATTGGTGCTTGATGGAAACATTAGGCAACACGACTAACATGTATGATACAAAATGAGCTAGCTGATACACAAGACGTGTATCAGCTGTATGAATCAGTATTACTGGGAAGTACCTACCGCGCCATGTCTTCAACCTATAGTGTCTTTGGTGTCTACGTTTATAGTTTCATATATTCAACTCTCTGTGGAATAAAGAATATTAGTTATATAATGTGTTTTGTTGTTGTGACTCACATATACAGCTCTAAGTTACTGATAGTGTGTTACAACCTGATTTAAGGATTTAAATCGACGGAATGGTGCGGATAGGATGTACACAGTAGCAAGCGAACTGAATGACTTCTTTCAGATATTGTCAGTCTGCTGATTCGAAATATTCATTCTGTTCGTTAAGGTCGATTCTGTGTACCATGCATTAATTGTACTTATGTGAATACATTTCCATAATCTCTCTCTCTCGCTCTGGTGTACTCAGGCCACAATCAGTTGAAGTAGGCAACGTTGGGCGTGTAGAATCCTTGGCTGGATGAGAATTTGTGACAGCTTGATTCCTGAGTGTTTGTAGGACTTCAAACCTGTCCCACACAGAAGAACGTTTAGTACATGTAGTCTCACCTTCGGCAAGTGAGTTTGTTCAAAATTGCCTCTGTATGCCCAGCAGATACTTCTGGGATCGCCTAACAGGCAGCTTGGGTTAGACAGGATAATAATGATCAGATCGTGAATTTTGACAGGATATCTAGCCTGGAAAAGGTGCGTTACAAAGAGTCTCATTAAAGACTTGGTCTTGGGACGACGGCTGATGTACTAAAATGGGAGACTACACCTACTCAAGTCACGTGATGACCAGAACAAAAGAATTTGAGGCATAATGGATTTCTCAAAGTTCAATTCGCAATTCACACTTAGAATTTCACGGAGATTTTGGTCATGATCTCTCTCGTAACTGCCGCAAAAAGGTCACTTGTCCTCACGAAGCATGATCCAGAAGCAATTTATGTGTCAAATTTGGCTTTAAAAAGCAGGTCGTTGTGAACTTCATCAGCTTGTTCAGTGTGTCGCAACGTCGACACGAGGTTGATCGAGAGCTACTGGATGGCTAAAAGAGGGGCGTTTCACAGCGGAAGCTGCTCGAAGGTTAAATGTTAGCCCATCCGTCATCTGCTGACTGCGCCACCGATTCCAAAGAACCCAGACAGTACGCGAGAGACAAAGGTCAGGACGCCAGCATATGACAACAGTAAGGGATGACTGGTACCTCACTTGAACAGTCATATTGGACGGTAACTGAGGACAACTACAGGAACAGACATATTGGACGTTAACTGAGGGCAGCTACAGGAACAGACATATTGGACGGTAACTGAGGACAACTACAGGAACAGACATATTGGACGGTAACTGAGGGCAGCTACAGGAACAGACATATTGGACGGTAACTGAGGGCAGCTACAGGAACAGACATATTGGACGGTAACTGAGGACAACTACAGGAACAGACATATTGGACGGTAACTGAGGGCAGCTACAGGAACAGACATATTGGACGGTAACTGAGGGCAGCTACAGGAACAGACATATTGGACGGTAACTGAGGGCAGCTACAGGAACAGACATATTGGACGGTAACTGAGGACAACTACAGGAACAGACATATTGGACGGTAACTGAGGGCAGCTACAGGAACAGACATATTGGACGGTAACTGAGGGCAGCTACAGGAACAGACATATTGGACGGTAACTGAGGGCAGCTACAGGAACAGACATATTGGACGGTAACTGAGGGCAGCTACAGGAACAGACATATTGGACGTTAACTGAAGACAGCTACAGGAACAGACATATTGGACGGTAACTGAGGGCAGCTACAGGAACAGACATATTGGACGGTAACTGAGGGCAGCTACAGGAACAGACATATTGGACGGTAACTGAGGGCAGCTACAGGAACAGACATATTGGACGGTAACTGAGGACAACTACAGGAACAGACATATTGGACGGTAACTGAGGACAGCTACAGAAACAGACATATTGGACGGTAACTGAGGACAACTACAGGAACAAACATATTGGACGTTAACTGAAGACAGCTACAGGAACAGACGTATTGGACGGTAACTGAGGGTTGCTACGGGAACAGACATATTGGACGGTAACTGAGGACAGCTACAGGAACAGACATATTGGACGTTAACTGAGGACAGCTACAGGAACAGACATATTGGACGTTAACTGAGGACAGCTACAGGAACAAATGCTAGTGACCAGTCCACCAGAAACCGTCTGAGGTAAAGAATCTTTCGGTCCGGACATCAAACCGTTAGAAAACGTCTTCTTCCGCGTCAAAGAACAGTCAGAGGCAGGGGCAAAACATCACCGACAGTAGACAAGAGAACAGTCAGAGGCAGGGGCACAACATCACCGACAGTAGACAAGAGAACGGTCAGAGGCAGGGGCACAACATCACCGACAGTAGACAAGAGAACAGTCAGAGGCAGGGGCACAACATCACTGACAGTAGACAAGAGAACAGTCAGAGGCAGGGGCACAACATCACCGACAGTAGACAAGAGAACAGTCAGAGGCAGGGGCACAACATCACCGACAGTAGACAAGAGAACAGTCAGAGGCAGGGGCACAACATCACCGACAGTAGACAAGAGAACAGTGGTTCTCGCAAGAGATTTCTTATAAGTAAGCCCTATAGGTTGCAAAATTTTAGATTTTGATAGTATTAAGAGCTTGCCCAACAATTTTATCAACAAAATGTGTAAGCCCGAGATTTGTTTGTAATGGTAACGACGCCCAAGTCAAAGCAGCATAGGGACGGGCGTGTTCTTGTCTTCAGACGTCGAGGTGAACGTTCTCCTAACGTCAAGACAATCGTCTTGGAGGTGTCATGATGTGGGACACCTTTCCATTTCAACACAAAACCTATACGTCATCAAGGGGAATCTGAATGTTGCTCGCAGGGATGAGATTCTGAGACCAGTGGTGATTCCTTGTCTTCATGGAATATTCAACAAACACTTTACTAGGATGACAGTGCTAAACCTCATTGTGTTCGCATAGTTACTAACTTTGTGAGACAAAACAATGTTGCTCGCAATTACCAGCATATTATCCTAAAATGGACACGTGTGGGATCTGTTATGCTTACGTGTTGGACAGCACAGGGACAGAACTGTCCTCCACCTCAAGGTCTGCGTCAGATTGTTCCCCCGGTGGCGTCGTTGTGTTGTCATGTGTGACTGCTAGGGACAGTCACATCCGATCCTGACCGTTCTCTCAGTGGCATTATTCATATCACAACTTCTTCGGGTTATGAAATGAAATGGATTGTTCGTGAATTTCTGTTTACTCTGTAAATAATGTATTTACCATGCACACCTGTCTATGCCTTCTATTCCTGTTTGGTTTTTACTGCTAACATTTCAGTATTCCCAAACTTTTTAGCAGTATACATTTGTAAACAAATTAATCAATAAATTATAATGCTGAATGCGACGTCAAACAAACCAACCACGGGATCATAATAATTCCACATTGCAGAAAGAACACGTTCCCTGTTATCATGATGAAAACGTCCCCATTATCGGGATGAAAACGTTCCCTATTGTCATGATAAAAAACGTCCCCATTATCGGGATGAAAACGTTCCCTATTGTCATGATAAAAAACGTCCCCATTATCGGGAAGAAAACGTTCCCTATTGTCATGATAAAAAACGTCCCCATTATCGGGAAGAAAACGTTCCCTATTGTCATGATAAAAAACGTCCCTATTATCGGGATGAAAACGTTTCCTATTATGAATACGTTCCTTATCATCAGGATGATAGCGTTCCTAGTACTTTTTGCATAATATATAGGCGATAAGCACCACCCAACCGCCATGTATTAGTTATTTAGTTATCCAAGTTTGTATAGCTGGTACAGATAGTCATATACACGCTTCACTGTCATTATACTGCCAAGGGTCACATTGATAGCGAGCATCGGACATTGCCCGGGACCGGTATCTGTAAAGTTAATAGAACCAAGGTGCAATACGTATATCTGTATTATATGTTTATAGGCTATGGTCAAATCCCGTGCCACATGTACCGTCGTGACATACTGGCAATTGGGAATCCATTGTACACATCTAACATCGATACCATCATTGCACGATGTCAACAAAGCTCATGGAGGTGTAGGAATTCTTCCCATCAAAGAGGCAAGTCTAGATGAGCGAACAGTCTGAGGACCCCAGTCTGTTATTATTTTTATCAATGTTTGTTTACACTTTTAACTCTTACATTAGGAACTTGTGCAAGTCTAGCTGTCCAGGTAAAGGTCGTTTAATGATTGGCTTCTCGGATATCACCATCAAGTTTGTATTCTTAGCGAGTTAAGAGAGTTGGCTCTAACGATATGTTGAATAATATTCAAGTTACATGACAACGCGAGGATTATAGATCTGTGCTGCCTTGGAAGAGCTGTGGAGCTGTGGTGTGGTGTTGACAAACAACATCTGAAAATCGATCTCTCTATCATAAGGCTGAGTCGAGCATATGTGGCGGGCGCACCGACTTATACGTTTCATTGAAGTCGGTAAGACCTGAAAACACACATTTAAGGAATGTACAGGATAGCATTCTCGCGCACTTTTAATTACCAAATCAGAAATCATTTTGAATCATTTACTTATCTATTAGTCTTTAATGTGTAGCATGTTATACTCTTAGCACTTACACAAAAGAGTGAGTGAGTTTTACGACGCTTTATGCAATTTAATTTTCAAGCAACATCAGCGCGGGGGACTCCAGATATGTGCTTCAATCATGGCACCCACGTTGAGAATCGAACCCGTGCATTCGGCGTGACGAACGAACGCCTTAACCACTGGACTATCCCACTGCCCCCTTCCAAATCATAAGTTATCAATTTACGTGGGGTATAACACGAACAGGTTGTAAGAATGACACTAAATAAATACTATGCAACATATGTTCGATAGCATACATTTTGAAGTATTTACCAGAATATGCACAATATGAATTATTTAGAGGCAATATTATTGACGATATTTCAAAAGACACTATATACGCAATGTAAAGTAAACACAGTTCAATACAATGCCATTTTCAGCCCAACTTCAGCAAATGTCGAAAGGCATCCAAAAAGTCAAGAGGTATCTTCCGCCCGTTGACCAGCTTCTCTTTGAGACTCACCAGCATTACCTACTTTACATGAGTATGTCTACTAATTATGAGTAAAGTATGTCAATGTTTTGGCAGTGTGTAAGGAGAGCATTGTAAAATTTTACAGTTCTGCTCCGCAAAAGAACACTACCACAAAAATCAGTCGAGGTCGAACTTGTTGCCATGGAAATGCAAAACATATTTTAATCAGATATCCAAACCTACCAAAAGGCACGACTATACCGCCAGACCTATCTTTATACCAAGATTGGTGACGAAAGGGCGAACAGTTTTAATGTTCTGCTCCAGAAAAGAGTACAACCACCAGTTTCAGTCAATGTCAAAATTGCTGTCATGGAAACCACAAAAAATAAAATTCACAAACTGGTGTAACCCCCAAAGGGCACATCTAGGGACCATACTTGACATATGTACCATGTTTGATGAAGCTAGCATGTATAGTTTAGGAAATCTGCTCTGGACAAAACGGACAAGATGACACCTTCATAGTCACAGCCTAAGTCATGTTTCCATGGAAACCGCAAAAAATATAATTCATCTCTGGGTCTTATTCCCAAAGGGCACATTTAAGGATCAAGTCTGACATGATGAAGCTGGCACGTACAGTTTGGAAGATCTGCTTCGGACAAGATGACATCCTCATCATCAGTCATAGTCACAGCCTCAGTCATGTTTCCATGGAAAGCACAAAAATTAAATTCATACCTGGGTCTAATCCCCAAACGACACATCTAGGGATCATGCCTGACATGATGAAGCTGATATGTACAGTTCAGAAGACCTGCTTCAGACAAAATGACATCCTCATCATCAGTCATAGTAAGAGCCATAAGTCATGTTTCCATGGAAACCGCAAAACATTAAATTCATATCTGTGTCTAACCCCCAAAGGGCACATCTAAGGATCATGCTTGACATGTGTACCAAGTCTGGTTATCACGAATAGTTCAGGAGAAATGCACGGACGGACGAAATGACGGACGGAACTCGTTTCTAGATCCCCCTCATCGTCGACCCGCCTTAGCCATTCTATGCCTAAAATATCTGGACTCATCCATTACCTCGAGGCAGGCATCTTGCAACTCAGGAAACGAAAGCAGGTGAAGTCCAGCTGCTCTTCGTAACCACTTATGCATCTGGGAATAGTAAAATTAAGAAACCAAGATCAGACGCAGCAATCAATATTTAGTCTGTCTGTATCACGAGATGGATTAACTTAGTCCACCCTCAGTTGGTAGGATTTATAAATCAGTAAGTAACTCCATGCAGTTACGACGATACTACCTGAATGATCTGTCTGATGACTGGGTCGTGTGACAAATAGCGATTGGCGAGCACTAATTTAATGTCTTATCGCCCAGGACCAATCATCGCCACACACGTGTTTGCAGATTGTTGGACTTTTTCTCGTTTTCCTTATGAGAGAAAACATATTGATTAAAAATTATGAACAATTCTGACTCGTAACAGGTTCGTAGGAACATTTTTCTCAAATCGGACAGGCGGGAGGTGTCACTTGGATAATTACGTGCACATACAAATTCTGCAAATTTCTGTGGAGAAAGCCTGGGCTTACACATGCTTTTGCTACAAAATGATGCTTTTCGTTCTAAATCTTGCCACACGTATCGACAAACACGATTACGGAACAATTTAAAAAATGTTAATCTCTCTTTGAATCTTAATGACTACAATATCCTTTGATAAGAAAGCAACAAGCATCACCATGTACAGTAAACATGTCATTCTTCATATCTTAAATTTGAATGGTGTTTTTCTTTCAGTGATAGGGCGGTAGGGTAGCCTAGAGGTTATACCGAAGGCCTGGGTTCGATTCTCCACATGGGAACACTGTGTGAAGCCTATTTCTGGTATCCCATACCGTGATACTGCTGGAATATTGCCAAAAGCTGCGTAAAACCAAAATCACACACTCACTCATTCAGTGATGATTGTTTTTCCATGTACAAGTATCTGAATGTTTTGTTACAGTCACGATTATATTATGTGAATCATAACTGAAGCAATGTGCACAAAGTGAACTGTACGTTCATTGTAAGGCACACTTTTTTAACTTGGCAGTCGTTCATTGTTGTAAAGAAGCTTGTGTGCGCATAGTTCAATGAGGTTCGACTATTTACAGACGTCATCATGTGGCCGGAAACGTGCAAGCAACAATGAGCAACCAATCAAAACGTAGCTGACAGATGAGAAATTGATAAAAAAAACCCCCATGTCATATCAATCTAACTGAATGCAATAATTAACTGCCATAAGAGCACATATAGAGATATAAATCAACAGCAAGCACCGTCAGGTACTAGTTACTTCCCCTTGGTCGTTCATTTCAATCATGAATTTGAATGACAAGGCCCGAGTCACCATATGCGTAGGTCGTCTCGTCCAACAAACATGGTAAAAGTGTCAAATGTAGTAGTATAGGGAATAGGGGTTTTGGCTCACTTTCAAGAAATGTCTCTACAAAGCCTTATTTAGTAAATAAGGCTTTGGTTGGGCCCTTAGATCTTGCTACTATTACCCCTACTACAAAAAGGTTGGGTGTCTATGAAACAGTTTACCGTGTATTGGTTGGAGGTAACACTGTGCCGTATGGTACGATCAATAATTCTTCTCTTACAAACCCCCTACCCGGCCCATCCCTCAAGTAGTACAAGTTAGGTTCGTCGGCTTTTATATCCACTTTATCTATGTTGTAAGTTTTGACTGACCATATAGGATCGGTGGCTCGCTTACGGCTATCGCCCTCGTGTTCCCCCGGCTGGTATAGATACCTCACTTTGGCGGCCTATGTCATGTTTATATCGATGAAACAGTTTAACGTGAACCGCCTACGATCTCTTTGGTGTTCATAATAAAGGCTTGCTGGGCTTTTTGTATCCCCTGTTCTATGTACTTTTTTTTCTCGTCCTCGCTGATAGCAGACTAACGAGACTTGGACCGAATATCTTGTTTCATTCCGTTATATTTTTTGAGTTCAGATAGGATTGAACGAAACTCCTCTTCTGAGATCTTACTGTCAGAGAGTGCCGTGGAGATTCGCTCACTCACTGTGTTCAGCTTTGCTTCGGCCAGAACCCTGATCTCGTCGTGTTTCAATGCCTTACGATTAAGTCTGCGTGATACTAACTTAAGCGCCAACCCTGCCAACCCTGCCACCCCAGCTGTTATTTCAATACCTAGCACTATAGGTGCGGCCACGATGGTAGCTAATAATCCAACACCTGCCGCCCCTAGTCCCATGCTGGTTGCCATAAGGGTAGTGTCAGCCCCGTCCACGATATTGAAAGCTCTATTGTACTTCTTACATAGTGCTTTCCGCGTGTCACGGTCTTGTTCTAGTTGACGTTTCACATCACATAACTGCCTCAAGCGGAACCCATCTACGGTTTCCAACGTCTTCGCTACTTCCTCTACGACTGGGTACAGACCCATCCTATAATGTATATTTTGAAAGATATTTTAATTGGGTTTCAGTTAATACTCTATCAACGTATTTGAAGTCTACAAGTTCTAGACTCCCACTCAGGGTAATAGGTGAGAGGCTAATAGATTTTTCTGTTGTAATAACAACCCCCAGGAGGCTTATTAAGTGGTTTATAGGACCCGTGGTATCCTGTTGTATAACAATATGACAATATTCGCCTTTGTGTCTGCTAAACCAGTGTATTAACACCCCGGGTAAAATTTGGTGTACTATTGGGGGGTCTCCATTGTCTGAATACTCAAAGAAGACTTCTATGATGAGTGTGAAAGGGGGGAATATTATTTCAGGATTACTAAATGAATGAAATCCCCGGGCCAGATACCGTTGTTCCTAATCTTAGAGATATATCCCCCTGTATCTGCGTCTATTGTGATATAAGGTGAGGTGAATGTTAAGTTGATCAGCCATTTGGGCTCTTTAAAATTTGATAACGACACCCGTCTGTACACGTTGTCTTTGAAGTGTAGGATATATAATTCATCTTCCTCACCAGGCTGATCGAATCCCTCCATATCTCCTAGGTCGTTAAGCGTAGTGTTGGGATGATGACTGGTCATTATTATACTATTACGATATAATTTCCAACTGGTTTTCTGATAATAATTCAGGGGTGAACTTCATACCCATGAAGTGTATGTTGTCAGGCAGGAAGATATTGATTAGTGATATCTTGTTTTCCACGATCACGTTGACCCCCTGCAGACTGGTGTTGGAGCCGACACCCACCCGCACGTAAACGTTGCAAACTTGATACTGGTGTCGTTTCACCCACCCGAGTTTGATCCCCTTCACGATCTCGATATCATTCCCCGATGGTTCCCCTAAGTAGACTTTGATGATCAGTGTTGAGTTTGCCGGTAGATCCTCTAGTATAGTGACCACACCTTCGAATTCAGACACCAACTGCAATTTCACGTTTTGTATGGCTGGTTTACTCGATAGCATGTGGGCTGCCATAGTGTTGACTGGGCTGACGACTACGCTACGTCTCTGAGTTGGGACGTAAGCCACGAGCAGGGTTCCATTGTTCACGACTTTGTTTAAGTGATTGTCTTTGTTATCCGTGAACACGTAGGGGGAGCAGAGCCTAATATTGAGAAACCAGTCGTTATCGGGTAACAACACCCACTTGTCATCTTCGGTGAAGACGAGCATATATGGTTTGTTTCGGGCGACGGTAGTGCTCTCAACATCGTCTAAGTCGAACAGTTTACCCCCGAACGATGGGTATATTATCCAGTTATTATCACCGGTATTGACAAGGGCGTACTTAGTGTTGACTGTTGCTCTTGTGGTATCTACTATATCACTTAGGGTTCCACCGGAGGGGATTTCAACGCGTTTGTAAATGTTGTTTTTCAGTTGCAAGGCGTACGATTTACCATCTACTCCGGGAGCGTCGAAACCGCGCGTGTCTCCAAGGTCGGAGATCCCGATATTGACGCATTTTTTCACTCCGGGTCCTTGTGCGCTGGTCATTTTATATGAAGCGTTAAGCTGAGGTATCCTATATTTACAGGATTATGATTTATATCTAACACCGATATTGTCAGCTCAGGTATGTTGCCCTGGGTTAATCTCTTATACTGCCGTGGTGAAAATGACTCGGTTCTACCGTCGTTGTATTTCTCAGTTTTCACCGGCACTGCTCTCAGTATAGTGGAAGGGTGACCTCCTTGAATGTTGTACGTTGTGCTCACCTGACCGAGATCAATGTACAGCTCTCGGTACGGTACTAGGTCGGGTACCTTCGTGCCTGTGACGGTTGTTGTTGGTTTTATCTCGTCAGGAGACATACCGAGTATCCTCGCTAATGGTCGGCCGAGTCTTAAGGAGGTTCTTCCGTTGTTGATTAACACCACTGTACCGTTTGAGTCGTTCATCTTGAGTTCGGCTCCCAGGGGTTTGAAGACCTCGTCGTTTAGAGAGCACACGCTGTAGTAGCCGTCAGTTATCTGGCTGCGAGTTCCACTGACGAACAGCTTATTGTTGCTGACGTTGATGTTAGTCCATTGCGGTAGGTAGGTGATATCGCAGAGTGCGACTTCGAGTTGACCTGACGTGTTATCGATCGCGTGCGTCAGCTGAACGGCCTCACCGCTCGTTATTCCTGGAAGTGTTATGTACATGTTAGAGTATATATGCTCATTATATAATAGTTTTAAAATGTATTCCCCTGGTGTGTTTTACCCTAAACTGGACATAGATTTCTCCCCCATGAAGATCGTGGTTGCTCCTGAGTTGTATTTCAATGCCCAGCTTTTAGATGTGTTCGATAAGTATAAGCTTTCGGTGACTAACATCAAGGCAGTCCACGCTTGGTTCAACAACCCTATGCAGTTCTGGCAGAATCAATTCAACTTTGCCGTGTGGTGCGCTACAACGGGGTGTGGTGTGACATTGGCCGACACTCGGCGTGGACCGCTGAGTCAGTCTGTGTTCAAGTTCCACGTGTACTACCAGGTCAGACGTATCCTTAAAGAGATCAGCGCCCCCCTCCCACAGGACAAAGCGTGGGGCGCAACAAACAACCCGTACGATAGACGGGCCTACGAACGTATTTGCAATGAATTCGAAATAAACCCGAAGACGGATTGGCGTTTGCCGGGGCCGAACCACGGGTTGGGTATTCCTTATGATGGCGCGCGATCAGTGAAAGAAGTCAGTGATGATTTACTGAAACGAGATATACTACGCCAGGACTTTGCTTTGTCGAGTAATGAATGGAGGGATGATCGTATGAACTTTAAAGGTGGTGTTGCTTTCACAGTCCAGAAAGTGGAGCAGTCAACCGCAGACGGGTGGAAAATGTTCATGCTGGACACGTCGAAAGGATTCACTCGTGCCGGGGTAGTCAGGTTGAACGACTCGATTCGAACGTACGTGTGGGCGCTGTTGGGTGCGCAGTCGATGACGCGTTCCAACATCCTCGGTAAGGGAACTGCTTATGACGCTCAGACACAATTCGTTTCCAGCGTTGAGGATGCTATCAATTCTCCAGTTGATCTCCCGAGGGCCATCGACCGTTACCAAAACGTGTTAGAATACGCCAGATCGAAAGTCAATTACGTGTTTGGCGTGGGGTTGTACATGGCTCCGAGTGATATGCAACTGAGAATAAAAAAAGTGGTGGGTTATAACAACAAAATAGTCATAGCCACGGCGGACCAAAAGTTGGGTATCAACCCCGATATTAACACCCCCTATATCCCACACATCCCACCACATGAAAAGGGTATAGTGGCACCACCCCCGGAGTCTAAAGTTCATGTGCCCCCCACACACCCCCATATGCATGTGGGGGTACCCCCCTATCAGCAGCATATTGATAATAAAATGGCCCTGGTGGTTGGTGGGGTAACTTTGGGGCTTATTTGGTTAAAGATTTCTTAGCCGCTACGTACACCAGACCCGCCACGGCGACGATGGCTGCCCACAGGTTTTGACTGAGCCACATGGCAGTTTTAGACAGAGCGCTCAACAACCACGAGACGATGCTACCCAGGATGCCGGGAAGGGCTTCGGCGGCTTTACCAGCTAGTTTAGCTAGGCCTTCCCCGAGTTTTTTTATCCAGTCTTTAACACCCCCACCGCCACTTGGAGTTCCCCTGCCGCCGGCAGGCCCCACAGGGGTTCCTCCCACCAGTGACACCACCAGGGTTGATATGATGAAACCCAATGCAGTCAGAATACTGGCGATGGTGATCCCTTGCTCCCGGAACAATATCCGAATCCTGTTGGCTAAAGTTGTATCCTCGTTCAGTATTCTATCGATTGTTTCCCGAATGCGACTGATCTGGGATCGAAGCTGTTCACGATTCGAGGAAGCGGCTTCCAATCGTGTACGTCTCTCGTCTTCTAAATCACGTAGTCGTTCATTGATACGACGCTTCATATCATCGTTTTCAGTTTCGTTGAGTTTGGTTTTTTCCTTAGCGATGTGCTCGTCGATTTCGTTCAGTTTCCCCATGTTGTTCACGAGTTCTCCACGCACGCGTTTCACGGCTTCGTCTAAGCCGTGCAGTTCCCTTACCGGAAAGTCAAACCCCGGTAACGGTTTGTCCCAGTAGGTGCTCAACAGTTTTTCTATGCTGTCCGAGGCTTCTGTAGCACGCTGTGGTGTCATTTCATCTCTAGTGGTGAGGTGGGATCTGGTAGCTTGCAGATCTTCTTTAACGGCCTTAGGTATTGCACCACCGTAATCATTCATGTTTAGATTTTTACGGATAAATTCGACACCATGGCGGCTGGCTAGAGTTGACAAGGCCAGTGGTTTTTTATTGCTCTTGTTAAAGAGGTCAACCCCTGGGTCAGACTTAAGGCGTAGAACACCCTTTGTATCAATAAAAAAATTCTTATGGTATCGACCCTGTGGTTCAACGTAGTTTTTATCTCTTCTTAAACTTTCGTAATAATCATTTACCGTTGTTTCCAAGAGTTCTTGGTTCAATGGTGAACTAGTAAATGAGGTCTCCTGCTCATCATCGAATGCCTGGGCACTAGCGCCCGGCATCTCCGTCATATCTATGTCTTCATCCATTAGTATTAAAAATATATTTCTTTTATATAACAATGTACGGCAGAAAATTAGATCCTTTCAGAAGATTGAGAGAGCCATTAGGCGCCAGAGCCGTGCGACAGTCGGTGACCATCACCAACAATCCCAGCAAGATAGACCAGAATCAAACTCTGCTGGTTAGATTTCCAAACCTTGGTGAGAATGACCTCATTGTACCAGGCACTGTTCGACTGGCGTTCAATATCACGTTGACCTCCGACAACGACAAACGCGAGCTAGTGCGTAACGTGGGTCGAGCTATCATCAAGAAAACGACCGTCAAGATCAGCGGTAACGAGGTGCTGAGTATCGACGACAGCGACGTGTTTCACTGCTACAGGGATCTCTGGAAAAGCGAGGGAGAACGAGTCAATGATGTGTACCAGGGTATCAGCAAATCAACCCGGGCGCGCATAGGGTATGTCTTCACGCAAGACCAGCAAGACAAGCTATCGGACGGTGAAAAGGCCATCGCTCGAGCATACGGGAATCGATTCTGCGTGCCGCTCGACTTCGAGTTGCTCACGGGACACGCGCCGTTTTACCAGGCCGCGCTGGGTGATAGGCTCGAATACGAGCTCACGTTTAATGACTATAGCAAAGTAGTGCGTACGCCGAACGGTGATGAGGCCAGTTATGCCATAGACAACATCTCTCTGGAGTTCGACATGGTCACTAGCCCGGAGCTGGCCAGGCAGGTTCGAAGCCAGTACTCTGGGAAGATGGCTATCCTGTACGATCGCGTACTGAGGCATAGATCAGTCGTGCGAGATAAGAGCGACACTGTGTGGAATATCAACCTGAACGTGCCGGCGCGATCGATGAAAGGTATCCTGGTCGTCCCCGTGGAGGATTACGAGCCATTCCAGAGGAACAGCGAGAAGTTTTTCAACCCCGAGATTGAAAAGGTGGAAGTGACTATCGAGGGCATGCCCAACCAGCTGTTCAGTCATGGTATGAGACCACACCAGCAGTGGGATGAGATAAAAAAGCTACCAGTGGGGGATTATATAACAAAGGACCTGGACCTAGGCTCCGTGCAGATCGGTGAATACCTGACCACCAAGTACGCCCTATGGTTGGACATGCGATCCACGGATGATGATAAACTGCACGGTAGCGGGCGCCGTATAGATAACGGCAGCGAAGGGATAACCATCCAGATTACTAAGAAGGCTCAAACCGCTGGTAAGTTGAAATTATATCTGTACGTTATTATGGACGCGCAACTTAATATAGACAATGGGAGATTCGTGCAAGCCATCTACTGATGGGGGGTACCCCCCCACACCCCCCAACAATAAACAGTCCCCACTACCCCACACCCCCCAGGGGTACCCACAACTACCCACTGACCCACACTGCGCCATAGTGTGCGGGCAGACTGGCTGTGGGAAGACCGTTTTCGTGTTGGATATGTTGGAGGGTTACTACAAGGATGTGTTCGATAACATCGTTATCATGTGCCCTACTCTGAGCATGAATAAAACGTACGCGCGACCTTGGGTGATGACGGACCCGGACGTACACAAAATCGACCCTGGAACACGCCTGCAGGACTGGAACCGACGCTGTTCATACTGGACGACTGCAGCGCTAATCGCGAGATAACAAAAAAGAGAGACATGCTATCGTACCTGGCCTTCTCCGGCCGGCATGCAAATCACAGCGTCTGGGTGCTAACGCAGAAGTTCAACTCGGTGTTGAAAGACCTCAGGGAGCAGACGCGATGGGTGGCCTTATTTCACTGCAAGGACAGGGATTCGTTCGAGGAGTGTTTGAGAGAGAACGATGTGATGAGTAAATTAGAACGGGAACGGGTGAAGAAACAGCTCGCTGAAACTAAACACGCTAAGCTCGTTCTAAAAACCGACCAACCAGTAGCATATATAGTATGCTAAGCAAAGCTAAGCAAATGCTAAGCATAGCTAAGCAAAGCTAAGCATATAGCTATGATATTTGAAGTATTTGTCGTGTGCAACTTAACCTTCATTTCTCTGTGTTTTGTCTGCATCGGGTATTATATAGTTAAAACTAAATCTTACTTGTTATATTATAAGATGGAGTGTGAGGAATTGCTCGAACAGTTGGGGGGTACCCCCACTGTGGGGGATTCCCCCAAGCGAGAGAAACTGGTGGCGTTGGCTGTTGGCAGCAAAGCCAAACATTACTTTGGAGACTACACTCCGGATAAAATTCACAAAA
This sequence comes from Haliotis asinina, assembly GCF_037392515.1. Taxonomy (NCBI): domain Eukaryota; kingdom Metazoa; phylum Mollusca; class Gastropoda; order Lepetellida; family Haliotidae; genus Haliotis; species Haliotis asinina. The sequence goes on along the minus strand of NC_090282.1, from coordinate 74,286,177 downwards.
TGTCAGCCGAAGAAATCGATAAGCTGTACGCTAGATACGAGTCCCGACTCGGAGCAGAAATGACAAAGACAATAGGATCGGCTATGACCCAGATATACACCGGTATTGTATCACACTTCCTTCCCATTCCACCAGAGCGCCGACTTTACCTGTGGGAGGACCTAGATAAAGACCCTTTTATCGAACACGCCGTGAGCTCTATCAGCTGCGGGCTGTACCACACGGCAAAACATTGTCAATTTGAGAGAAAGAATAATAATAATAGTATAGATGGATGCTGCACAGGAACCAGTGGAGGTACCCCCAACAGTGGAGGAGACCCCTTCACAGGAACCAGTGAGGGAAGTGACCCCAGTGGGGGTACCCCCAACAGTAACCAGGCAGAAGAATCCTAAGAGAGTAGCTGCCGGTAAAAAACGGTGGTGTAACCAACATAAAGTGACCAACCCCCGACTGTTGTTGGCTGTAGGCGTAACTGCTGCCTTGGCTATCTCGTGGTTATACGTGGGGGTACCCTCCCACAGTGAGCCACCACCCAACAGTGAGCCCCCCACCCCCACGGTAGACCCGCATATCATGTTATAATTTTAATATTTTATATCATATACATAATGTCTGAGGGGAAAACGTTCGTCAACGACGCATACCACGCCACATTGGTCGCCAGTCTAGCCGTAGGGTACGCTAGGTTGACTAAAATGGTGCTTAAACAACCAACTATCAAGCTAGATTTCAACCTGCAGGATATGGGTATGCTCATAATGAACCTTGGTATGGCGATGGCCACAAAAGACATCCTAGTAAAACAAGGAATAATACCTGATAATATAATGAAATAAATATAGGGATGGCCACGATAGCTATGATGGTTGGTGGGGCGTTAGTGAATGCCCTGGCATTTTCCGGGAGTAATTTCCTCTTCTCGAAACTACGAGATGATCACGCGGCTGAAATACAGGAAGAAAGGAAGCGGCACGATCTCGCTACTGAGAAATTACAAAGAGCACAGGCTGAGTACGCTAAAAAACGCCTCCAGAGGATCGATTTCATTAATGAACAACTCCAGCGTGAAAACCATGCCGTTCAAACATTCAACGATGTCGATGAAGCAATGAAAGAATACTACCTACTAACTGGTAAACAATTGGAACCGCTCAATAAACCCACACTCGCTCAGTACTACACACCATCCAAGGGACAAATGAATCGTGAACTGGGCTTCATAGTGTTGGGTATAGCAGCTACTGCGTTGGTTGCGAAGCAATTAAATTAAAATACCTATATAAGTAAACATGAGACCCGCTCCATACCGATGCGAATACATACTTATGGGGAAGACCGAGGCCTGTGGTAGGAAATGCAGGAATCAGGGGTTCTGTTGTTTCCATATGGGAAGTCCTAACTACACATGTTCTGTGTGTGGTATCGGGGTTAAAGGACACTACTGTCTATGTAAAGCTCACGGAGCGAACGTAGTCAGACATCAACTCATCTACGAGAATAAAAAAGGCTACATAAAAGAACGTAGGCGACTGCTCAAGATAGACTCCAGTGCGTGAAAGGGTTACCTCCCTTTACTGTGAAGCAATTAGACATTGGTTCTCTTAGGTGTAAACACTATGTCTACTGTACGCGAGCTGAAGAGGGTCGCAAAACAGAGAGGTGTGATCGGGTATTCTCGAATGCGGAAGTCAGCATTGTTGAGATTACTAGGTTTAGAAGCCCCTCCTTCAGTAAAACAATTAAAAGCTCAAGCAAAACAGCTTGCATACACGGGTTATTCAAACCTGGGGAGAGCCGGGTTAACCGCATTGTTATCACATGCCCCCGTACCCACTGTAAAACAACTGAAAGCCGAGGCACAGGATTTGGGTTTAGGCGGGTATTCCCGTATGAGAAAACCACAACTTTTAGAATTATTACGACAGAATAGAGCTATTGACCTACAGTTCGTGCGCACTGAGCGCGCTGTAGGCAACTATTTGAGAGGTTGGCGCATGCACGTTGATAGAAACATAGACATTACAGATATCAAGCCTCTGATAGCTGATAAGGTCAACCAGGAACTAAATAACCTAGGAAGTATCAAGTTTCAGATCACAGTGAAAATGTCGCTCGATAAGCAGGTTGGGGGCCCCACAGGGGCCACTGAATATGTTCAGCCTTACTTCCGAGGTCAACAAGAGGTCGTCACACATACAGAGACCATTGATACATCAATCGATACCAGTTTTCAGCAGATACGAGAATACCTAGAACGCTACACACACTTGGGGTCCGGGTGGGCTGTAGATAAAATCGATAATGTCTATCTAGATATAGCTAACTATGTGCCGTTCAGAGGCGGGTCATACCTAGCCTTGCCTCCCTACTATAGGAACAAACATGCCATAGTAAACGTTAAGAATAGAGGAAACGATTGCCTGAGGTTAGCTATCAGGTCAGCCTTATTTCCAGCTGGCGCTAATTCAGATAGTCTTTCTAGCTATCCCCAAGATGATGGGCTCAATTGGGATGGTATAGATGAACCCACCCCCATATCCCAGATCACTAAAGTAGAAAAACAGAATAATCTGGCTATAAATGTTTTTGGGCACGAAGGTAACACAACAATAGTACACAGGGTCAGCCCGGTGAAGGATCGCCAAGTTATCAATATATTCATGATCCAGCGAGGTGACAAGTATCACTACACATGGATAAAACACTTTAGCAGGCTGTTGTGTGACCAATCGGCATACAAAGGAAAGACCCACTTCTGTGAACGATGTCTACATGGCTTCACCCGAGCTGATTTATTAGAATCCCACCGGGATGATTGTCAAGGTGTGGGGCAGACGGCCATACGAGTCGACATGCCTAAGGAAGGTGATAATATCCTAAAATTCTGTAACCACAAGAACCAAATGTCTGTGCCTTATATCATATACGCCGACTTCGAAGCCTTAGTTGTGGGGGATACCCCCACACCCCCCAGTGGTGCCGCCGGCGAGGCTACCATCACCCACAAGACACAAGAGCATAAAGCCTGTTCGTTTGGATACATTGTCGTCCGTTGTGACGGGGAAACGAAAGCTCCGGTAGTATATAGGGGGCCTGACGCGGCTGAAAGGTTTCTAAAGTGTTTGCAGGAGGAAGAAAAAATTATTAGGAATGCATTGTATAAAATCGCTCCCATGCGTCTGACCCGAGTCGACAGGCTAGCCCACGCTAGTAGCACTAACTGTCACGTGTGTGACTCACCACTTAACGGTGATTCGGTGAGAGATCACTGTCACATAACTGGTAAGTATAGAGGCGCCGCTCACAACGCGTGCAACCTCAAGCTTAAAATCAACCCTAAGACAATAAACATCCCCGTTGTCTTTCACAACTTGAGAGGGTACGACTCACACTTGATCATGCAGGCCATCGCGAAAATCGATGGTAATATAACGTGCATCCCCAACAACATGGAGAGATACATCTCCTTCAGCTTAAACGGACTTAGGTTCATTGACTCGTTTCAGTTCCTCCTGTCATCACTCGACAGTCTGGTCAAGGCCAACAATACCTTCCCTATCACCGATCGATACACAGACGCCGAGACTAGACCCCTGCTTATGAGGAAGGGTGTGTACCCCTATGAGTACATGGATAGTTGGGCCAAGTTCACCGAGACCAGACTACCCCCTATTGACTGCTTTTATAGCAAGCTGAATGAGGCGTCCGTCTCACGAGATGATTACTCGCACGCGACTAACGTATGGAATAAACTGGGTTGTAAGAACCTGGGTGATTATCACGACCTGTACTTGAGGACAGATGTACTGCTGTTAGCCGACGTGTTTGAAACGTTTAGGCGGACGTGTTTCAAGCAGTATAAACTCGACCCCGCATGGTATTACACCAGCCCAGGTCTGTCGTGGGACGCCTTGCTTAAAAAGACCGGAGTTAATTTGGAATTGCTCACAGATTACGACATGCACCTATTCATTGAGAAAGGCTTGCGAGGTGGGATTTCCATGGCATCCAAACGATACGCGAAAGCACATAATCAATACGTGAAAGGTTACGATCCTAACAAGCCAACCAATCACATTCTCTATCTCGACGCAAACAACCTGTACGGCTGGGCCATGAGCCAGTATCTACCTACAGGGGGATTCGAATGGGTACCCCACGTTGATGTTATGGGGGTTGCACCAGATTCGAACAAAGGTTATATCCTCGAGGTTGAGTATCCCAAGGAATTACACACATCACACAACAGCTACCCCCTGGCCCCCGAACGTATGAGGGTTAACCCAGACTGGATGTCTGAGTACCAACATAACTTGTCAGGTGGTCGTGTGACAGACGTTGAAAAACTCGTGCCTAACTTAATGAATAAGACCAAGTACATCGTTCACTATCGCAACCTACAGCTGTACCTGTTGTTGGGTATGAGGCTGACCAAAATACACAGGGTGCTCATGTTCGACCAGAGCCCATGGATGGAGCCCTACATCAGAATGAACACAGACCTACGAAAAAAAGCCACCAGTGATTTTGAGAAAAATCTCTACAAGCTCATGAACAACTCGGTGTTTGGTAAGACTATGGAGAACCTGAGGAAACGCGTGACCGTGAAGCTGGTTCGGTCGAGTGAGGAAGACAAGCTCAGGAGATTGATAGCCAGTCCGGCATTCAACCGTAGTAAGATATTCACAGACAACCTGGTTGCCCTACACATGAAGAAAAGCCACATAAAATTCAACCGGCCTGTTTACGTGGGGATGAGCATCCTCGATTTATCCAAACACCTGATGTACGACTTTTACTACAACGAGCTCAAGAAACAGTACGGCGACAGGTGTGAAGTGCTGTACACTGACACGGATTCCCTGCTGATGGAGATTCGAACCGAGGACGTGTACGAGGACATGAAAAAACACCTCGATTTATACGACACCAGCGACTACCCTAAGACCCATGCCATACACAGTACGGTAAATAAAAAGGTCCTAGGTAAGATGAAGGACGAGTGTGCTGGCACGCCCATAGCCGAGTACATAGGTTTGAGACCTAAGATGTACTCCATACTGAAAGCCGACAATAGTGAGATCCGGAAGGCTAAGGGGGTTAAGAAGTATGTGGTGAAACAACACATCAAACACGCCAGATTCAAGGAAGCCCTGTTCAAGACCCGTACCTTTAGGCATAAAATGAACACACTTAGAAGTGATGGACATAAGATATACGGACTGACTATAAACAAGACGTCCCTGTCGCCTATGGACACTAAACGTTGGATAGCTATTGATGGGATAAACACATACGCGTATGGACATGAAAAAATTTGAGGCTATTTACTACAGCCCGCGTGGGTACTGGAAAGGAGCTAGCGCAGTAGATAAGCTAGCTAAAATAGCGCGAGTACCCCCGGAGGAAGCCAAAGCGTGGCTTGAAAAACAAGCCCTGTGGCAGATCTATTTGCCGGCACCACGCTACGTGCCTAGAAGGAGGTTCGGTATTAACATACCTAATAGCGTTCACCAGGCAGACCTACTGTTCCTACCCCACGACAAGAGGTACAAGTATGCCTTAACCGTAGTGGACGTAGCCAGTCGTTACAAGGAAGCCGAACCCTTGACCACGAAAGATTCGGCCCAGGTAGCCAGAGGATTCGAACGCATATACAAACGCAGTCCGCTCACGTGGCCAACAGAGCTGCAAGTTGACCCCGGACGGGAGTTCATGGGTGCCGTGTCACAACTGCTAGCCAAACACGATACAAAGGTCAGGCGTGGCACGGCCGGAGCCCATCGCAGCCAAGCCATAGTTGAGAGATTTAATAGGACTTTGGCTGAGCGCTTGTTTGGCCATCAGTATGCTAGGGAGATGGTCACCCCTGGAAAACGATCGACTGAATGGGTCACGAGGTTACCCAAGGTGGTGTCGGCAATCAACCATGAAGTCACCCGTCTCACCGGTAAGAAACCGGCAGACGCTATCAAACTAAAATCAATAGTTGCAGAGTCGGCTGCTCCATTGCGTGGGAAGGAGAAACAGATACCAGATAGGGCCCTAGTGAGGTATCTATACCAGCCGGGGGAACACGAGGGCGATAGCCGTAAGCGGGCCACCGATCCTATATGGTCAGTCAAAACTTACAACATAGATAAAGTGGATATAAAAGCCGACGAACCTAACTTGTACTACTTGAGGGATGGGCCGGGTAGGGGGTTTGTAAGAGAAGAATTATTGATCGTACCGTACGGCACAGTGTTACCTCCAACCAATACACAGTAAACTGTTTCATAGACACCCAACCTTTTTGTAGTAGGGGTAATAGTAGCAAGATCTAAGGGCCCAACCAAAGCCTTATTTACTAAATAAGGCTTTGTAGAGACATTTCTTGAAAGTGAGCCAAAACCCCTATTCCCTATACTACTAATGTGTTATTTCATGGTTATTGACATCGGACGAAACGCGAGTGTTTTTCAATAATCAAAACATTTGATTTCACTGAGGGTATCAAACAGCACACCGGTGACATCATGCTTGTTTCATATAAAGACTATATGACATTGATTATATATTTGACAGATAAAAGATTAATATATTCATGCTTATCAACAATTTATCTTGACATACAAATGTGCAATGGCGGTTCCGTAAGAAAATAATTCAACAGTGGAAATTTTCCTCATATCCACGAGCCAGATTGGAAACTTAATTCTTTTATCTGTGCCATTACCACAGTTGTTTAAGGGCTCTTTAAACATTGCTAATATAATATAAATTAGGCGTTGGAAAGTTAGTTCGGTGAATCATTCCTGAACCGCATGTTAAGTGCATTAGTGAGTCTAACGTCTCACCAAAGTAATTTTACCCGTTAAACGACGAAAGACGGTGTTTAACCGAACGGACAACTGTAACACGCGTTACAAGGGAGATAACTCTGGTGGACATACGCACATGTTGAACTTTTTCGATATACTGTGACTGCAGATGTCTGCGTGATCTTGTAGAACTTAACATGCTATTCAAGCGTTGGTAAGATGTGTTACACTTTTTCGAAAATAACCTTCTCTTTCCAAAGTATCAATTCCCTTTCTTCGTCTTATGACACATATATGATCAAACATTTCAACGAGCACATGTATTTGCTCGTTTTACAATAAAGCATTTCGCTTTTTGATGTGATGTTCCGTGTTCCTTGGTTCGCTTCGCATTTTGATGTTTAGAAGCTGAACAGGATGACATTACCAACAAAACCATAACTGTGACATGCTACCGTGAAGACACACTTCCCTTAGCAGATAACCAGAGCATTGAGAAAGTGCTGGTCACGTGACCATCAATCGTCTCCTCCCCTAAAGGCAGTGTGACCTACCGCGTTGTTCACAAACAGCTGGTCCAGTCGGCGGCTCAGTCAGCCTTCACAGCTTCGACGCTGACCTTCCCGACTGGCACTGTTATGTCGGAACAGCGTGTCGTCACAGACTGATGGAAGATCATGAAGACCAGACTGGTATGTATTTCATGTATGACCTGTCTTCCTTGAAGTTCGCGTCAGTTTCTTCCCCTTAATATCAGCGCTCTGTATTGAAGACACGCGAACAAACCTGGGAAATATTCATCCTCGCTATACCGCGATTGAAAATCAATGGTGTTTGTCAGCAATAAACAGCTATAGGTTGTCACTTTAATTGTGCCATATGTGCAACCAACCGTGCAGTCAGGTGCATGGCTATCTAGTCTTCAGTTTTACTCAAAATAAGATTGGAATTACAGATTACAACAGCCACGGAGAATCCAGACTAGCTTCACATAGGGCTTCATTTCTTGCAGATAGGGCTTTGCATACATAGTAGGGAAACTAGTGTGGTTTAGGCAGTGTGAGACAGACTGCTTCCAGGCCTGAGAGTTCTCTTGCACATTACAATACATGTATTAGAAGACTCATTTTTACTACGAGGGTTACAAGCTGCATAAACATAGCCTCTTGCATACGTTTACCAACTGGATACAAACTGTATCTTCTGTTATTAATGATGTACTTCTGATATTGCAAAGCTTGTATGGGGGTTATGATAGCAATTATGATATTAATAGTTGTATATTATCAATTTTGACATTGCAGCTCTGTGTTTATCAGAACGGTTGCCAAGCAACGACTGTCGACAGTTGATTCTGGTTCATGGAATTTCGATCGCCCATCCCTGCAAAATATTGATGGAGTGAAGAATTAAAGTGACAGCGCTGTTGTGCTTCATATATTGTGTTGATGTATACATAAATATGGTGTATTTGAGTGTCAGCTTGTAGTCGAAAGGTGTTCCTCAGTATAAATGGATTTGATGAAACCTTGGCTCGCTGACTTGGTTGACTCATGTCATAGATTCCCAATTGCGCAACTCGATGCTCATGCTGTTGATCTCTGGATTGTCTGGTCCAGACCATATCATTTACAGACCGCCGCCATATAGCTGGAATATTACTGAGTGTGGCGTAAAACTAAACTCATTTACTCACTAAAGTATTTAGCCACATCGACTTTGTGGCATTTTCAAATGAAGTATATGTAATTTCCAATATTTGATATGCTGCAGCAAAACTTTCAGTTACTATTTCAAATTAGAAACTATGTTTTAGATGTGATTTACATATACGCCTACATATATATTTAATGGAAATCGCTGGCTTTATAAGTCCCAATTGCAAAACACTTCTTTGTTAACAGACTCAGCTTTAAGTTGTTTTTGCACAACTTGAATATTTGATAACTAAAATTTACCACTAAATATACAACTGCAAAATGCTAATATAAAACAGTCAAACGATTAGCACATCTGCACACACGACCTCCATCCTAACTCTACCTGTCCAGATTATCTATAACAGCCTTTAAATGAAAACAAGGAAAACCAGAGTGATCAATAAACTTTCCTCGACCAATGAATGAGCCAGCCTGTAGACGACGCTCTCACAACTGCAGGTGCTTGGTGCATATATACGTGCTGCTCATGCAACATACATAGGCCAAGCGTTTTGCAGTCTGTTCCGTGTCATAGCTTTCTGGGTCCACACAGAGCACTCCAGTTTGATTTCCTAGGGCATGTCCCTTGTAACAGTGTTATCGCCATTGTCGTAAAATGTTGATTGTCACCGGAAATACTAAACAACGTAAGGTGTCGTAAAGTACTGTGACCTACTTAAGGGCCCTTTTGGCACGGGTGCTCGTTGGGGACTGACAGAGGATACTGATGGTGAGAATTCACAGTAAGGACCAATGTTTCACATGCTAGATGTCGCTAGACAGACCGACTAGAGCAGGTACTGGTGTGGTCGCCAGTGGTACATACAATCACAACAATCACATTATGAGGACTGCGTGCAGGTCACGTCGTAGTCACGGCGACCATCCCGGCAATGTTGACATTTGCGTTATTGTGTATATTCCTCTCAGATAGCAAGTATAATTCGTTCATAATTTCAGTCTCTGAGTTGTTTGAATCAGAATATAATATGTCACTGCTGCTATTCGAATCGGCGTATTGTGGATTTCAGAGCACTTTCAACAAAAAGTAGTGTTTTCCTAATCATATGAAAAGCGAGTGGTGCCAGGTCAGTGTCTATGTGTATGCATATGTTATGAAAGAATTCAGTCTCAAGCCTTTGTTGACTTTGTAAGTTTATGTTGCCTTGGCAGGATTATTCTAGGATCAGTTTAGATTATATTTTTTAGTCTTTTATATAAAGTCTAGTTTTAGTACTAGGACTAAATGCCCTACAGTGACCTAAAGCACCCAGACTAAACAACCTCTTTACACACTGCCGGTCGTTCTGTTTGTTGCAGGGTCCTCGACAGGTTGTGCAATAACCTTTGAGCTTTGAACAAGAACCCGTGTCAGAGCAAGACAACAACAGATAACACCATGGGGCCTCTGCGGGCGTCATATCGCATCAGCCAATCACTACGGGCGGCTGTTGCTTTGACAGAGCCAATCACAACAGTTCTCCTATCGCCCCTCGTGGTCGACTTGTATTCGCACGCCGAGCTCACACTAAGCTGCAACAAACAATACCTCATGTTTGTGGAATTTGTGTTTGTTGTCATTACAATATGCAGCTTTTTAGCTCTTTCAGTATGCATGAGTAGGATTATTCGCCTGCTGCCCAAAGCTAACTCAGACATTGCGAAAAGTTTGAAAAATGCATTCTTCATCACTTCAATATTGAACCTCGTTATGACATTGGTGTTTCTCTCCGGACTTTCCCGAGATCTACCTTCGGATGAAATGGACAATGAGAGTTGCCAGTATTGGTCAATGGCACAAATGGCCCGTTCAATAGGACTGAAGCCCCTCATTCCACAAGTGGTTGTGTGTATAATCATCTTACTGTCCTCTACCTTCTTCTGTATAAACCGACAAAGAACAGTCATCTCAGCGAATGAAGACTCGACAGATCAGAACATCGCAAAGGGCATAGTTCTACCTCTGTTATCAACGTTACTGTTTCAAGTATTTTATTTCATGCTGCGGTTGTCTATGTCCCGTTGCATGTGTGGCTGGTTCACGCTTGTGTCATGGAGGATGGGGACAACTCTGGAACTGTGTTGGATCAAGTCTATTTTAGTAATCACTTTACAGATACTCTATGCTTTCTACCTGAGGCGTCGCCACACATCCAGTCTTTCGTAAATAATGACCATAGTCACTGCTGTGTAGCTACATGGGGGTGTGTCGTTAGAAAGGGGTATCAGTAAACAGACCCTACCTTGGCTGCCATACAGACCCTGAAGCAAATAAGTAGAAGAAAGCCCATGCAAGTCTAGAGAGCGTCGCAGGTCCAGATTTCCACAGCTTCAGGAAATGAAGAAAATCACAGGGCTCCTTTTCTTTAAATTTTATTTTTTTCACTATGAACATTTTTCTGTAAAATATATTCAATTCAGAGAGTACCTGTTAGTCTAAGATCATTTTATATAGTATTAGGGTAGGGTCTACGCATATATGTCTTTCTAACGCTTTTTAAAGGGGCACTGGTGTGGAGCGATTAATATTTCTCGCCAACGGTCTAATTGCGAAACCAAGCTGCAGGTTGCTAAGCTCCTGCACCCTCGACCGTGACTGACACGGGGACTGGACTACTGTCCACACTGGCAGAGTTTCTTCACCCTACACAGTGAAAAGGGTGGATGCCCATCACAAGCCGTTATTTGAAAATATCCCTGGTCTGATTGCAATAAAGTATCCCAGCAGAGTAGTTTTTTTGTAATGCTATGATGGTACAATGACTGATCCAATTTGATCCTGTTTCTTTGCGTTTTACCTCGATATTTAAGCATGCCATGTAAAAATATTATGTCTACAGGCACGTAGCAAGCCATTTGTTTCGTATAAGTTCGACAGATTGCAAAGCATTATATTTCGATAGTATTGAGCGTTGCCCCGACTTTCATAGCAAAACTCATGGGTAACTTTTGGTTGCGTACGCTCTGGTCTGTTATCTATGATAACAAAAACACTCATTTTATCTATTTGAACACATAAACTAATAACAACGACTTTGCCATTGGTACAAAAGTCTGAAAATCTTCATAGGTTAAAAACTGATTATATCTATATACCCAAGCACACGTGCACCAAATGCTTATAGGTACTTCTTGCGTAACAACGAAGTTCCGTTGGTATCCTCAAAACCGTTTCGGCCCATAAGTGTTTTCAGGTTGCATGCAATACAGCGGTTACTTCTCCCTGGCTGTAACCCGCGTTTGACTGTATTTAAAGCCACATGCAATGTAAAACACAACTTACCAGATTCTGATACCTTTCGGTATGCACTTACCGAAACAAATCATCTAAAATGCCAAAAATCGGAGTTGAAACGATTCACTAATTTTTCCCCAGCGCTTTTCCCCTCAACATCTGTGCTGCGATGCGCTCATAATGCATGCGCAATGAATAGGTTCGCGAAGCTTGCAACAACATGTCTGCCTGGAGTATGAGGTGAGCAGTAGTCGTCTTATCTTGGTCGTGTACACAAGTAAATAATCATCTCACAACTTCAACTACACTTGCATTTTGACTTTAACACCTATCGGGCTTATAAGCCATAAACATATCGTGTCGGCAAATCAACCAGTGGCCAATAAAAAGGCCTCGTTACACTTGAGTGCACATCCACCGGCTCTGGCTGGGTTCGGTATCGCTGTTGCTTCGTTTCGGGGGAGGTATAAACGCAAGCACAAATTATTGCACTTTTGATATGCGATTATACGCTTATAATTTTGTTTATTTGTGTTTTCATAATCAGCAATACATTTCATATATCATGAATAAGTGATAACTGTGTTTTAATTATGTTTGATTTGTTGGTTGCCCGTGTCCTTTAAGCTTTCAATTTCACGCTCGGATGGAGCAGCAGAGGTCACGAACCAGCCACGAATTCTGGGATGTCATCCGGGTACTCACGGGAGCAAAACAATAACAAAAGGAACAACCACGGAAATTGCTCTGCACCAGTGCCCCTTTAAAGCGAGACATGCCCCTATGATTTGACAAACTGCTGAGAACCATAAGTCAATAACTAACCCCCCGATGAATGTATAGCGTATGATGTAACAGAATTAATAAAGTTATGTTATCACTATGTTGTCTTTAAGTCTGTATCTTGGTCTATTCGTCCCGCAAAGGCCCGGGTTAGAAATCATTGATCTTCAGTAACCCATCATTGTAAAATGCAACTAAAGGGATCGGCTCGCTGACTTGGTTGACAGGTCATCGGTTCAAATTGATCGATGCTGATGATGTTAATCATTTGATTGTCTGGTCCAGACTCGATTGTATAGCTGGAATATTGCAGAGTGTGGCGTAAGTCTAAAGTCACTCACTTGGTCTATTCACGGGAAGACTGTCACCACGTGAAAAATTAGCACGAGAAGCGCTAGGAAAATCTTCAAGTCAGGAACGCGAGGTGCTTCGTGAATGGCGATGATAAAAAGAGAGCACTTGTCTTGACATCCTTGTCTGGAGAATATCACATGAAAAAGTGCTTATAAAGCGTTACATCATTTCGGAGACCAAGTGGACCCAAATACCACTGAAAAGTAGCATAAACACGCGCATGAACGCGCGCGCGGAATCCTGAAATATAGAGCGCTAAAACCTATGTAGGTATGTGAAGACACTAATATAGTCTCTGCTCAAAACGCTAAAAGGCTCTGCTAAAGGCGCTAAAACCTATGTAGGTATGTGAAGACACTTATATAGTCTCTGCTCAAAGGAGACCACGCAACCCCCTAGTTGCCACCCAGTTCTTGACTATCACACATTAATAAGATCTTAGAACAGAAGTTGCATTTTACTATGCAATCGTAGGTCAACTGCAGTGATCCCGAAGAAGCAGAAGGCGCGTTACTTCATTTGAGCATCATACACATGTAGAATTTGCATGTACCCCTGAAAGTCTGAGCGGCCATGATTTAGATGAACGTGGATATTGATTGTCGGATTACAACTTGCGACCACATAACCAAGAAGGGTCTGAAGTCTGTGGGTAACGATCGATAAGTCACGACAGTGCGAGTGCTTCTTATTGCGCAATGGGACAAGACTGTAATAAAATGGGGATGTATTTCTATGTTTAGTGAAACCACTGTTGGGTTATACGCACGAGTCAGTTTTGTATGAGGACTGCGTTTCGTAATTTTGCAATTTCTGTTCAGTAACTGTAATATTATTGAAAATGCATCGACGAATGAATATTTTGTGGTATATGACATACAGACGACTACAAGGGTGGAAATAAATCCCCGGATGTAACTCAACACTGTCACACTCACCAGGATCCGCGACTGTAACTGTCATGCTACCCGGGATCCGTGATTGTTACTGTCATGGTAACCAGTATCCGTGATTGTAACTGTCATGCTAACCGGGATCCGCGATTGTAACTGTCATGCTAACCGGGATCCGCGATTGTAACTGTCATGGTAACCAGTATCCGTGATTGTAACTGTCATGGTAACCAGTATCCGTGATTGTAACTGTCATGCTAACCGGGATCCGCGATTGTAACTCATGCTAACCAGGATCCGCGAGTGTGTCATGCTAACCAGGATCCATACCATGAACTCTCATGCTGCTTCAAATTATTTCAACACTCGCCTTTTCTGTTTGTTTCATTTGTGAATAATCTGATTTGTTACACCTAAACCATTACTAATAAACAAGGAAATATGCTTCCATCACACAACCTATACACTTTAGTACAATAGTATGCTAGAATGCAGTTTACTGTGCGCAGCACCCTTTACGATCCTTAGGGTTACGGCATGTGTTTAGGGTCAAGTAGCCTTTCCGATCTTGAGGGAGAGCTAATTAATCTTAAAAAGTGAGCCCGGTAAAGTGCAGTACTCCCCCTTTTGTACACTGAATCGTAACAAATGTTTTCTTTTAAATCCGTTTCATTTCATATGAAACTCTTGATTCATATTTTGTTACTTACCCACCGGAAGTTTTGATCAACAACTAAAATGGCGCGGGTTTGCATGCAGAAATGCGAAGTCAACACACAAGCGTACTCATAAGGTATTTAGGGCGTCATTGTGAAAAAATGTTTGCAGAGTAATTGTTGTGTTAGGTTTTTTTCATAATTCTAGTATGTATCAATTTATGATTATTATTTGGGATAAGTGAACGGAATTCTTACCAATGGATACATAATATTCCTCGAAGAGAGTGAGTTGAACCTTCAAATAATAATATTTGCCAAACACAGACAGTAATGTCGATGATATTGTTTTGTCTGCACAACGACATTCGAGGAAATATTCAAATACATATGTAGTTTCTCGAAATGTATTTGATTTATTCAGATGAATAAAATACAATCATGAACGCAAACACGATTGTTTCTATTTAAATCTATTGTTATCTTGATATCGAATGTAACACAGAACTTCGAGTTTTGCCAGGAAATCAGTTGATATCACCATGCCAAACATTACAAACGAACGCCAGCTAATATGTCATTTGAATTGTTTGTATGTTCGTTAGCAAAGTGGAAACACATAGTCACATACAAGACGTAAAAACAAAAAGCCTCATCTTACAGGGTACTTGTTTGAGTGGCGTATTTAGAAGGTGGAAGTCAAACAGAAAAAGTATGCATGGATGACAACTTCTTTAATACTAGAACATGACATTTCGATACAGGTTCTTGTATTGTTTTCGAGTGTAAAATTTTACACTTGAAAGTGATAAAAGGACCTGTATCTTGTGTGAAATTTTACACTTGAAAATGATACAAGAACCAGTATCGAAACGTCGTGTTCTAGTATCAAAGAAGTTGCCATCCATATACACTTATTCTATTCTCCCTTTGTATTTGACGTTTCTAGTAATCTGTGAATACATTGTTTTCTGTGCATGCTGCCTTAATCATAAATGCAAGTACTCATGGTTTTGTATTCTTTCATACCCAAACAAAAATTTAAATAACACTGTTGACACGATTCAAACATTTGGTTTTATTGTCCTTATTTTGTGTCATGTGGATCACAAAACCACCCCCTGTAATTGTTCCTGCCAGGTTTAGTTGGGTCTCTGCTGGCTGTATAAATCAAATAAATGAATTTGGTGCTCAGGTTCAGTTATTAACCTTATCATATTTATGGCAACAGTGTGATTTGTTGGTCACCATATTGGTCAAGGGACTGGATGATGTAGACTTCATAGTTTACAACCTGCCATCTTATCACAGGGAATATGGCTGAATAAAAACAAAGAAATTGTAGCATAATTTAGCATATATCACACTACTGTTACCTCACATGTACTGCTTTTGCAAAATTTAACATGCAACCAAAACATCAAACATAATTAAAATACAATTGTCAATTATTCATGACATATAATATACATTGCTGCTTGTAAAAAATACATAAACAAAATTATAAGCGTACAATCGCGATTCAAAAGTGCAATATTTTGTACTTGGGCTTACTTCCCTCGAAACAAGCCTTCAGGAGACAGAAGCCAGTCATAGCGGGTGGGGGTGCACTCAAGTGTAACGACGGCTTCCGATTGGCTGGTTCATTTGCTGATACGCTGGGGGCTCATTGTGTGTACAGAAAAATGATCTGTTTGATGAGCATTTTAGAAGTATGGTGAGTCACAAGAAAGTAACATTCTTTATGGATAACATCTTCTTTTATTGTACTTGCTGTGTTGTTTCAGTATAGATTCATATACTGTTGTCAAACAAAGTCATATGCACGAGAAGAAGTTGTTATCCATAGAGAATGTATATGAGATGTTGGGTTTTGTAAATACATGTTCTCTGAATTTGTGTTTGATTCAATAAAAAAATCATCTCTGTAGAGATGGTGAACTACTGTGTGGTTGGGAACTGTCATTCGTTCAAGTACAAAGCAGGATTTGAAACTGACAAGAGTTTCCGTCAGATCCAGTCATCCGAGAAAAATGGATGTACACGTAGTTTGTTTGCAACACACAGACATAAAAACATGTCATGTGTACAAGTATCACACCTGTCTAATTACATAATGTGGCAGAGGCAGAACTCGGGTGCACGAATCATAAGTCAGTTTATTTTGTTTATGGCGTATAGCCTGATAGGTGTTAATTTCAAATTGCATGTGGTCAATGATTGAAGCTGTGTATTGCATATTGTCATTAGCAGACAGGCAGACAGACATATAGGTGTCAATAAGCCAGACATTGAGCTTTCTCTGTGACAGGCTGCTTACCGCAATCAACAACTTTTTTTATGTAATGAGTAGATTATTTACTTGTTTGTGTACACAACCATGACTAGACTACTGCTCGCGACCTCATACTACGGGCAGGCATACTGTTTCAAGCTCCGCGAACATATTCACTACGCATGCGTTATGGGCGCAGAGCAGCACAGCTGTTGAAACCACTTTTTCCCCCAGCGCTGGGGCAAATTTAGTGAATTGTCTGAACTCCGATTTCGCGTGCTTTTTTTTCATCGCATTTTTTTCAACTTTATAGGTTGGACTGGCATTTTTGATGATACACCGAAAGGTATCAGAATCTGCAGAGTTGTATTTTACGTTGCATGTGACCTTTAACTTTAAGCATGTTAAGTATGTCATTGTCCAGGTTTTACATTTACGAATTACAGTTTCAGACACACAGTGTTATTGGACGAAAGGATAAAGCCAGCCAACATGGCCCGACTGTTCAGTGATGGAATCTATGCTGTACCTGCAACCAGATGATGAAATCCACCATGTGACTCAAGATTCAGGCTGCACTGAATCCTGGTCTTCATACTAACGTACTGCCATGACGTGTATAAATTCGTCTTTGTTCTCAGTGCTCATGCCATCACTGGTGTGAAAACACCAGCCATCAGTGTCATTATGATGGATAACAGTCCACATGACACTCTTGTGCCAAACAATGATGTCAGTGTCAATCAAGAGTCAGTACTGACTGAAGATGAAGGCACAGATGTTAAAAGGAATCAGAAAGAGTCCTCAGATTCAACTGAAGAAGTAGCTGTTGATAGCAAAGGAAATGTGGAAGTGAAAGACATAATGGAAGGTAGTCCTGACATTGTGGTATGTTCTGATAGGGTTGGAAGTCCTGATACTGATTCTGATGACAGCCAGTGGATGGATGTGTCAGATGAAGTAACTGAAGATGAAAAAGAATCAGCTGTTCAGGTTGTTTCCCGCACGAGCTTTGCAAGCACACCAGTCAAGGACAAAACGGCTCAGAACTCCAGCACTTTGAGTGAAGAAGAGAAGCAGAACTATGCGTTTATTAGTGAGCAGTTGTCAATCTTGAATCAGGAAAGCAGTGAAGTGAATACGGCCATGCATCGGTCACAGAAGAAACAGCTGAAGAACACACCATCAAAGAACAAAGGTGACCAGAAGAAGACTCCAAGGAAACAGCTAATCATGGCAAGCTTAGAACTAGAGAGCAGGTGTGTCTCACCTAATTATCATGATTATTTTGATTTGAAAGAATGAGTGAATATGGTTTTGTGATGCATTTAGCGATATTCCAGCATTATCATGGCGCTGGACAACGGAAATGGGCTTCACGTTTTGTACCCATGTGGAGAATTTAACCCGAGTCTTAAGTGTGACAAGGAAGCACACAGCTTAAATAAGTTAATTTTGAGTGATGTCCCTTTGCAAAACCACAGGAACGTGGGCAAACTGTCAGAACAAATGGCTGGTATAATCTTTGATGAGAATATGCTTGATATTTTCTTCAGATGTGGAACGTAGACCAAAAGTAAACAGCTTTGTCTGTTGACAATTGTTTATTAATGTGTTGTCATGCCATCCGTTAAGTGTCACAAGGGACAGACAACTCGAAACATAAAAAACTGGAAAATGGCCTATTTAAAGGATATTTGTTTTAAATGTTTTGTTAAGTTGAAATGAAAGCGACACATTTATCATATATTCCACCTGTTTCATGTTGAGTCATTTAACCTTATTGTGCTTATGTGGCAGCGCAGTAGTGCCTAACAACCATCCATTAACCATGTTGATAGACATGAAAAGAACCAGTTTACAATTGGTCTTCAGGAAGCCAAGCTAAAGAGGCGAGGCGCAAGTACTCAAGCTTGATGAGATGGTTAATGCATATGAAATCCTCATTGTGACCCAACTGTGTAGATTGTGCTCATGCTGTTTGTCACTGGATATCTCTTGTTCAGGCTTGATTATTTGCACCAAAATTGCAGACTACTACCATATGGTTTCAGTATAATGTCAAGTGCACTTTAATAACTAACCAAGCATGTTACAGTTATTTAATATATCCCAGTAATTAGATTTTCCCCATATTTAGATTACGCAAGATTTGGTCGGCATGGTCTGTGTATTTAGTTCAGTAGAATAACTGATCACATATGTCTTTTTTAGAAAGTCATTGAAGAAGAGACTTGAAACCACGCCTCCATCAACACCGAGCAAGTCTGATGTTGCTGGTGCTAGTGGCATTGCTGGTGTTGATTACCTCAGTGCTGACGATGCTGACACCTCCCAGGACCGACTGCAGATTGCTGATACTGACATGGATGACAAGTTGGAGGAGAGCGCCAGGAACAAGGGCCTGACTGCGATCAATGTGAAGAATATCATTCATGTAAGTTTTCTTGATGTATGGTGTGTTCGTGTTTTGCCTGAGTTTTCCTTGGTATTTTGTCTGTGGTCCATGATTTTGGTTTAATACCACTTGTTATTTCAGTTACCAGAAGTGTAGCTACCAATATAAGAGAAAACCTGGGCTTACAGTATCATCACACACTAATTTGCATAAAGCCATGGTCTGTTGCAAATAAGTCGCCTTTGACTTTGACTTAATCTCTATTTCTGTAGAGTCCTCTTCTCATGTTTCCTATCTCCCTACCACTGGAAGGGGAACTGTATTTAGGTTCAACTTATTTTAACAGATATGTCACACACTTTTGCATATCATTTAAATAAATTGTATAGATTCTGACAGTGCTATAACAAAGAAATGCATACATTTTCACAAAATGATTCAATTTCTAGACCTTTTGTCTTGTTCTTTGTATCTGATGTGAATGTTTTGCAGGAGCTGGTGAAGAACGAGGATGTCCAGCAGATGATACGAAACAGCCTAAATGAACAGCTAACCAGCATTGGTCGTCTCACCCATGAACCCAAGATGACACGGTCCAAAGTGAAGGAGGTCATAGAGAAAGGGGTGGTGCGTACTCTCCACATCTCTCAAAAAAACAGTTTGAGATTAAGGCTGCTTTGGTCAACAGTGCTAAATTACATTGGAAAATAACAGCGTTGATGGTGGCCTTATTGACTAGGACCTATTGGTAGTAATTCTGATGCTCAGTGCATCAATCTTGCGAGACATTTTAACTACATAAACTTCTTAAAAGTGGCACAAAATGTAAATATATCTGTGTGACATGTTCAGACAACAATTGCTGCATGCTCTGAGGATTATTGAGACTTTGTCACCACTTGTTCTAAGGAATTGTCTTGGAAAAATATACTTACTAAAGCTTAGTGCATCATGTACATGTAGAAAGGTTTTCAGATATTCATCATGTTTATGGTGTTCATGGTTTCTTAGCCTTTAGAAAAATGGCCACTGTCACCAGTGAAGAAGACAACAGCAGCCAAGAAGCCAAGCATCCTGGATCTCTACTTTCCTGATGATGAAGACGATGATGAGTACTCCCCAGACAAAGATGCAGAGGTATGAACTTCCTGTCCTATGGGACTGTGTGTGAGTTATCCCCCTTTAGGTTCACAAGTTTTTTTGTAAACCAAAAGTGAAAGAATGCCCTGAAGCTCTTCTACAAATATGTTGTATGAAGCATGATGTAAAGAATTGTATCAAAGTGAATATTTCTGAAGGGTACAAATAGTCTGCTTTGGTCATAAATTTTCAGCTTGCATGAATCAGCCTTGTTCAGTGGTATGCTTATGTACATGATGGTAGGCACCGTAACTAACAACAATAACCCGATTGTTTCTACTTTTTATAGATTTCTTTCATAAGACTTTTAGACAGCTGAAAAAGTTGAAAGCCAGATTGATGTGAAACATTTATGCACATCATGCATTGGTTGTTTTGAGATTTGTAGAGCTTTTATTACATGTTTAGGTTTCAATTGTCATCAAAATCTCAAAAACACCAATAAGTCTGGAAGCACATCGAGTGTTTGCAATACATTATCAGGGCCTGCTGCGACCTGTAGGCTTTAAAATCTGTAGGCCCTGAATGAAATCTGCAGGCCCATTTGGTTAAAGGCAAACCAGTTAAAACAATATAGACTACATTGTACACAGTTTTTGTACTGTTTAATCTAGAAAGCCTATGGCACATTGAGGAATTTGTATTTGTAAGACTAGTTTTGACATTCCAACAACAAAGTGCTGAAATACATGTACCAGGAAGTGTAACTGGAAGTTATCATAACATGATGGATTGTAGATGCTTCTCGAACGTTAAGAAAGAAAAGGGAAACATTCCAGCTGGAAAATAATTGACAGATAGTTTACTGAAGGCCATAAGGGCCTGCACATATTTGAAACTGCTGCCCCGATACAGTAACAACCAGCTCTGGGCCTCCAGGCCGGTGGTTATTTCAAACGCTGAGCACATCAGAATGTTGTTACAGAATTTACCCTCAGTTCTGTGAGTTTGTCCCCAAACAACTGTGAGGTGCATAGTTTATGGCATCACTCAGTAAACTGGACAATGGCATGCACGATATAATCTTTCATTTAAGATTTCAAAGGTTCTCAGTCGTGTCATGAAATAGTTTAGCAGATATCCTGACTTCTTTTAAGCAACTTCAACAAATCTGACTTGGTGTATATGTTTCTTTCACAATTCCTATTTCCTGATTTTTCTAGGCTCAGCGCGAGAGTGATGATGACATGGAGAGTATGATATCCTCCCAAGCAAGTGATCTGGGTTCCCCCATGCCCCCAACCCCTTCTACCCCCAAAGTGAGGACACCCCTGCAGGTTAATACTCCACAGACAAGGGACACTGAGGTACGTCACAACAGGAACAGGATAACACACTACTTCCTTGTTGAATGCAGAAAAATATTACATTATATGTTGCCTTTGACAAGAACTTTTGTGTGTTCCTTCATGTTTAACCTGTTTCATTGTTATAACTCTTGTACATGTTTCAAACTCCTTGTTTGTTGCGTTACTGGCGTTTGTTCCTTATGAAGCATGTCAGTGAGTGAGTGAGCGAGTGAGTGAGTTTAGCTTTACGCCGCACTCAGCAATATTCCAGTTATATGGCGGCGGTCTGTAAATAATCCAGTCTGGACCAGACAATCCAGTGATCAATAACATGAGCATAGATCTGCGCAATTGGGAACCGATGACATTAGTCAACCAAGTCAACGAGCCTGACCACCCGATCCCCTTAGTTGCCTCTTATGACAAGCATAGTCGCCTTTTATGGCAAGCATGGGTTGCTGAAGGCCTATTCTACCCCGGGACCTTCACAGGTCAGCATGTCAGTTAACATACAGTGGGTGTCTATCATAAGCATATTACAACAACATATAAATCAACTACTGAGAGATACAATGGTTGTTTAGAGATACAAGATAAAAGCTTTGTCTACATGCTGATTTTCTCAAATACTTGGAATAATTTAGACTTTTCGAATGTCAGTCATGACAAAGCATCATGGCTGGTAAATAATGGATGTGAGGTAAAGTTTTGTAGGTCAGCAGAGTTCTATATTTTTGCCTGGTTCTTTTAAGAACTAACTGTTTATCTTGGAATGGGGTGTGTGTCTGTCAGGATGTTGTGTTGCATCCCATGGTCATTAGGATTTGGAATAGGTCTTCAGCAGCCTTTGCTTGTACAATGTGACCAGTATGATAGGGTGATCAGGCATGGTTACACAGTTACTTTGCCTCAACTGGTCATGGGCTGGTGTACATTATATCACTTCCGGGTGATGCACATGGAGCATGCTACAGCATTGTCAACAGTGAATAAAATTGGTTAAATCAGCCATCTCATTAACCATATCACATTTGATTGGATGGTCATAGGTTGCTCAAAGGTTACCTGATGCGACCTCCTACAAGGGTTCGTTAGACCCAGTAGAGGGGTGTAACTAAAAATATTAAGACTAAGTTCACTTAGACTGAGTTATCCAGTCACAGTTTTACATGCCCTGGTTAGCAAACATTTCTAACTGATCATTGATGGGATCCTGTGGCTTCATACACACAGACATTCCAGAGTCCAGTGGTATGTACATCAGGTGTGGGTTTACATCGAACCTCGGCAGTTGGACTGCACTTCAAGAACTCCATGGCAGCCCTGGAAGACACTTCTACACAAGAGGTATTAGTTATTAGTCTTTCACAGTATCCCATAACTCTTTGTTATTTGAATGAAATGTTAGGTTCTGAATGAAAGTCACCTGTCATGATTTTCTTTGTCCAGCACACAACTGTTGAAGTTATTTGAACCGTATGTACATGTGTATTAAGTCCTGTTGAATGAATTTTGGGTTCATATGCTACAAATCTGATGTAACATGTGTAGAATCTTGTTTGTTTTTTTAGAGTAGTATTTGATTAGTTACTGTTACACAGGAAGCAGATGGACTTGTTTGAACTCTGATACGTTCATGAAATAGTTGGTATTGTCTGGAGCATCTTTGCTTTCAGGTCAGCATACACACTGAGCCAGTCAAATCAGGTTCAGTTAAAGTATTTGTCAAAACAAGAAAACAGTTACCCATCCCCAGGGATTGGGATAGAGGACTTTGACAATGGGCCATTTTAAGGATAATTAGCCATTTTCTGCATTTATAATGGGCCACTGCCCTTTTATCAATAGTAAACTTCAGAATGTATAAGTGCCATTTTTTTTTCTAATGTGCAAAATGGCCCATGGCCCCTTCCTTTCCCAATCCCCGCATCCCCCTGTAAACCACCTGAATCATGTCCTTCATTGGATTCTTGTAAACTTTCAAGTTATGTATATTCCAGAGTACACATTCAGATATAATAGCCCGCAGAACAAGGTCCAAACTGCCCTTGACTGACACATCCTTGACTGCCATAGAGGAAGCATTTGTTGCACCAGACATCACTCCAGACATGTATGACACAGAATGTGACGACTCAGAATGGCAAGAGTTCCTCCGCTCCCTTGTCAAACCAGACTGTGAGTTAATGGGAACTTTTGATACATGATTATACATTAGTTGACATTTAGTGCTTCTGTTTGTTGTGTTTTGGGGGAGGACTGTGTTGGGTAACTCTGATGCACATATAACAGTTCCTTCCCAGAAGTACATTCCTTTGCTGGGTCAGGATACAGTGGTCCTAGGTTTGAATCCAAAATTTTCACTGATCATGTCTTTGTTGTACCAGTAACCAAATCTCTCACTTTTGACAAAGGACAATCATAGTATCAAACTAGACAGAGTTTTGTTTCCTTGAGGAAGGCCAGTTTGATTGTTGATTTGTGTTTCCTTGTTCACCTCAGTCAGTAGACTTTGAATGTTCGCTATGCTTTATGTTTTAGCGGAGCCTGTTGATCAGCCAGCTGATGATGAGGCAAATGATCCTGAATTCAATTTCTTAGAGGAAGCTGAAAAAATTGTTGAAGTGGAAGAAGATTTCCGATTTGACAGACCTTTTAGGGTTTCAAGTAAGGACAATGATTCATATAAGGCAAATAGTTTATTGAAACATGACACATACAAGTGAGATTGATGACAGCTCTGTCAGCCAATGGTGTCACTGATGATTTAATGAGAGAGTGCACCACTGTTTTCTTGTACAGCATCTTCAGGTGTGCCAGTGTTACAGAATCTGCCAGCTTACAGTCTTGAGTATGACATACTGATACCTTGTGAGTTCCACCAAGGTAGTACAATAAATATATAGTTTGTGGCCCTGCTCAGTCTAATGCCAACACTTTTGAACATTATTTCAGGTTTGGATTTCTGGAGTATGAGTTTTAAGTGAATAACCTCCTGAAGTGATGAGGTTATTACACTGATTGGTGTCAAGTTTGTGAGAGGATGACGTGGTTTGCCTAACTCTGCCCATCTGTTTCAGAGAAGGAATTAAACCAGCTGATAGATGAACTTGATGAGCTGTTCCCAGAGCAGGAGGAGGATGATAAGTCGATGGAGTTGGAGGAAACACTGCCACAGTATGTACCCACATTCTCTTGGCAGAACCAGGGCTCAAGTTATGAGATGCTAAATTACTTGCACCACGTGCAACCTTAGATAAAAACCTATTTGACCCAGCCAAATTCCAGTTACACTGCTTTTACTGAATGGTAGATGCATTTATTTAGATGTTTTATTCAGAAGTTTACTCACATCAAAATTGACTTGCACCCGCTGACTAATAATAACTAGACTGCACTCTATAATATTGGGCTTCACCAGTGTACGTAACAATACTAAATCGAGCCCTGAGATCTAGTTATATGTATATTCCAGTCACGTTCCAAGGAGATCAGTTTAGTGTCATCATGTCCCTTTTGTTCAAATGTATGCCCTTGCCAATCATTGTACATCTGCTCCAGAACTGAATATTTGCATGCATTCTCGTATAGCTTGATTATTACAGAGTGTTGTGCTTAACAACAATAAAAAAAATCTTGCCTCAAGAATGTCTTGGTGCTGGAATGAACCTGCGAATGGTATTGTCATGACGTTTCCTGAATTTTAAACTTATAGTCCATTTGGGTTCAAATGAGAATGACAAATGATTAAATTTTAAAATATGTAATTTACTGACTAAAACATAGGAAAAAGTAAGTCAGTATATGGACAAATATGTAATTTACTGAATAAAATTGATATTTTATACTTGTCCTGACTCATGATGTCAACCGTCCCAACCTCCCCTTCATGTCACTTGGATTTCCCTGCAAATGGGGCCACTATTTCTCGGTGAGAGTGAAAATTATGGCCGGTCATGTGACCAGTAATGGCACCAAAGCATAGAAGAGAGGGATGGTACTTCTGGGTGAGCATGATGTTACATCCTCTTTTGTAGAAGGGAACTCCAATTTATTTCAAGTGTTCCAGAACAGAAGAGGGAGACAAGTACTTCAGCATGTGTATAAAATATCAAGTTTCTTCAGAAAATTCCATTTTACGTTTTGTGCACTTTTACCTATTTTGAGATATTTAATAATTTGTCATTCTCATTTGACCCCAAATGGACTACAGTATGTATGAGGGTGTTGGGTGTTATCTCTTCAGAAAGCAGACTGTCAAGGCCAAAAGGTCACCAGTTAAAGCTCCCATTACCAATATTCACCGGGCAGAGCTGGAGGAGAATGCTCTCATCACCACTGCAGAGGAGAAACTACTCATCGAGGAACAAATGCGAAAGGTAAACTATGTTCCCACTAAAGATATGGTTTGTCTGTATGCCTTTATATCTGACAACATGAGGACATAAATTTTGAAAAAAGAATCACTTTCTTGCTATTCACAAGGTGAAGATGCTGTACAACCACATGTGACATGTGACCAGGAGTGACCATATTCATTTGCTTCTCATGAATGAAAGTTTGACATGTTTTGATTATCCTTGATGTCTAGTTGATAGAGTGATGGCTTTGAAATCAGAAAGATCACTGGCTGCATCATACCAAAAATTGTTTAAATATGGTACTTGTTGTTGCCCTGCCTGTCATGAAGGGATACAGCACAGACTTGGTGAATGTGTTTAACTGACGCATGGCATCGCAGTATACGACTGCTACAGAATTATCAGAAGCCCAGACTAGTACAGTGAAGTGAGGTTTAACATTGTACATAAGATTATTTTGGTGATATGGCGACGTGCATGCATGTGTATGTGTGGCTGAACCAGCCCAGACTTAAGCTGGTTTTATAGTGCTCAGATACCATGCTGCAGTTAGGCATGATTTCCCCAGTCAGACTGACCCCCAGCTGGCCAGTCCTTGTTGTACCCAGGAACGCATGACGTTTTGCACAACTGGCGGACGCTCTAACCACTACACCACTGAGGTGGTCCCAGCTTAGTACACGTATTAGCTACATAATCTTGAACACAATGTGAAGGGCCTCCTCACCATTTTTTAATTTTATATTGGACTGGAGTAGAATAGATCTTCAGCAACCCATGTATGCCACATAAGGCAACTATACTTGTAAGCAGGGACTAACGGGATTGGGTGGTCAGGCTGTCTGACATGGTTGACACATTATCGGTTCAAATTTGTGCAGATTGATGCTCATGCTGTTGATCACCGGATTGTCCGGTCCAGACTTGATTATTTATAGACTGACACCCAATAGCTGGAATATTGCTGAGTGCAGTTTAAAACTATGCTCACACAATTACCTTTATATTGAAAGTGATGAACTTATGTTCTGGTAGTTGTACTGCTATATCCGGACACTAACTATTGGAAATAGTGAAGTCTAATGCTGTTGTGCTGATGGCAATTCAAGGAAGACTGTTAAGTGTGGAACACCTGAAGTAACAAACATTTCTGTTGCAGCACGTCCAACTGACAACACAACTCTTCTTCCTTTGTAAGGGTAGCGAGGACTTTGAGCCCATGACCAGCTTGTGCAGACAGATGTTGGTAAGATCTAGTTCCATGTGTCCACGTCTGGCTCAGAAGGAAACAGACCCATGAAGGTCCAGGGATAGAACAGGCCTTCAACAACCCATGCTTGCCATAAAAGGCGACTGTGCTTGTTGTAAAAGGCGACTAAGGGGATCGGGCGGTCAGGCTCGCTGACTTGGTTGACACATGTCATCAGTTCCCAATTGCGCAGATTGATGCTCATGCTGTTGATCACTGGATTGTCTGGTCCAGACTGGATTATTTACAGACCTCCGCCATATAGCTGCAATATTACTGAGTGCAGCATAAAACTAAATTCACTCACTCAGAAGGAAACTACTGGCCCCCAGAGTTACCTCCCTTGGCCTGCTGGAAAACTTTGGTTATGATTTTGAAGTGTTTGCTGTGATTGTGTGTCTGGGTTTTCACTTAGCATCTAATACATACATCACTACAGGCTGAGGTTTCATGCCATACTATATGCATAAAGAAAAGTTTATATGTTGCTGGGGGAATGAGGATGATTTTTATGGAAAAGCATGTACAATGTGAATGCCCCCACACATATTTTTTTTTTCAAAAGATATCCTCCTCGGGGAACTTATAAGCATTGAAATGCCAATTTTAAAATCCTATTACAGTTGTAAACATATTTTATGAAGTGAAACATGTACAAAACAAAAGAATTCGTTTTGTCTTGTGATTCCTCTCAGAATTTCCTACTGACTTAACTATGAGTGATAAGGAAGTAAATACTGGATGTTTGATACTGTTTCCTTTATCACGCTGTGGTAAGTAAATTGTGCGTTGCTTTTTTCATTCTTAAAATTGTTGTAACTCGCTTCCCACTTCTCTTCTAGCCACGTGGCTTGCAAGATGGTGGTTCTTCGCGGCACTCGCATATATTTTTCAACACCATTTGGTAGCTATCTAATAGGCAACTTTTCGTAAATGGTTCACTGGGTAGTACTTCCATCTGTTTGTTGTCATGCCTCATTTTTTCTTTCAGTTGTATTAGTGAGTCAAGTGTTCTTGAACTGAGCTAGGATATGCCTCGTTTTAACAAACTATGCACTACGTCAGACTAGGTTGTTCAATGTCTGCATTTGTACTGGATGCGAGAGCCATTACCTCGGATGTCCTCCCTGTGGATTGAACAGACAGGGTTCTGTGGGCATTCCCACCTGCTCCCCTGATTCCCAGGGTCCTCTTGCAGCTAGCCACCCAACCAGCACTGCCGCTTGTACTGCTTACACCCCTTTGGTCGGCCTAATGCTTGTTTCCAGAAATCGTCAGGTTTCTGGCCCAGCCTCCTGCACTATTTGGACCAGACCTACAATCCCAGAACAGAGTGTCCTAGGATACAGTGGGTGGCTTGGCCACTAGCCTCCAGGTGAGCAGAATTTCTGCATCAGTTGCAGACACAATTCTGGCTTCGTGGAACAATTCGACTAACGTTCAATATGAGGATGGATGGGCCTGATATGCGTGCTGGTGTGGAACTAGGGGAATTCTTGATCCTTTTTCTTTGTCTCTAAGCAAAGTTTTGGAATTTTCATGGATGGAGGCAGCATCCACCATTCATGGTTATTCCAATTCTTAGGACAAAAACCTCTGGTAAGGCATTTCCTGGCATGCATGGAGAGGATGTGTCCGACTGTCTGGTTGGCAAGTCCCCCGTGATACTTGCCAGTCATTCTTGTTTAAGATCTATCATCTCTTTCACTCCAGCTGTTAAGTTGAAAGGCTGCTTTTCTTGTGGCAGTAACGTCTGGTAGAAGGGTAGGTGACATTGATATGACGTCTGTCGACCCTGAACTTACTGGTTTTCACAAAAACAAGATTGCTGGCTCCTTTCACGTAACGGCACCTGTTGAGCTTCCTGCTTTCCTCAAGCCTTCACCACGCGGTACATCTCTACGATGTGCCCATGTCCTAGATGTCTGCAAGACTCTCAAGGCGTATATCAAACAAACAGCGTCTGCCTGTAAGGATGAACAGCAGGTTTGCTGTTGTGGCAGTGGCAAAACTGGTCTTCCGACGAACAAGCAGACCATTTCCAGGTGGCTTGTCTCCAGTGGGCAGGATTGTAATACCCCAGCTGATTGAGCATTCTGCCCTTCTGCAATTTTACTTGGTGAGGGTTTTTATGTTTTGAATCTCTGGTGAAGGCTTCGGGACTTTTTTGACCGTCCTTGTTTTTGATGTTCCCTATTTATTAACCAACAGTGCGCTTTGCTTGCTGGGTTTATGGGGTTTTGCAGTTGACATGTCAATCACATCCCTTCTCCAATTTTCATTAGTTGGGGGAGGGAGTTGCTGGGGTTTTGATATGTTATCGGCCATTCCAGCCTATAAGCTTGGCAGTCACTCCCACACCCTAACCACGCCCCTGCCTGAGGGACATTGGCAGTCAGGTAACAGGATAAATGTATTTTTAACCATCTCAGTCGACTGGGAAGTTCCACTTTAAGACGGGTTTGTTTTGCCAGACAATACCGCTACCGACTCTATGTCTTTATGAGTCTGTCTGATGCTTTTAAGTACCTCAAGCAGGATTTCTTTTGAAAAAGAATCACACAAACCTGCAAATGTTTCTGACCTCCTCCCATCATTCTGTCTCTGTTGATTCAGCATGAAAAGTGAGGTGTGAGATTCACGCTTAGAGTTTTCTGCTCTATGCTGGTAGGGGGGCAGGTAGGGCCTTGTAGGGCTGGTCTCACAAGACAAAAATGATTTTCTTTCTTATGTAAATGAAAAATAGGGTTACAACACTTGTAGGATTTTAAAATTGACATTTTAATGCTTATAAACATCCAACAGAAGATTCTTTTCAAATAATCAGAAACCTCAGCAGGTTATTTCAAATTTACGCCCCCACTCCCCTCTTCAGTTACCAGCCCTTGCATGTCATGTACGAAAAATGTGTGCTTCATGATGTCTTATATTCCTGAAGCTTCATAAAAAATACTACCTGTATGTGAAATTGTAGAGGGAACTGGACATCTTCCGCTGTGTGTCGATGGCACGTGACCTGTCGTCCTTCAATGTATGTAACCTGCAGCTGGCTATAGATGCATTTGGGGAGGACAGCTCCTGGAACCTGAGCCAGGAGCATGAAGACGCTTCATCCTACTCTGTGGAAGACACCAACAGCAATGCCACAGACTCGGACTATGACTCAGTGGATGGTGGAAAGAAGATTTCCAGAAAGAAAGGTAGCCATCAGTGAAACCATATGTTCCACTCATGTCAACTTCGTACAGAGTAAACTTGTTAAATTGTTGGTTTCACTTGGTTTTCAGCAGTGGGTGCTTGGCATAAGATGTTAACCAAACAGGCTCAGCATGGGATGGTCATGATTGGTTGACACATGTGATCATGTGCAAATTGCATAGATCAAGGATTGATCAAGCTGATGATCACTGGATTGTCTGGTCCAGACTCAGTTGTTTACAGACCACTGCCAAATGGCTGGAATATTGCTGAGTGCATCATTCAGCACCAAACAATCCTTGTCTAGGTGTATGTTCAGAAGTAATGTCTCCTGGTTTGTTGCTAACCATCAAGTTCATCTGTTAGATATCCATTAATACAGTATCAGATTGAGGTGTTGTTAACATGTAATCAGCTCATCTTTGTCGCTTCAGGAAGCTCGTCTACAAGGCATCCATTGCTGCCGTCTCAGATCGAGGTGTTTTGGTCCAGTCCAGTGTTCCTCTACCCTCAGTTGTTGCCATGTCGGCGGTTATTGTCACAAGAAGAAGCCAGAGATATGCGTCTTACCTTCACCGGTGGGGAGGACAAGTATGGATATATTGTCTATTTCGAGAGTTACACCCCTTTCCTGTACCAGGATCTGCTAGTTGCCTTTGATTTCAGCACTACCCGTGTACTTATTAACTTAACAATGTTAGCTGACATGCTTCATTCTGTAACATGCAATTTTAAGTCTTTCTTTCATTCACTTTCGTAATTCCTGTGACTAGTCACAATGATATGCACACTCTCATAACTGGCCACCCCCCAAAATTAAGTACTTCTTTAACTTCTAATCAGTTGAAGTCCAGCTTGATTTAAAAGATCTTTCTACTTCTCCAGCTTGATAGCCCTGGGTCTGGAGCAGTTTCATGGACTGAAGAACCCTCGCAGTCTCATTCAGAAGTACTTGTTACCTGCCAAAACCCTCAAGCAGATCAACTTACGAGTCAAGAATATGTCCAGCCAGAGGGCCCCAGACAACCCAATCAAGGTAGATTTGTCTCCCCTTAGACGAAACCCCTATCAGAACATAACATCAATCAGTTGTTTTGCTATGTGCTAGAAGGTTTTATTAATTTTTAATGCAATGTGAAACCAATAATGACAAGATAACATGTTGTAATCTTACAAGACACATGTTTTTTAATTTTACAATGGTAGGTGTCTATATGGTGGCGGTCTGTAATTGACTGAGTCTGGACTGGACAGTCCAGTGATCAACAGCATGAGCATTGATCTGCACAATTGCAACCGATGACATGTCTCAAACAAGTCAGTGAGCCTGACCACTCGAGACCGTCAGTTGTTTCATACCACAAGAATGGGTTAATGAAGATTGATATTCTAACCCAGACCTTCACAGGCTGTTAGGAGAGTGAACATGCCCAGACAGATCTTGATAGATGTCATTGTGTGTGTCAGACAGGTACCACATACAGACAATATGTGCTTTGGTATTCAAAGTTTCAAATTCTCTCTACCTACAGTATTTCCAAAGGAACAAGAAAATGTTACCAAAGACTCTGGTAGTGGAAGCGTTCTCCCCAGACCAAATGGTGGCTTTACGAGACCAGGATGACAGTATTCTACCAATATGGGCCAAGGTATTAACTGCATATCAGCTGTGTGTTATTACTTAAAGAAGTGGGTTAGATTTTGTGCTGAATTTTGTGCTTCGTGTTTTGTGTTGCATGTATTTAGAGTAATGACTGAACATGTTTTCAGGTAGGATTTTAACTTGTTACTATCAATATAAACCATGAACAGAAGTGTAATTTTCCATGTATTTTTAGAAAAAACGGGCGAAAGAGGCAGCACATGCACTGAGAGAAAAGACAAAACAGAAGAAGAGCAGTGCGAGGAAGAGATCATCAAGTTTGAGTATACCTATGGATGTGGTGGACGTTAGCAATCAACTTGAGGTAAATGTTAGGGACAATAATCATTTCCTTCAAGTTACAGATTCAATGCTAGAAGTTCAGAAGACTGTGATTTAGGTATGCTAACATACTGCTTTGTGATATATGTCACTCCAACAAAGTATATTTGTTATCATCAATTTTGATGGAAGTAATGTGACTGTTGTGTTTGTTAGGTTGATGTAACATGGACCCCAAGCAAGAAGAAACCCCGCTCAGCACCAGTCTCACCTGCTGATAACGAGGAAGGAGACAGTGGCACAAAGAGGTGAGATGCCTCAGTTCAATTCCTGTGTTTAAAATACCAAAAATGACTTCCACCTTGTTGGAAAACTGTTGAGAAAAAATATTTCACTGGATCAGCGAAATTGTTCCGATGTCATTTCCAAAAAGCCATCTATGATGATAGGAAGCCGCAGTACAGCATGGGTGTTACCGTTAATGCTCCTATTGCTTTGTTAAATGGGATTCAGTTTCATTTCTATTAGCCAGTGATCTTTGACAAAGTGGTTAGAAAAGAGGCCCGTATTCCAAAATACACCATGGGCCATGGAGTAGCTTAGTGGTTTAAGTGCTTGCTCGCCACACAAAAGGCTCGGATGTGATTCCCATTATGGTGGCGTATTCTGTCATGATTTTGCTGGAATATTGCTTAAAGTGGCATAAAATCCAACAATGTTTTAATGCTACGTATGTCACTGTTTCTCTTTATGTGACTCAAATGTGCCAAGTATGCATTTCTTGGCCAATAACAGAATCTTACAGTACTTAATTATACCTCTGTCCAATTTTTCATGCAGTATAGATTGTCAATACGTTAGAGAAATTATAACAAAAGGTCAACCTTTAAATTTCAACACAATGTACCAGTTGATCAAGCAAGTCCACATTCAGATCCACCATTTCAGACGCTGTGTGGAAGACACATACTCTCACCAAAAGATGCCAGTCGGCAAACCTATCATCACACCAGAGGGAATCTTCATCCCCTTTAAGATAGCACCCCAACCAGGCTCAGTGTCAACACCATCAACACCATCATCAATGTTTCCCAGCCCACAGATCTCTTTGCCTTGTTTATCCACCGATTTAAAATCCCTGCATGGGTCCATTCGAGTGATTCCTGCCACTAAACCAGGAGAATCTCCTCAGATCTTTTCCTCTATGATAGCAATTCCGGGGAAGCCAATACCACTGTTCTGTCGCCCTGACCTGGAAACAATGTCTGTTGCGGGCCGTGAAGGACAAGACAGGGTCCACATCCAAGAACAGCACTCTGAATCTGGACAGTCATCTGTGTCGAACAAGGACGCAGGTCTGACAGAGTCTGATGAGATGGTTAGGATGAGTGAAGATGCCAGTGGACAAACTGAAGTGCTGAAGTCAGGATGCCCTTCATCAACACCTGCTGATAATGTTGACAAACAGGAATGTGTTTTGGATGATGAAGGAATGTCTTATGAATGTAGTGACACTGATGTGGGTAGAGTGAAGACACAGTCTGGAAGAGCTGATCATTGTCAAGTAGAGACTACTAGTGGTTTTGTTGAAAGACAGACAGCTGATGACACAACAAATAGGGCTTCTGAAACAAGCCAGATAACGCTAATGGACATTGACAAAGACAGAAGTCAGACAGTTATGGAGGCTGGTGATACTGAGAGTCCCCCTGTAACGCGTCCAGCAGTTACAGAGTCTCAAGTCAGTGATGATCCTCATTTAAAATGTCAAACAGTTATGGAGTCAGAGGTTGCTGAAAATTCCAATGTGAGGTGTCAGAAAGTTCTGGAGTCTGATGTTGTTGATAATCCTCAGGGTGCTCACAGAGATCTTGGCTTAAGTTCAGGGCATAGTGACTGTGAAGTCACCAACAATAATCAAAATTTTGCTGTTGCACAGCCAACAGGGACAGATGTTAATAAGGATGAACAGTCTGATACTGCTGCAATTCATAGATCAGATGTTTCAGATTCATGTGGTGTCTTGGCAGATGGTTCTGTTGTTCAAGCATCTTCATGTAACGAAACATCAAACCAAGTTAGTCAAGCTGTAGCCACAATCATGAAGGACTCACTCAGGGATAGTGTTGTGAATGTGAGTGTAGAGGCTGATGCAAGTGCACATATGACTGAGAAGCAGACTGAAACAGATGTCAACACTTGCACGGCCTCTGCTGGGATTGTTGACACTCCACAGACACAGTCTAGTGAAGACTGTATACGGGAAGTGAAAGGTGGACATGTCAAGGAAGAAAGTGCTGGACATGACAAGGAGGTTGAACTTGGAGAAATCAAGGACATGGGGGTTGCAGATAACAAAGAAGTTGGAGTAGGAGATGTTCAGGAAGTTTGTGTTGGAGATGCAACAGCCGCTCAAACAAGTGAGGTAAGGACAGCTGTAGTCACAAGTGCTGTCAGTTTTCATGAGGTTGTACCAGACAAAGTGTTTGAGATCACATCTGGTTCTGATAAAACTGACCAGTCTGTCAGTAACTCAGAAAAAGCTGCAGCTGGAGATGGGGATTCCAAGGAGCATGTAATAACGAACTCTGAGAATCTTGGAACAAATTCAGAGCAGAAACAAGAAGCAGTAGTGGGTATGTCTGGAGATGCAAGTAACCATGACAACTCACTCAAAGGATCTGGTCCAGCTGCAGATGAACTCTCCTCTAAACAGCCCCCATCCCCCTCTCCATCCACCTCAACTACCCCCTATGTAACTCCACTAGAGATTATTGCAGCCCTCTGCCCATATTACTCTCCTAGCTCCAAGACCGCTCGGCAGAATCTGTTAGAAAGGACTCCACCAAAGAGACAGTCTGAGACAACCTTCCGTGAACTAAAACCAAAATCACCTTGTAAGCTGAATAAGCCCGAGACTGATCTTCCCAAACCTGTTTCTCCCTTCCTCCCAAAGATGGTCTCAAAAAGTCCCAAAAATAAAAGAGTTGTAGTTGGAAACAGGACAATTCTACCCAAAACATTTGTGCTAGATACCAAAGAATCACCTACAAAGAGGGCAGCCAGAAGCTTACGGAAACGAGCCCAGATGATTTGTCAGAGAACTAGCCCATGTAAACTACTCCCTCAAACTGACCTGCAGAGAATACAAAGAATGCAACTCTGTCCTCTCAACAAATCACTGTCAAACATTGGGCGGTCAAAACGAAAGCAGGCAGCCCCAGTGCGTAAGCTTCTGCACAATTCCTTGAAACGTTGCAACAGTGAGAGTGATGATTTATCAGAAACAGAGGAAGGTAGAAAGTCAGAGGAAGGTTCCAGATTGAGGACAGGACCTAAGCGGAAGATATCTGAAGTGGATGGGAAGCAGGAAGAGAGTGATGGTGGTCAGAGCGAGATGGAAGATTCTGTGTTGTCTCAGGAGGACAGCCAAAATGAAGATGAGACGGAGGACGGGCAGACTGCAGACAAGAATCATCTTGATATGCTGATGGCTGCTAGCACTACGCTCAGGTAGGCTAGATTTCATCAGATTCTAATCATGCTAATATATTTTGTAATTATTTGCATAGAGTTATGTGTATATGGGGATGTGTCTGGCCATTAATTTGATTCTTTATTGGAATCAAGTTTGTGAAACCTGGCTGTGATATTATTGCACAGTTGCTGAAACCACTGTTTGAGAGGCATTCTAGGGTTGTCTTTGATATTGCTAAAACCAGTCATAAATTATATAGTTATTCAACTTCACTCACTTCCTTTGTTTTGTACATGTGGAATAAGAGTCCAAACTAACCTCTGAAACTTGTCCATGTTGACATCAGGAAATCAAAAGCGTCCTCAGTTTGCAGGATTCTGTGACCAGAAGTTATGTATAGAGCCGTTCCCCTTAGATCATTTTAGAATGCTTGTCTGTTGCCTAACTTCTCAGTATTTACCTTGTATACATAATAGCTTCAGAGGGCTAGGCAACTAGGCTGAACTCATTTTATTCATGTGAACAGTCACTACTTACTGAGTTTCAGAGATTCACACAGAATCTTGAATCGTGCAAATTCTACATGATGATAGTTTGTAATACTCATCCTAATGGAATGAACACATTTTGTGTCATTTAGATTTGACCACAAGAAGAACCGAGAAAGGAGCAAGAGTAAAACAAAGAAGAAAGAACAAACACTGGCCATGTTGGCGCCAGACCTCCTGGAGATGGATCCAAGGGTTAGTGTTGCCGTGCCCTACTATACATTTGCTTGCAGACATCTGCTCATGCTAACCATGGTCCCAAAAGTTAAAAAATAAGAAAAATTCAGGTGATATTTCTCTTACTCATCATGGTTCCTGGTATGAGGTCCACTCGTCAGTTCCTGGATGCACTGATTGGTAGTGTGGATATCAGGTTTTATGATGTATGATTCTCATCAATGTGTCAGGTGGAAACAGGTGGAAAACAGACCATGCCCTTTTTGTTTTTATCCCTTACTTGGGTGCTTTTAGGTAACTCTACCTTTTGTGGAACCTAGCTGAAGTGAACTGTATTACATAGTGTTACTAAGAAATGCTTAACAATGCTTTATGTTGGTAAAAATCCACAGATATATTGGTATTCAACAGGGGGCGCTTGGGTAGCCTAGTGGTTGAAGTGTTCGCTTGTCACACAGAAGACCCAAGTTCGATTCTCCACATGGGTTCAATGTGTGAAGCCAATTTCTGGTGTCCCTGACCATGATATTGCTAGAATATTGCTAAATGTGGCATAAAACTAAACTCACTCACTGTAGTCATACAACATGCAGTCACAAGATTAATATTGACATGAAAAGAGAACCATGGTGTCCTTGAGGCAGACTATCTCTGTCAATATTTTGAAGCGAGTTTAATGGCATACTCAGCTAAAATATTTAAGAAATACAGTTAACTCTGTTTATAAGCTTACCACAATGTGTTGGATGTAACAAACAATTCTTGGACCTTGCTGAACGTTTACGTTGGATTGAATAAAATGAACTGCGTTAATAATGAACTAAAATGAGTGATCGCTTTGAGTTTGTTAAAGCCGCTGTTAGCAGTACCTCAGTTCATCATTGAATGGACCGGTAAAGGTCTGGGGTAGAATAGGCCTTCAGCAACCCATGCTTGCCATAAAAGGCGACTATGCTTGTCGTAAGAGGCGACTAACGGGATCAGGTGGTCAGGCTCACTGACTTGATTGACTCATGTCACCGGTTCCCAATTGCGCAGATCGATGGCTATGCTGTTGATCACTGGATTAACTGGAATATTGCTTATCACCATATAGCTGGATTATTGCTGCGAATATCACTCACTCAATCGTCATTGAATGCACAGTGAATATTTGTCCTTACATGTAGAAAGATGAGAAGGATACAGCCTTCGCCCAGGCATACCTGGACAGAGTTCGGGACAGCCTGAGTGGAAACCTGCAGGTGTACGAGGAGTTCCTCACACTTATGTACAATGTAGGGAAGGATGGACTCTCTGCTGTCGAGGTTAGTATCAGTATGTTTCCTCGACCACAGTAAGTAGTGCCAAATATTTTTGACCTTGCAATTCTGAGAATGAAACTTTCATACCTGGACATTATAATCAGATTGGAACACTGGTATGTATTCATATATACAACTTTATTTTGTGATGTTCACCAGAATTTCTTTGATATGTGTATATTTATTTCTTTTTACCTATGGAGATAAATATGCTTGTTTTTTCTCTGATTTCAAACGCACTGAGAGTAACATAGCTGTGCTGACCAGTGTGAGACCTATAAACTCGGATTAGGGACAAAGTTTAACTTCAGAGAAAAGGATTTCACAAATACATTGATATCCTGACTTGGAATTTCACACTACAATATTGAAGACATATTAGCCAAAAAAGTCTGAAATACCTAGTCATGTTTATATAAGAAGAAAGAACTCAGTGTGTATGCCATGAATGCTACATTTATTCTGGTAAAAGTCATTGTTATGTGATAGAGATACTGCAGTATTGATGCTATGTTCTGTCACTACAGTGTGACCATTTTGTTCATCTGCTTTGTCCATTACTCAGATGTAGAAAATAAGTTCATTTTTATACTGTGTCCTTACCTTTGTTTTAACATTGACACATTGATGAATATGTTTATGAAAACAAAAATCATTTCAGTCTTTATGGATCAAGGTGTCATTCCTCCCAGCGGTCTTACCGCTGTGGCACTGTTGGCACTCGTGAGATAACCTCACCACAGTAAGATAGTTAAGAGGTATGATTGTCCAGTGTCCGATAACTTGGGTCCTTGCTATGTTTGTCACCTTGATGATAAGGGAAGTGTATGAGTTCTAGTGAAGCTTATTTTAACTGATCACCTCATCACATGTTTATCTTTTGGTTGTGATCCAGTGTAACAGTTAGATGCTGGAGAACAGTTGTCGTATTGATCATGTTGAGGATTTTAGTGAGACTTCTTTTGGAGGTGACATTGTACGTTTTTATCATTGTCAACTTTGCTGAAGATTTTAGTAGTTCTTCTATTAATCTGAATTTGCTTTTAATCACATTTTCATCATATTAAACTTTATGTTGTGATCCAGTTTAACAGTGGGATATTGGAGGATATTTGTGACCTTGATCATGTTGAGGGTTGCTTCTGATGGAGCTGATCACACTTCCACGTCATGTGGAACATTTTGCTGTGATGGATGGATTTAGGAGAATATTTATCACTTTGATGATGTTGGAAATTTTATGGTGATGATGACTTTGTGCTGAATCACCCTTTCTTCTCAAGGGCTCTATTATGGTTCACTGACTGGAGGATCTGTAGTGACAAAATCTGGCACTGAGTTTATGACCAAGTCAGCACAAGTGGAATTCCTTCTGATGCCATCCATCTCAATCTGTAATGAAGCTATTCTTCTTCGTTGTTTCCTGTGAGTGCACACATATATGAGCCGTTTCAACTCGCTGCGGAACTTCTGTCCATTGATGCAGTAAAGCAGGAAGTTTATTGAATGGTTGCCATATGTTAAGAAATTCATCACGGAAGCAGTCAGTGTGTACTTTGATAGCAAGTGGAAGTCCACCATAGGCCCGTCATAGAAGTCGAAAGTGTATGGCTTAATGATGATTAGAGCAGCTTTTGGTGCAGACGCCACAAGGAAGGTCAAGGACACCGACAGAAGCATCACCGTCAGACGTGAATTTGAACGAATGTTAAGAGTATTTGTGTTATTCAGTGATGATGCTTGAAGAGCTTGTTGTCGCTTAATGGCTTTCCGGCTGTCAAGGATGATGAGTATGTTGAACACAAGGAGAACGATGAAAGGAATGAAGGAATATAAGGCTGCGTCTATCCATGGAAACACAACTTCATTGAATCGGATGTATTCTTCCAGTGAGCTACAGAAACCCCTCTCACTTATAGTTACTGTTGCAAAGAAGTGTCCGTTGATTCCCACAAATACCACCCCAAGAAAAATGGACACAAGTTTGGCTCGAGGGATAGTAGCATGTTTAGTGACAGTAAAAGGAAAGTGTATAGCAATATAGCGTTCTACTGTCATGGCAACTAGTATCCAAGCTGCAAAATCAAAACTCCAGTATGTGAGAAAGTTGAATATTTTGCAAGCTGCTGGACTTAGTATAAGCACATCATTTCCAGTGAGGTAAGCGAACCACATCCGCAAACAACCGAAATACAGGACCGCAGTATCGGCAACGGCCAACACAGCCATGTAGTAACAGGTTGATGATCTCAGCATTGTTTTCCTAGTCATCACAATGAAACTTAGCACATTTCCTATAGTTCCAAGCACAACAAGAATGGGGTAACCATAGATACCAAGGTACCTCGACCATCGGTACTCTTTGTACATGTTGAGAATGGTGTCCAGGTCAAGGGGTGGCATTGGTGGCCGAATGATTCCATCGGTACTATTAAGAGTTGAGTTTGTATCGTTCTGTGCCAAGTCCATGTCAAATATTATAGTAGACATTTCTTCTGTTGAGTTCCAAGCCATTGTCAAGTTCATACAGCTCACTCTCGATTAAAACTGAATATCAGAAACCATTGCACCAATTTTACCCAGTGTCGAGATGCGTATGGATGTGATCCAGGACTTCAAGGTGAACGGAAACATTTCTTTGGTTCATAATCCTCATAGATGTACACTTTTGCAAGAAACACAACTCTTTTCTGTAAATACACACAACACTCAAGCTCTGAGTATTATGTCATTGATGCCTCCGTTATGTACTCCCATTGGGTACCCAACATTTACCTTTTACTGTCTCTGAGCATTATGTCTTACGAAATGTTACAATGATGACTGGCGTGACAGAGACAGATGGTGTGAGTGGTGCGTCTCCACAGTGTTCACGTGGCTAGGTCAGGAGGAGGATTAACCCTTTAACTCCAAGGCAGGCAAAACCTGCTCCAGTAGTATCCTCTTACATTTGTCTTTGTACAGCATATTGTACAACCATATTTGGATGCTGACGAAACTTTATTACGATTATTGAGAAAAAAGAATTTTAAATATACTGGTATTTTATTTACACCAGTAATTGAATATTAGTCAGGGATGTCAGGTATGGATTATAACATTTGGTCAGTGGTATTTAGGATGTGCATTCATTCATGCAGGGGTGGTGGAGTAGCCCAGTGGTTAAAGCGTTTGCTTGCCATGCCGAAGACCCAGGTTTGATTTCCCATGTGGGTACAGTGTGTGAAGCCCATTTCAGGTTTCCTTTGCCAAAATGTTGGGTTTTTTTTGAGTCAGGTGTGATTGGAATCATATTGTTATTACTAGGCCTAACAAGATGTGGAGAATACAGCCAGTTATTTCTTCTTGTTAAACATGGCATAAGTATTGCTATTAAAATTTGGTAACTAGTGTGTGTTGACATATTTGGTTAATAAGCATACTTATGGCAGAATGCAAGAGCCTTGAAAGTGTTAAAATCAGAAGTAGATTTTGGATTGTGTGACATTGGACCCAGATGGAATATAAAACACAATATGACAGACAGCAAGTGGCCCACTTGTTCAATGCTGACTAATAATACAACCTGACACACTTGATATGACCAGTATCCGTAAATATGCTCCCCTCCCATCTTGGTATCATTGACACAGTTATTTACGACTGTTTGAGAACCCTTCAAGGTTTGGTTGGGTCAGTTATATTACAGCAGATGAGAGCTGAGTTGCACCTGTCCAGTCAGCTGATGTTGAGTGACATTTTCCTGAAATTAGACCCAAGTTATGTTTTATTATGAAAGATGAAAGGATTAGGTGTGATAAACATCCATGGCATTGACCCTAAAGGTCAACAGATTCTGCTTATCAATTAGAAATTGACTTTGTTCTAAGCATGAAAAGACTAGATGTGCTAAACATCCATAGCATTGACCCTAGACGTCAGAAATTTGGACTTATCCATTAGAATTTGACTTTGCTCTTTTCAGTAATTGTTTGAAAGACTAAAAGGTCACATGCAACGTAAAACACAACTTTGCAGATTCTGACACCTTTTGGTGCGCACTTACCGAAACAAATCATCAAAAATGCCAATTCAACCTGTAACGTTGAAAAAAGCGCGATGGAAAAAAAGACCGCGAAATTGGAGTTCGATTGATTCAAATTTCCCCCAGCACTGGAGGAAAAAGTGGTTTCAACAGCTTTACTGTGCTGCACCCATAACACATGCGCAGTGAATAGGTTCATGGAGCTTGAAACAGTATGCATCCCACGAGTATGAGTTCATGAGCAGTCGTCTAATCATGGTTGTGTCCACAAACAAGTAAATACTCCACTCGTTACATTAAAAAACTTGTTGATTGTGGTAAGCAGCTTCAGTCACAGAGAAAGCTCATTGTCTGGTTTATTGACACATGTATGTCTGCCTGCCTGTCTGCTAAAGACAATATGCAATGCACAGCTTCAATCATTGACCACATGCAATTTGAAATTAACACCTATCAGGCTATACGCCATAAACAAATAAATTGATTTATGACTTGTGCACCCGAGTCCTGCCTCTGCCATATTATGTAATTAGGCAGGTGTGATACTTGTACACATGACGTTTTTATGTCTGTAGGTTGCAAACAAAATACATCCATTTTTTGCGGATGACTGGATCTGACGGTAACTGGTGCAAACTCTTGTCAGTTTCAAGTCCTGCTTTGTACTTGAACGAGTGACAGTTTCCAGCCACACAGTAGTTCACCATCTCTACTGAGGTGATTTTTGAGAACATGTATACAAAACCCAACATCTCTATATATTTATTCTTTATTGGATAACAACTTCTTTTAGTGTATATCATTTTGTTTGACAACAATGTAAGTAGAATCCATACTAAAATCATTTAAATGATGCATCAAGTGCAATAAAAGAAATTTATTATCTATAAAGAATTTTACTTTCTTGTTACTCACCATACTTCTAAAATGCCCATCAAACAGATCATCTCTTTGTACACACGATGAGCCCTTAGCGTATCAGCAGATGAACCAGCCAATCAGAAGCCATCGTTACACTTGAATGCACGGCCACCCGCTGTGACTGGGTTCGGTCTTCAGAGGGTTTCGTTTTGAGGAATGTAAGCCCAAGTACAACATATTGCACTTTTGAATCGCGACTGTATGCTTATAATTTTGTTTATTTGTTTTTTTACAAGCAGCAGTGTATATTATATGTCATGAGTAAGTGATAATTGTGTTTTAATTATCTTTGATTTTTTGGTTGCATGTGACCTTTAAAACAACACTGAATGTGTTGGTCAGACATAATGTACAGTTATTTGATATTTCCAGTTGAAACAAACTCTTTGACACATACTTCATGATTCCTACCTCATACTTTGTTTTTCTTCCAGCATAATTTATTTTAGAAATTCAATTGATCACATTGTCATTGTCATTAATAGAAATTTAAGACTTAGTTTTCATATGACAAAGATATGGGAAGTTCTTGTTAGAAATTTATGGATAAGAAAGTTTTTTGTTCAGGTTGGTTGATTTGTACATCCTTCTGTTCTTCTCAGAGAATGTTGTTGGCATCGTATTGCCTCAAACAAATGTGGCTCCCCAGATTGTTAATTTGTAAAGCTTTTGATTCATTTGAAGGCAGGTTCACTGTTGAATGGTTGTGCATTTGTACAATCTTATACCGATAGAAGTTGAGTCAGTTTGTTATGACTGAGTTATTAACTAGACGTTGTATTAAGCTGATTTGTCAGTTATATTGCAGATATCTCGTAAATTCAGTCAATCTAGGTAGCCATGGAGACTGTTGGGCACCATTGTGTTTGTCTGGTCTGAGTGGGTGACTGATATATAGACTATAGGGTGTGTTCAGATCACAGTTTGGACAAGGGAGATTGCCTTTGTTGTATCTGCAGTTGTAGGGCAGTGTCTCAATGGCTTCCCTTGATAAATCCCAAGTACCTGTCTGTTCAGGTTCCACCATGTCAAAAGCTCTTCACCTTGTGGTATCCGACCTACCTGTTGATCAGGGCTGTTATGTAAAGGGAGTTTCCCTGGTCAATGAGGGCTGTTACATCCAGGGTTTCCCTCATCAATAGGTACCATGTACCAGTCTACAGGGGCCATTGCGTCCAGTGTTCCACATTATGTTTGTCAATTCTGAGGGATCCACAGCTCAGTAGTTCCCTGTCCGTTGGAGCTGTCGTGTAAAGGATTTCCCTTCTTATGAACTTGTCAGTCAGAGGAGTTCTATCAAGGGTTTTCTTTCCGTGGCTAATGTGTCAAGGGTTTCCCTCCTGTGCTTGTTAATCAGGACTTTTGTGTCGGGGTTTCCTGTCTGTGCTTGTCAGTCAGGGCTGTTGTATCAAGGGTGTATTAGGGCTGTTATGTCAAGGGTTTCCATCCTGTAGTTACCTCTATGTACTTCATCACTATATCCATGTACCTCTCCAACAGGTGCCCTTTTATGAGCATCAAGAGTTTCCCACTAGTCTATATTCAATGTACCTGTAAATGTCAGGGTTGAAATAATGCTCTTTGTTATATCTGATGTAACCTTTTATCAAGGTTCATCATATCAAGGGTTTCCCTGTACCCTGATCTGATGTACTTGTCCATTGAGGGTTATTTTACCAAGGTTTGTTTTACCCAATTTATGTCTAAATTGAGGGTCGGTGTCTCAAAGTCTGCCTGTATCGTGTTACATCTGATGTGCTTGTCTACTGAAGATCATATCAAAGATTGCCTGTAATCTTTGTTATATCTGTTGCTCTTGTCTATTGAAGGTTGTATCATGGACTACCTGTATCCTTTGTTATGTCTTATGTTCTTGTCTTCTGAAGATCATATCAAGGATCGCCTGTATGCTTTGTTATAGCCATTGTGCATGCCCACTGAAAGTTGTTGTATCAAGTGATGTTCCTGTCGTTTGTTTTGTCAAATGCACGTCCACTGCGTGGTCGTCTTATCAAGGGTTACCCTCATCTCCGTG
Source organism: Haliotis asinina (assembly GCF_037392515.1). Lineage (NCBI taxonomy): Eukaryota > Metazoa > Mollusca > Gastropoda > Lepetellida > Haliotidae > Haliotis > Haliotis asinina. Next base: position 74,241,429 of record NC_090282.1, on the reverse strand, counting down.
CTCCATAGGTGTTGATTTGTGATCAGCTGTCCTTAGCTCAATAGACATTCTTATCTGACACCACAACATTCTTAAGTCATGTAAGGAATGTAAAGGTAAAAATAGGCATGAATAGTTGTAAGTGTTCAAACAAACCATCATTAGCTTTCCTGACTTGAAGTAAGTTTTCTAGATCAAGGTTACATCAAGCCATGCTTGTTGTAAAAGCTGACTAATGGGATCTGATTATCAGGCTTGCTGACTTGGTTGACATATAGCAGATCAATACTCTAGCTGTTTTATGCTGGATTGTCTAGTTCTGACTTGACTATTTCCTTGCTGCTGCTGCTGTATAGCTGGAATTTTGCTGGAATATTGAACAACAAACCAACCAATGGCCCTCTGTTGTAAACTATTGCTTGACTGTTGCAAAAAAATGCACAACACTCTTCTTTCAGCCCGCAGAATCTGTTGCAGCCCAACTATCATACGTAATGATTATACTTGCATCATTTAAAAGATAGTACCTCCTATATGTTATTTTCACCTAAGTTCATAGATTCAAAATGACAAGTGAAAAGTTGAACAGGACTGTCTACATAGTAGTGGCTTTCTCACCTCCAGGTGTATAAGAGTTTGAGTCAGCTGCTGAAGGACTTCCCTGAGCTGCTGGATGACTTTGCAGGCTTCCTTCTCCCAGAACAAGCCCTCATGTGTGGCTGCTTCATGAAAAACCAGGAAGTTAACAAGGCTAGGACATTCCTCAGGAAACTGGAGGTAGCGTCAACTTGATACAAAGATAATCATGATGCTATTACATGTAACAGTCAGTCTTTCTGTTTGATGACTACTTTCATCCTTGAGGCAGGAGGGTTGTATTCACTCGATCCTTAAAGGTATTGCAGTAATCATTCTCATTCATTTCAAAATGGACATTGTACAGTTTCAGAAAGTACCAGTGTCATGATTTAGTCTTGAGTAATGCCCATAAAAGACTATTTTTATAGTCTATGGACCAATATGAACCCTCAATATGATGGAAATTTATTTCTTTATAATATACAGTATATCACAGCACAGGTACTAATAAGGCTGATTTTTTTACTGCCATTTCAAAAATAATTTTGACTTTGCTGCATCCATATGTCCACTATAAGAATGACTGTCTGTACGAAAGAATGTGACTGAATCTACAACTCATTAACATGTGCTAAACTTTCCAGAAAAAAAGTCCCAGTGCCCTTGTCACTTTTGAAAAAATATGCCCTTGAAACATTATTTTTTTTATGCAGCCTAATAACTTCACATATTGATGAACAATTCCTGTCAGTAGTTGATACTATCCTGAACATCATGAGAGGCCATTCCTTTGTTAATCAGTGGTGAGGCATTGAGGCATAGAGAAGGCTTCAAGCAAGAAACATTACCATTTGAGCAGTGAATGAGTGCTTATTCTCAGCTGTCAGTGGCCTCTCAGTGGTGTATACATGGCATGCAATATTGAGCAATACTGAAAACACTGTGACTGCAGGTGAACTACGAGCAGCAGCCTCATCACTTCCAGAGAGTCCTTAAGACTCTGTCCCAGTGGTACCAGAACCCCAAACGATCATCTGATGACCTCCGTGACCTCATCAAGCCTCTCATACGAGGAATGCCTCATCTTCAGGAGGAGTTCTCCATGTTCTTCCCGGAGGACAAGCCCCCGGACAGGTGCTGTCTCGAACTCATCGGTTAGATGTGGGACTCTGGGTGTGTGACAGGTTTGTGGGTGGGCAAATGGATGTGGGATGTTGGTGTCTTAGGGGTTTGTGCCGGTGGGTGGATGTGGGTGTGTGTTTGTGGTTGTGTTTGTGTTTGTGGTTGTGGGTGTGTGAGAGGTTTTAGATGGATGCTTGTGGCAAGGTGTGTGGGGTGAGGGGGAGGTATTGATGTGAGGGGCTGGGTGGATATTGCCAGGTGTATCGTCTCATCTGTCTGTGCGTATTATCTCATAAACCACAAAGGGAGTTTAATGTAGACCTGAAAAGTGCTTTTTCCATTTCTTCATACATGCTAGAGGATATTAGTGTAGGTCAACACCTGTAGCTGAACAAGTGTGTAACAAGAACATAATCAAATTGAGCTCATGTTTTTGTTGTACTTTTCACATATTCCATAAATCTTAGAAAATTTGAAATCAGGACTTTTATCAGCATATTTAGGTAGCACTTATGGGCTGTATATCATGTCAAGTCTGTCGTGTTGAGATGGTGAAATGTGTGTTGACAGCTATGGGGACAGCTTTGAGGTAGTCACCCTCGGCGACAGCGACCTTGATGACGATGCGAGTGTTGACAGTTTCGAGGATGTCATCATGCCAAGTGAACTGGATCCCTATCGCACTAAGCGCTGTCCATGTGACTGTCACAAAGACCCCAACGATATCAAGCTGCACAAACGAATAAGGCATTGCTTTAACTGTTGTCTCAAGGTAGGTAATGTCTGTAATGTAAAGTCTGTGCACTTTATTTATAATCATTGATTACACCAACTTCACTGTTACAGTTAGTATTTTAAATGGGGTTTATACTTCCAAGGGAGATGGGAGTGAAATTTGAGTGTCTGTGGATTCATCAATTGTTGTGATAATTAGTGTTTTGAGTATGCTTTTTAGTGGAATTCAGTGCACTGTAAAGTTACACATTATTATTTCATTGTTTTCTTCATGACCCACACCAAACTAAAGGATGTACAGCCAGGGAAGTGATTGTTTAGAGTCCAACCAAAAATGTTTGTCTTTGTGATCATTGAGCATTGATTGTAACCTTACATGCCAGTAGATCTCCCAGGGCTTTCTTTGGCTTCCCTTTGTCCCAGATATAGTGTACCATTGATAGAAATAAAAACTGAATCTGTTTTCCTCCATCCCAGAATTCACTGGAAGTAAGAAATCTCATTCTGTGTGTCCATACACTAATGATGACACCTGGTTATCTCAGAAGTGTTTGAAGGAGAGTGGATTTAGTCTGGTGGTTATGGTGTTATTCGGTCACCTCAAAGACACGGGGTCGATATCACTTACCGGTAATAGAGTCATTCTCTATACTGGTTGCAAGAACTAATGTGCAGATCCTAGATTGAACCCTGTACATTGTACAAAAGCAAGGTAATCTGTTGCAGGTAATTGATGGGAAGCTGTACTTCCAACCCAGCAGCAAGAAGCTGCATCCAGCTGAAGTGGTTGTCCATGAAGCTGTGCCCCCGTCACCACAAACAACCACCCTGGAGTTGGAGGATGACCAGACTGCAGACAAGGAGAACCACAACTATCTCAGTAGTCGGCCCTCCATTGTGTCCCCATCAGTCAGTCACACCTCACCGGCCAGGGCAAAGAAGATAAAGGTGAGACAGTCTCAGGCTGTATTGGACACAGTTTCTCAGAGGTTAGAGCTGTGAGAGTTCATGTGTTGAACTATGCGAGTTACAAACACATTTTGCAGTACAATGTCTTTGTCTTTAATATGAGCAGTAGAGGAGGCTAGTTCTGTCATCAGTTTCAGTTCTAGTCATGATGACATCATGTTGCATTTTCATATGCCAGTTTAATTTTGTCATTTACCATGTTGACCAAATGTTGACTGGTGACTTCTCATTAATGTAATACCGTACTCCTTAACTCGGATTACGGCAAAACTATTTTCTAGGCATACAGTTGTACATTATATATGATGACTTGGAATTCATGACATATGAACCTTCCTCTTCAGTTAAAGATATGTCGTCAGAAGGCTGGTCAGAAGAGGTTTCTTTCCCTTAATGAGTTAGGATCGTCTCCAGTAAAGCTAGAACAGGACACAGAAGGAACCTCTAATGTGACAGGAAGTGCTGATTCTGACACTGGAGTCATGACGAGAACAAGGAAATCACAGGAAAAGTGTTCCGGTACACAGACGTCAGACTATGTTGTGAGTGTGCCCGATGACCTTGTTGTCAACCCTCCTGTGGTCATGCAGGACCAGATTATGCAGGAAGATCAGCAAGGTGACTCCTCGAGTCTTGTGACATCGAATCCAGTCATGGTCACAAGCTTTAGTCCTGTGTTCACTTCTAGTGCTGCAGTTACTACTGTGTGTCCCAGTGTTCCGACCCTGGTCCCCCAAACAGTCACCACACCCATAACCCAGGAACCAGGGTCTGACAGGCTCACTGGAACTACTTCCAGTACAACTAAACCTCCAGGGCAGACTGGTGGATTTGTGAAACTTTCTCCATCAAAGGGTCCCTCTAGTCCTAATGTCACACAGATCTCCATAGGGGTGACTCAGACGTCTGGGAGGTCAAGTGGAACTGTGAAAAGTGCAAAAACATTAACGATTGGTTCCACAATCTCAGCGCTGTCTGGGTCAGTGAAAGAGAGCAAGATACCCAAGGAAGCACCGTCATTACCAAATACTGAAGCAGGAAGAGATAAAGGGACTGTAAGTTTCCCTAATCTGATGCCAGTTGGAGTATCTCATACCGATGCCATCACATTGAACAGTGGCAAACAGATGCCCACACCGACTGCAAGTGCAACCAACACTGCATCACAAGTTCAAGCCTGTGATGGTGGAAGTGTGTCTGGAACAGGCTTTGGGATGTCCATTCTAGAGATGTTTGATGGCCCCTCTATGCAAGGGGATGCTTCACAGAGCTGTATGTCGGACATTCTTGCCAAGGCAATGAAGACTGCTGAGATAAGTAGAAGTGATGCAGACATATCAATGTCCATGGACTTCATGAACAATTGCATGGCAGCAAATTCAAAAACATTTGGATCAAGAAATAATTCCCCAGTAAAAAGTGTGCCTGTTCTAAGTGAAGCAACCCAACGGGATGTAATAACATTGAAGGAACATTTAGTCAAAGCTGGCATTATCCACAAGTCAGATGACCTTGAAGCTGGTACAGGCAGTTCCCAGTGTAATCAACCAGAACCTATTGGCGGGCAGTCAGGTAGACAGGTGAACTCTGTAACAACAATTACTGGAATACCAGTGACGTTGGTAAAACCTTCCAGTACAGAATGCAGCGGCAAAAGGGCACAGTCCCTTCCACTTGGAATGTCCAGTAATGTTGGTGAACAGCAGACTCTTGGCGTGTCCAGTGTGTCATCTCTAAATCCTCCAGTGTTGAATACTTGCACTGTGGGAGAACCCAGTATACCAGCAAGCCATGCAGCAGCAGCTTCCAGAGAAGCAAGTTCTGTTGTGGAGGGTGATGGTGTTTGGGGGACACGCGAGGCTCCAACCGAGAGGGAAGACAGTTCTGCACATCTGGGGACAGTGGGCAATCGGACAGCAGCACCTGTTTCAGAGGAACTGATGGAGTGGGAGGAAGAAGAGACTGAGGTGGAATGGACAAAGTGAGTAAGAATTTTTGTTCTGTAGAATTTTATGAAGTTTATGAATTCAGAAGATATGTGTGTTTGGGTTTTTTTAACACTCTCTGCAGTGTATTACTATTACTTCTATGATATGTGGTGTAACCGTAAGAGTAAATATTCCTGTGAATGATACTATGATTCATTGGGGTAGGATGACATCAACCAAATTACCGATCAATGTAGTCACCCATTACGACTAGCTTAGGTTCCTTGGAACCAATTCTAACCCAGAATCCCCTCAGGTTTCCATGTTAGTTCCCCATTACGCTTATTCTGGGAACAGATTGGGGCAGGATCAGTCTGCATTATATATTTGTTTGAAAACATTGCTACTATTTAAGAAATGATTCTGTTTGTCCAAATGTGCAGTTTGGCTAAATGTACATCATCACATGATGGCTTCCGTAGCGTAGTGTGATGTCAACGTTTCTCCTTTGGTTGTGGACCAGATTCTGATCAAATTTGCATCAGGGAGATCTTGACAATGTTTTATAGTCTGTTTTCCTCAAAAGCGTCACGATGAACTGCCATGTAACTCAAAAGCAAATATGCATAATATACTCAATGAAACGCTGATCATAATCATAATCATACCAATTCTCTGAGTTTTTTTCAGAATTTTTGTCCTAATAATAAAAAAGTTATGTAAAGGGGTACTGATATGGAGCGAATAGTGTTTCTCACCACCAGTGTAATTACGAAACCAAGCAGCAAATCAGTCAGCACCTGCTCCCTTGACTGTGATGGACACGGGGACTGGGCTCCTGTCTACATTAGCGAATTTCTTCAGACGAAAAAGTGCTGGATGCCCATCACATGCTGTTATTTAAAATATCCATGGTATTCCTTGTCTGATTGTAACAAAATGTCCCAGCAGTGTAGTTTTTTTTCTGATGCCTGGATAGTATAGTGACTGATCCAATTTGATCCTATTTCTGTGTTTTTTACCTTGATATTTAATCATGTCATGTGAAAATATGATGTCTACATACACATAGCAAGCCATTTGTTTCATATGAGTACGAAAGATTGCAAAGCTTGATATTTAGATAGTTTTGAGGGTTGGCCCAGCTGTCATTGCAAACATCATATGTAAATTTTGGTAGCTACGACCCTGGTTTATAATCTATGATAATTTAAACACACAGTTGATTTATCTGAATTCATAAACTAATAATGACTTTGCCATTGGTAGAGAAATCTGAAAATTTTCTTATGTAAAAAAACTGATTATATCCATTAACCCAAGTACACAGCAAATGGCTGTGTGTATTTCTTATGTAACAACGAAGTTCCGTTGGTATCCTCAAAACAGTTTCGGCCGATAAGTGTTTTCAGGTTGCATGCGATAAAGAAATTACATCTTCCTTGCTGTAACTCGTGTTTGATGGTATAAATCTACACGTTATTTGTCCTCATTCACTTGATGGTCTGTTAATGAATTTATAACGGGTATAATTAGTGATAACACCACTAAAATTACTCAACACAGGTTCCCATTTGGCATTTCTCCTGTCTGGAGTAAATACTCAACATTCTAAATTAAGGTCTGTACTGGCGAATGTATTGCATGGTATGTAATATGTGCATGTAAGTGATGCAAGAGGGTTTATCAGCTGAGTTACAAAAACAGACATCGATCAAAGGATTAACCGATAACACACTGATTGATTAATTACTCTTACTTCCACAGTGGATTTCTCAAAAAGGCAGTGTTTATGAGTGTAGATTTACTAATCTATACTGAATACACCCTGTCGTAAAGTACGAGTGTAAAAATAACATCCTTCCTACAAAGAGTTAGCCACCACTGCCTTGATTAATTGATTGTTGCTGATTATTGGCTAACTAATGGTGGATATCATACAGTTAGTTGCCAGGTGTGCTGTCCTGGGTGACCAATGAGATTATCTATACACCAGTGTGAAAATTTCTCAAACGATGTGTCACTTTTTGGCATATTAAACTATAGAAAGACACAAGACATAGAGCAGGATTATTTACCAGCTGCTGATGAATGGAATATCGTTCTTTTATGTGGATATTGATGGATACATTCCTGAACGAGGTAATGGCCTGACATTGTTGCTATAACTTTCGTCTGTCTTAAATTTAATATTTGCATTTTGTTTTAATGTATTTCTTGTAGCATTCTGTAGAATCTGTATTACAGAAAACATGCAGTAGGTCGCGAATAGGGTGTGTGTGTGAAATATGATTCATGTTGGCAATCTATCCAATGTTTAGATATTAAAATCATGTTAGAAATTCACTGTAAGTATAGGCAGACCATGTGGTTTTTTTTATTAACTTTCAAAACGCACACAAATGTGACAAGGAACTAATAAGGTTTATAAGACAAAATATAAAGATGTACACTGACTTCGTTATTTTTCAGGCCTATAATTTTTTTATCCCCCGGCATGTAATGCGGGGGGATATAGTTGATGCCTCATCCGTCCGTTTTGTTTCCAGAGCATAACTCAGAAACCTTTCAATATTTTTCTGCAAAAATTGGTAGATATGTGTGGCAGACCCCAAAGTGGTGCCTTTTGCGATCATTTACAGGTTTTTATGATTTGTTATTTTCTTGGTTTCCATGGAAATGTTTCAGACTTAGTCTCAAATTTGAGAGATGGGCTTCGTTTCCGGAGCATAACTCAAAAACTGTTCAATATTTTTCTGTAAAACTTGTTACATACATCAGTCAGAACCTGAAGTGGTGCATTTTGGTACTTGCAGGTTATTGTGATGTATTATTTTCTCGGTATCCATGGAACGTTTCGGACTTAGTCTCAAATTTAAGAAATGGGCTTTGTTTCCCGAGCAAAACTTGGTAGATATATCAATTTGAACCTAAAGTGGTGCCTTTTACTAGTTACAGGTTTTTGTGATTTCCTAGTTTCTCGGTTTCCATAGAAATGATTCAGACAGTCTCAAAAGTGAGAGGTGTGTTTCGTTTCTGGAACAGAACTCAAAAACTTCTTAATATCTGTCAGTGTAACTTGGTAGATATGTATGGCAGACCCCAAAGTGGTGCCTATTGGTATTTACAGGTTTTTGTGATTTATAGAATTCTTGGTTTCAGTGGAAATACTTTTGACAGAGTCTCAAAATGGAGGGATGGGCTTCGTTTCTGGAGCAGAACAATAAAAAGTTCAATATTTTTCTGAAAAACGTGGTAGATATATCAATCAGAACCTAAAGTGGTGCCTTATGCTACTTACAGCTTTTAGCGATTTATTATTTTCTGGGTTTCCATGGAAACGTTTCAGACTGTTTCGTTTCTGGAACAGAACTCAATAACTTCTTAATATCTGTCAGTAAAACTTGGTAGATCTGTGTGGCAGACCCCAAAGTGGTGCCTTTTGGTATATACATTTTTTTGTGTGATTTATTATTTTCTTGGTTCCATGAACACGTTGCGGACCTTGTTTCCGGAGCACAACTCGAAAACCATTTCAGATCTTTCAAAAGATCTTGGCAGAAATATGAGACAGATCTTGAAATGGTGACTTTTTCTGATTACAGATATATGGCATTTATATTTTTCATGAATTCCATTGTCTAAAAACACAATAAGTAACTGTCAGATGATTTGTCCTTTCGAATATGTGGGGGCTGGTGGGATATGTCATCTTCTGAGGACTCTTGTTTACACCACTCGTAGATGAGTAGACTTCAAGATGTTTGATTTGTTTTCATAATAACAAAGTATAAACTATCAATTGCGCACATGGGTGGCACTGCAGAGATCACGAACCAGTCATGAATTCTGGGATATCACCCAGGTACTCATGGGAGAAAAACAGTGACACAAAAAACAATCAGTCCATGGAAATTGCCCTGCATCAGTGCCTTTTGAACAAACTATCATCAAAATATTTGCACAGTTCACTGTTTATTACGAGGGAGCAGTGTAGAGAAAGGCACAGCCAGGTGTTAGTGTTATTAGTTTTTGAGCTAGATTGCAATTCATCGGTCCACTTTTGAGCCAAATGAACTATACCTTGCAAGCCTTACACAAGCTTTAATTAGTCTTGCTGCACTAAAGCATTGATGATATCTTGTTTTGTGCTGGTGGCATAGCCTGGTTATTATTGTGTTCACTCATGTTCAATTCCTCTCAAGGGTACAATGTGTAAAGCTGGTTTCTAGTGTCACCAGCTGTGATATTGCTAAATGTGGCATACCACTTACCTTATTTATGAGTCTGATTAGAAGATTGGCTGACTATGGTGAATTGTGGGATGTCTTTAGCTTGATCATTCGGCCATACCACTAAAGTTGCTATTGTGTGTTTGAGTTTTTATCATCATTGTTAACATGGTATCGCAGTGGAAAACCAGCATAAGTCTGCGCTGGTCCAAGCAACCAGATACATGGTATCAACTTACCCAGTTTCACCTAATCTCTTCAACACTGTGATTTTATTTCTACTGCTTCTTTCAGGGATATGGACAAAGTTTGCCTTGAGATGTGTAAGAAGAATGGTCCTGGCGATGATACGTTTGCACAAGTTGCGGAGAAACTCAAACTGGTCACCCCAAATGAGGTAGTTTTGATGGGACAAATATATTTATCAATTATGTTGTCAATGTTCTGTCTGGATTGTGGTTGCCAGTTTCCTGTTGGTGTCAGATAGAAAAACTTTTTTAATCTCTTGCATTTTTTATAAATCATAGCTATCACTAGTGGTATACCTAAGTTACAACATGGTTATCTCCCTTAATTTTGACATTACAGCAATGTTTTCTAATCATCCTCAAATTTTTCTGTTCGGTCACACAAGGATGTGTCGGAGTGGAAGAGATGTTTGTTGTTTGTTCAAGTTATCCTTCAGACAATTGTATATGCTCAGTAGAGATTGCATTTGGTCATAGGACCATCACATTGTGCATAGATTAAATTGATTGTGACATACTTTTAATTTGTGCAAATAGGAAGCTTTCCTGCCATTTTAAAACTTTCCCACCGTGTCGCAAAATAAGTGTGTACAATGTCAAATTTATGGTGTTAGATCCACATTCTTTATGTTCCGTTTTTCCAGGACACTGTATTATATGCAGGTATCAGAATTACTGTGTGTATTTGTCTCCTATATAGAGCTGGAAATAGTGATGAGCTGTGGACACAGTTCTGGCTATCTATCAGTACTTTTGTCGTAGAATGAGGTGAACAAAATACATAGACAACTTTGTTAAATCATAGAAATTCTCATTTGTTGCAGGTTGCCGCAAGATTTCAGAAACTGATGATGCTTCTGTCAGGACTAGAGAGCGAGGAAGACAGTGAGCTGGATGACTGAGGTGATCAAAGTGACATTCTGAATCCTCAGTGTTGCCAAATAAGAGCACTTTGTATTTAATATGTATTTCAGAGGTTAACACTGTACACATAATGGGAACTCTGAAACATCATTGAGTTTCTCCTTGAATATATGCTGTAAATGTGCATCACTGGAGTCACTGATGCCTACTGGAAATGGTTGATCTTGTGTATTTGTCTGCAAGATTTTGCAAAATGTTAATAAGGTTTTGTTCACGCTGGCTTTACTGTGAAGAGTTTCATAATTTCAGCATTATTTGGAATGAAGTTCTATTGAGTTTGAAAACATGTTGACCTTTTCTCACAATCTGATAAAGTAAGTAGTCTTGTGGATGAGAATATGATCTCAAGTTTGTCTAAATGAAGATCAGCACCTATTCATGTTGCAGTACTTCCCATCCTGCTGTTTCTCAAGTGTACAGTATGTACATAACATTGTATGTACTTTATGGTATTGTAAGGATGCTGTTGTCAATAAATACTCATTTTACCCAGATCTAATACTGTCCTTTTGTTTGCTGATGTACATGGAAGACATGATGACACTACACAGCATACAGTTTCCATGGTAACTTTGTGATGTGATATTATACTGTCTACATCTTCCAGTATCTTGTCAACCACTGCACAGAGGAATGGAAACATTGACTAAAAACAATTAACCATGCCTGGTTGTTGGGTGACCTTATATGCATGCATTTTGCTGTCATGATCGCTCCAGGTACTTCTGTTTAACGTACGACCTCTTATCCTGTGCTTCTTTCAACTCATAGTGAGGAATCTGCAAAAACAAAACAAGTATGAAAACAGGAGTGAGTGAGTTTGGCTTGCAGCTGCTTTTAGCAATGTTCCAGCAATATTACAGCAAGGGACACCAGATATGGGCTTCACACATATTACGTGATGAGCGAAGGCTTGAACCTTTAGGCTACCACATCGCATCTATGAAACCAGGAAAACTCGGACATCATGCAGAATTACAGACCTACATCAGAACACATCAGGGTAGAAAGCAAGCCTGTGGCTTGTTTCTGTTTGGAATGGTGATCATCAATGTTGTGTGTGTTATGCTTTGTCCAGATGATTGACAAGCCATCTCACCACTGGCGGCTACATCCAGCAGCCTTGGAATCATCAACAACCATAAACTAATGATTGATATTGTGAGCGACCTCCACTCTGTGGGCATCAGCCAACAACCACCACACACAAAGTAGTGCAGTGATCTATTCTGTCATAGCCCTCAATGTGCTGAACAACTACAGACAGGATACAGCTGTTGTAGAGCTAACCACAAAGCTATTGATGCATCACATACACTATCCTATCCTCTACTCATTTTTCAATGGTGATACATCCAAGTATACCTCCACTACTTGATATCCCAGTTTCCTGAGCTGCCTTGCTTTACACAGGTAGTATCCTGACACATGCATCTCTATGTGTCCCTTAGGCCTCCTCAGTATGTAGATGGCGTTGAAGGGGTACAGCAACACTGCCACTCTGCAACAACAGAGGACCAATAAAAAAAACACTCCTTTTTCTGTTGTTTAACAGGAAACAACCCATACTGTGGCCTGTAAATAATTAAATTTGGCCTTAACAAAACAGTAATGGATGTGCCATCATTATTGGATTTAATTAGCGCACTTATGCAGGTAACAAATACATGCTCAAGGCGCTGCTTGTTTTTCCTTCATTATTGGATGTCAATCTCAACTCCCTGGGATCGAACAACACTTGCCCCACTCTGTCATGCAATCAGAAAAGTCACAGTTCAACCACCTGATCCATTTGGTCAGAATTTTGGCAAAATTTTGGGGTTCCTTCATATAAGCTAATTAGCATGCTGGCATTCTTCAATTCAGTTTTGTAACACTCAATGATGTATGCAAATTCACAGAACATATCCTGGAAAATGGTGACCTAATCATACCAGCACAGCTGAATTGCCAGGTGTTATTTCCTGTTTCCCCTATTACGGTAAAAGGAAATACAGCCAAGGGACTGTCCTGAATTTTTGCCATGGCTCAGGAAGTCCCTACATATGCCTGATTGTAATCCTTGGCCCAGGAAGTCCCTACATATGCCTGATTGTAATCCTTGGTGTCTATCTACAGAACACACAATTTAGAGAGTACTGAAATTGTGACAGTTCAAGGACGAACACAAAACTTTATCTGGGAAGGTCCTGGGGTAGAACAGGCCCTCAGCAACCAATGCTTGTTGTAAGAGGCAACTAACGGGATTGGGTGGTTAGGCTCGCTGACTTGGTTGACACATGTCATCGGTTTCCAGTTGTGCAGATCTATGCTCATGTTGTTGATCACTGGATTGTCTGGTCCAGACTCGATTATTTACAGACCGCCACCATATAGCTGGACTATTGTTGAGGGCGGCGTAAAACTAAACTCACTCACTCGCTTTATCTGGGATTTCACTAAACTTAGTGCCCATGGCAAGCAAACCTGAAAAAAGAATTGTCATGTTGTTCAAATTGGGATATTTCATAAAGTTTTCCTTACTTAAACATTGCATTCCCTGTTTGTTATGGTAAACTAGACATTGATGCCTCTTGCACCTTAACCCTCTTCATATCCATAACAGTTATAATCTACATGTATAACATGACTTGGAAAATCCCGAGACATCTGATGCAGACTTGAGGCTCAATGTTATCCTTGGATCAAGTCTAGAGCAACCCCTGCAACATTAATATTATTGCAATCTATATCATGGCAAGCCTGTGTCGCCTTCCAGTTCTAGGAGTTGTAATACATCTTCACCATGTTCAAATAGGGGGACAAGATAGCTGATTTTTCTCTAACATACTTCACATGTGCAACTTTGTTGGCCTGTGAGCTCCATTCAGCTACAGGAATTGGGTTCCCATCAGAGTCAAGTCTCAGTTCAATATCTGAAAAACCAAGTTGACTCCAACATGTGAAAATGATAAAAAATCAACAAGACAACTCTGCATATACTGTTATTCCCCCACATGTATACATTTTAGAGAACAGCAAGTAATCAATCATTAACCAATAAACACATACTTTTTTGCGAGAGTTTTAGTGCGTCAGTTTCCCAGTCCACTAAACTTGAACGTCATTAAAAAGCAGTGCTAAACATTCAACACTTGCTCTCCATACATAGGTGATCAATTGCTGCACGGACACTTCATGTTGTAGACAATCAGTAGAATGTACTCACCAGGGGTGTTGTAATGTGAAAGGAGGGTGCCAAGATGCACATACTCTCTGCCCCCAAGAATATCAGAATACAAGCACATCAGTTCATGTGTCAGGTCTTCTCTTTCTGCTTTCTTCTGGGTTTGCTTTTCTTGAACTGCCTCATACTTCCTGCACTGAAAGCATATTTAAAAGAAGAATACAGGATAAGCTAATAATTGCACTATGACTGTGAATACAGGAAACAAATCATCATGCCAAGTCCAGCCGTGTCACCTGACACTTGTCTGAAGTGAGAAGTTTGATCTTAACTGAATGTTTAGGCATTTGTGCTTGGATTGTGTTGGGTCACTTGAACATGCCGGAAATTTGCAACTGTAAGTACAAATCTAAGTCTGCCAAGATTATGTTTCTGGACATGTGGACACGTCAGCAAAATCCTTGCACTTGTGGCCTTCACCAGAATGGTACTGGTCAGAAAGCCGCATCACTTCCATTCATTTTAAACTGACTACAGGGGAGGATGGGTAGACTAGTGGTTAATCATTTGCACGGGTTTGACTCCCCACATGGGTAAGATGTGTGAAGCCCATTTCTGGTGTCATCTGCTGTGATATTGCTTAAATATTGCTAAAAGCTGTGTAAAATCCAACTCGCACTAAAGGAAACCAACCATATGATAAGGCCACATACATCACTGTTTCTCTTCATGTTACTGCCAAATGTGCTGAGTATGCATTACTTGCCCATTAACAGAATGTTACAGAACTCAGTTACACTGCTGTCAGTGTCATACAATAAAAACTGTAGAAAGTGACAGCAGCATAATACCATACTCGCTCACTCAACTGACAAGAAGATATTTCTATTATACTGCTTAGATTGGCTTACCATAGAAGTGACTTAGATGAATAGCTTCACAGTATTAGACGACATTCCTAATACTCTCAGCTTGAACTTGCAACAGACGCAGGATGCAGAATGAATTAAGTTTATGCAAGCTGAACAGTACTCCTGCCATGTCACAGTGTGTGAACTCAATGTGAAGGTTGGTTGGTTGTTAGACGTCACACATGGTAATATACTTGCCGTATTGCATTGGTGTGTACATACAGTTTGGACCTGACAATCCAGTGATCAACAACATAAGCACCGATCTGTGCAACTGGGATGCAATGAAGTGTCCACAAAGTCTGCAAGTCTGACCACCTGTTACTGTTAGTCACCTTCATGAAAAGTATGAGCTGCTGAAGACAAATTCTAACCCGGATCATCATCGGTGCAATGTGGAGGACAATCTTTGCATGCTCAAACAAACACAGGTTACAAGATGGCAACTGCCTGGTATTCTGTTAACACTTGAGACTGACAGACCAAGAAACACAATTGGGGGATTCTAGGACCTGAACCAACACTGGTTCCTTTCACATAGGAAAGGACATAACCCTGAGCAGAAAATTGCAGGGCCTCAAACATGTTAAAACACAAAATATAATTCCACAATAATTGCGTCTGTGACCAAGTGATTGTGCTATCATACCGTGGCAAGAGCGATCTGTCCAGGGTCATCTAGGAATGGTCCAGTGTAGTGGGGAACTTCGATCTTTACACTCTCGGACACGTGGTACAGGTTCTGCCCAATGTGAATCTGATCTGAGTACATAGAGAGGGCAATACATTCTCACTTCATAAATAACACTAACAACTATCTCTGAAATGAATATATTTTACAGATAAAACAGTTCATAATAAAAGCAGCAAAATATAATGAAAATGAGCCCCAAGATTTTCTTCATTTTCGTGAAACTTTGAAAATCTAGACCTGAAACACTATCTAAGCTTGCATGTGCTTTGCTGGGTATAATTTTTCATGGTCTGTATGACAGATTACATAAATATCTGAGAAAGGATATATATACTTAGGACAACTATAAGTGTAGTGACTCAGTGTTGCTATGTCAGCAATATTCCAGCTGTCATGTGATTTGGCAAACCAGTGGGAGACAGCAAGAACAAATGTGACACATTGAGCAAGGTAGCACGGGATAACATACAGCCCTCACACAGCTCTCATAATTACATAATTTTAAGAGGATTTTCAAGCTCTAAAACTCTTTGTGAAACTTTCTCTGAATACCTTGAATTATACTTCAGCATTACACTGTGAGAGTTCTAGCCAGACAAAGTCTTTAGCAATCTGTACATGTTGTGTGAGGCCAATGAATGGACTGAGAGCATAAATAGTTTTGTTTGTTCAATATCCGGGATTCACTGGAATTCAACACAGGCAATTTTAACTTAAAATTGACAGTGTTGTATTTCATCAAAAGAACCAAGACAAAAAAATCTGGATTGCACAAAATAAAGTTAGCCTCCATTATCTAAATGAAAGTATTGCATATTCACACATATCATTGGAGTGTTATTTAGCATTTTAAAGTCAGGGAACCAAACTATGTTTTATGAGGTTTCTCGACCAATGAAATTGCAGAAAACACTCATTATTCGTTTACAATAGCAGTTAGAGACGGCTCTGTGTCATGGTTGATTGTGTGTACAGGTAAATGTGTATCTTCAAGCACCCCTGCCATATTGCAGGAATATTGCTGAGTGCGATGTTAAACAAAAAGCCAACCAAACAACAACTCATGCTCTAATGATGTGGGATGTTGTTCATAATATCAATCACTGGTTTGTTTCACACACATCTGATTTTTTACAGGTTGCTGTCATATACCTGGAATACTGCTGAGATCAATTTTAGCTAATAAAATCACAAAAAGACGAGAAGACTCACACTGGCATCCTTCTGTACTGCTGAACAGCTGACTGATCAACTCCAGGGGGTAGAATCCATCTAGAGACATTCCACGTAGACAAGCTACAAATGATGGCATAAAGGTCCTTATCTCAATGGCTCGCCTCGTTGAAGCCAACTCAGATACTATTTTCTCAAAGGCTTCTCTTCGTTCTGGAACTGAGAATGATAACCTCCCCACCATTGAGCAGAACTTAGCCAGATCCTTTAGGCGCCAGCTTCCAAGATCTTCTTTTAACAGAATGGAACACAAGTCCTGTATCATATCTGAAGATATATCATTTAGATGTTCGTAAAGATGAACAATGTTTATCAGAGTGCTGTGATGGGTGTTTTGCATACGGGCTTGAAGCACAGGTTGGAGATCTACCAATGTCTGGTATCTATCGGGTACAGCAAATATCATTCTTCTATGTGTGTACCTCCGAAGATATTTGAGAAGAGCTGTTAGGGAAACATCATCGAGTTCATTCACAATTCCCCCTGATAAATCAATAATTTTGTTTAAAAGCTGTTTATTTGGACAGTACCACTCTGATTTAAAAAGACCTAAACAAACAATGCCAATGGTTTGGGCATTAAACTCAGAAAGCCTTGCCGAAATTATTTCGACAAGTAACAACAACATGTATCTGGACATTTTTCGGTAGAGGGACACGTGGTACATGAGAACAACAAGGTCTCCTTGGGATAGTTCATGAATATTTATCTGCATGTGGTTGAAAAATGACTTCATGAAGTGACTTACACTGTAACTTAGTCGAAAATGGTAGTGAAAGTCTGCAGCTAGGAAATATTCCTTTAAATCCCATTCTGAATGTCTTTTCTGGAATTCCTTCTGGAATATGCTAGCAATCTCTAGGCGAAGGACTCGTGTCTCTCCAGTGAGGCAGTCTCGGAATGGATATTGTATGATGTTTCTCATACATTGTATTAGAGTTTTGTTGTCAATGACAGGTAATTCTACAGTTAAGTATTTCGCCAGTTCATGCATTGACTTTATCACAGACTCAGTGTCTCGATTTCTTGTCACTTCTAATAAATGTCTCACATGCTCAGATACAATTTGATCAGTACTGTTTGTATTTTCACAATGTGTATTTACCAATCCCCGGGAAAGCAACACTGCATCAGGGTGCTGTTGAGACTCTGTTGTACTACCAGACAGAAAATAATCCCAGAATTCAGAGTGTTCCAAGTAAAGATGGTAGTACTCATTTTCAAATTCTCGAGTTTTGGCAACTGTCTTGCCAGTGACCTGTAACCCATGTATGGTGATGAACTCTGCCACAGGGCCTGGTTGCTTGAATGGAGCTGTGTGGAGATGGGAGCCTGTCTTATGGCGTTGACCTATCCCAGACGAGGCAGGTGAGGAATAACGGGACAGTTGCAGGTATTCAAACTTGCTTTTGGATCCATACAGGCTCCAAGCTCTCCTGAATGCTTGGCCATACCAGCATGTCAACCTAAATAAGGATGATACGCTCATATCCACATGTTACCGTTCATCTGAAACGTAAAACATCTGATACATGACACATTTTATGGAGAACAACTTCTTTTTATTCTCTACACATTTCAGAGTTAAATCTTGCTCCTTCCTCAGGTAAATGCTTAGTCAGTACAAAGTGTTTATATACATGCATATAGATGTACAAAGATAACAATATAATTAGCCTAAACTGGAAAACATTGGTCATGATTCACTGTAACTACTATTTACCAGGTGATCAATAGTCTGTTTAGGAATGGATACACCTTCCAAGATATGTAGACATTAATTTTGAGAACTGAAACTTTACCAAATTGGTCAGACTAAATGTGAGGCTTAGCCAAGAGTCGTGATGCAGTCCTACAGTCAACATGATGCAGTCCTACAGTCAGCATGATGCAGTCCTACAGTCAACATATGATGCAGTCCTACAGTCAACATGATGCAGGATCATGTCTTGACTGAATAAGACTTCATTGGCTCAACTGTTGGCTCAGACTCAGAGCGGTTACACACACAAGTTCAGCATTACTGACGATCTATAAATATGATAAATGTGTAATGCACTTTCCAAACCTCCTCTCTTAATCCATATGTGTGTATATTAGAGGTGGTGAGGTCGTGACATGTTTCCCAATAATATGGGTGTGGTCATGGTGATAAAATTCACATATCTAGATACAGTCCTCTCATTTCATACATTCATATCCTCTACCATTTTGCAAATAAATCTGGTGAAATTTCAGACTACAAAATGGGCTATTGTAGTGTTAAACAGACATAAGCTTTAGACACTGTACACACTCCACTATTCATAGCCAACCACGAAATACAAGAGAAACAGGATAAACTGGTACTTGAACATATTTTGTTTTCATTCACATGTCATTACACTACTGTACTGTCTGTTGCTTGTAATGCAATGAATAGTATAGGGCCGTCTCCTAATCTAGCGGTAAACACATTTTCTGCCGAGATGACTGATGCATGATACTTAGCGGTTGTTTATATAATTGACTGGTAACTAGGAAGTGGCCCAAGTCCGTGAATTATCAAAATGTTGCAATGTAACAAATATTCGTGAGTTTTAACCAACTTGGTAAAATAATAACTTTTCCCTGCCCTTTCTGACAGGATTCCCATTCCTTATTACACCTTATTACAACCATGTTTTTCATCGAGCTTAAGTGCAATAATACACCTGATGGATCAAGCAGTTGATAGATGCAGATGTTTGAGCAGTAATTACATATGAAAAGAACTGTTTGTATTATTTTTTCTGCCGATATCCGTAAGTAAAGCGAGAATAGGAGATGCCAGTATATGTATTGCTATATAGTTGTATATGAGACTCGCAAGTCCAAAGACACAGAAATCTTAAAAGTGAGTGAGTTTAGTTTTACGCAGCACTCAGCAATATTCCTGCTATATGGCGGCGGTCTGTAAATAATCGAGTCTGGACCACACATTCCAGTGATCAACAACAAATATAAGCATCGATCTGCGCAACTGGGAACCGATGACATGAGTCAGCGAGCCTGACCACCCGATCCCGTTACTCGCCTCTTACGACAAGCATAGTCGCCTTTTATGGCAAGCATGGGTTGCTGAAGACCTATTCTACCCCAGACCTTCACTGGTCCTGAAAAAAAAGCCTGGTGCTGTCATTAGTTTTACTTAATGATGTGTCAAGAACAAGCCCTAAAACGTTGTACAAAAAAGAAAAATATGAAACCCAGAAACTTCTCTATGTTCATCAAACAGCATTTTCTAAATTGCCAATCAAGCATCTACAGTATAACAGTGTGTTTCGTCCTTCCCTACCAAAATGAGAGTGGTGACATTAGACTACCTCTTCTTGAATACACACGCTTTTTCAGACTAGATTTCTTCTACCAAAAACGTCCATTCCGTAATGAAATCTAACAGATGAACCAGTCTAGCTGATTCCTCGTGGCCGGTATGGCTAAACTCGAACGCAGCATGTGTACCAGCCCCATAAGAGCACTACCGTACAGTGTCGATGTTTGGAGCTATGGCTCTTTCTTCTAAACCAGTTGTCGCAAACTACAGCGCAAATTTCGTAGCCTCCATGCATAATCTCCACATAGACTAACAACTGGTCTCTGAAATGAACATATTCTACTGAAAAGTTCATAGTAAAAAAGTATAAGAGCATGAAATGGAGCCCTGAAGCTGGGGGAATCTAGTTTTGCCACATTTCCTAGACTTGCTTGGGCTTTGTTGGATGTATTTGCTTCAGGGTTGTATGAAAGATTAAATCTCTTGACGGTGATGTCACAAATTTGTCGGGCACTGTTATGAGCTTGAAGATTTCTCGCAATAACAATAATAATGCATGACATAGTTCATGGCATCGACTGACTGACTATTGGTAAGAGTCTAATTGACAGTCTGCGTGTCCGGCTTTTTATCCATTAACCATTGCGCACCGACTCTCCTTCAGATCGAGTGGTGGTTTAGGCAAGGAGCCCAGTCTGAGTTAGATAACCATCAAGCTCCACTCCAGCGCCTAGTTTCGTTCTTTTCAAACACACTGCACAATCGCAGATAACGATCACGCTGTTCGGAGCCTCTAACTTCACGTGGAAACAGCCCTGAAAACTGTTTGCCGGGTGCTTGACTTACACAACAGGACGTCTCAACAGCTGATCACAGGAACGGTAAGAAAAGTAGACTCTTGACATGCTGTTGCAACACTTTGGGCTTCGAATCCTTTCATTCCCCTGAAGACGTAAAGCAGCATGATAGCCTGCAAACCCAAGTCGTAGTATGTTTATGAATTATTGTTTACGTTATGAAACATCAAACAGCATGCATTATGTAATTTGTAAACAGTTAGCAGAGAAAGTTGGTCAGTTAATTGTGACTTACATTGCAGTAGTTTTGCAAATTTTGTGCTGATGCGGCATGTCTAGACTCTTTACTAAAATTTTCAGCCCTTGTTTATATGGAAAAGTCTGCACGTGAATGCTACTTGTTAATTTCATCTCTGATCATGTTGACCTGTTGCTAGTTAGAACCTTGGCTTTACGCGGCGATGTTGAGACAGATGATTCTAGTTTGATTGGTGTCTGTTGAAACTGAGGCGTGAATAAACACTGTACCTGACATGCTGATCATTATGATAATTGCAATTCAATATGATTCACAACCCAGTGAAAGGTTCTTGTGGGGTTAATAAGTCAGTGTAAGATTTTGTGCTTTCATTCCGCGTTCATTTTTTTTAAAATTTGACTTATTAGGGGGTAAAAACATGCAAAATTATTTTACTTGCATGTTTGGGATTCTGATGTGCTTAAGTTTAACAAGTACCTTAAAACAGCAACATATATGAAAAAAAAACCAAAAGAAATTTTTAAATGATTCTGGATTGTAATGAATATCATGTGCAAAAGATTTGGCCAATATACTTAAAATTTTCATTTCTGCGCGCATGCTTACAAACCTACCGCAAACATCACAAGTAATCTTTCTTGAAAAGGATGAATGAATGAATATTTCCTTACATTACATATTCATTGATTCATTCTTGCATTCTGAAATAAAATACCTGAAGTCCTGCTGAGAGGACATGATATCAAGTTGAACCTAAAACATGAAACATGTCTATGCAAATATCTCTGTCCAGTGAATCTGAACTAAAGTGAGATATTGTTCCAAATTATGTCGTATGTTTAGATGTTGTCTCATACAAGCACAGTATCATTTCAACTATAGCCCTTTTGGCTCAAAAGGGGACTGATGAACTGCAGTCTAACTTAAAAACTAATAAACGTAGCATACGCAATTAAATGCTGATCATAATCAAATCATCGTACCAAATCTACGAGGGTTTCTTTTGCAGAATTTTTGTCCTGAAAATGAAAAGATTATTTCAAATATTGTCAGAATATTGATTGACACACTGTTTTGCACATGGGAGGAGTGCAGAGAAAGGGACAATCAGGTGTTCTTAGGCCCTCAGTTGACCTTAATCCATTTTTTGTTTTAGAAAATGTCCAGTAAATATTTCTCACATGTTCAGCGTGTGTAACATAGTTACTGTTTAATTCTGTCATTTCTTTTCAGTATTGCAGAACAAGGCTGAACAAGGTCCTGTGAACCTGTTGTAGACAACTCTTGCAGTATGTTGGCACTAAGGAACATCACCCGGTTGACCAGCAGGGGCCTGTTTCCAAGCAGCATCTGTTCACCCAGTCTTAGACACGCATCAGTGGCTAACAAGCATCGCATAAGCAATGACAGGTTTGAGAGGAACCCAGTACCATACCGTGTGGCTAACAAAATATTGACATTTATGAAGAAAAGAGCTGTAATGGCAGATATGAACACAGCTTCTGTGAACACAGTGAATGAAAAGGAATGGAACAGTGAAATTCAAGATTTGAAGAGAACTTTGGCATCTGGACATGGTGGGGAGAAAGGATTCAGCACTCGCATCAGTGACATCGGGCTTGACAAGTCATTAGAAGTTGCAGATTTATATGTTTCTCATAATTACATGGAAGTAATGTTTCTGCCCAGACTCTTTGATTATGCACTGCATGCAGACTTCAGTGCTTATCCTCCAAAAACAGTCGTTCATTTAATGTACTTTGTGTATTTCCATGGGAGGGCTCCATCATTACTTTTTAAAAAAGTGGAAGATTATTTGTCAAATAATCTTGACTTGTTACACATCAATGATATAGGATTAATTTGTCTAGGATTTTTTCGAGGAAATGTGAGAATTTTGTCTTACGAGCTGCTAGATCGAATTAGTCAAAGACTTGTAGGTGAACTTGAATTCGTGGAGAAGAACATGTTGATAAATATAACCAAAGTGCTGTCCCATTCAAGCTTTTTTAAATTCAGTTTCTTTCAAAACTTTGCGGACAAAATACTGACTGTTTCGTTCATTGAAACAACAATTAATCCTTCAGTTTTGATGCATATAGCATCTTTTTATGCGTCAGCATCAGTGTATCACAAACCACTGACTCAGTCTTTAATGTCAGCATTTGTTAGACTTTGTACACGCAGTGACTTGAAAGTGAAGCCAAGATCTAAAGACATTGCACAGTTTGTGAAGGCACTGGGGATGTTATATCATGAACCAGTCAGTGAGAAGACGTCCTACATGAAACTTGTGGAAGCTTACAAACGTTTCGAACAAGAGCGAACCTACCCAGAATCTCTGGCAGATATGATGCATGGTTTGTCCTACCTTGGAATACTACCTACGGACATGCTGGACATGCTGTTTCATCCGACAAAGGTCAATCTCTTAAAAGGTGCGATGTCATATATGGATACCTAATTTTAATCTGAAATGTTCTATATGTCTATTGTGCCATTATGAACCATACTTGTATATCTGGTAGTCATGTGTGTGGAATGGTCATCAACTCTGCATTTTTCCTCACACCTGTGAAGATCCGGGTTAGAATTGAGCTTCAGTAATACGTGCTTGTCGTACGAGGCAACTAATGGGATTGGATGGTCAGGTTTGCTGACTTGGTTGACACATGTCATTGGTTCCCAAGTGCATAGGTTGATCCTCATGCTATTGATCACTGGATTGTCAGGCACAGACTCAATTATTTGCAGCGTGTGGCGTGAAACTAAATCCCTCACTGCTTTTTTCACAGGACTGAATGTGTCCCTATCCTCAATGGCAACTAAAAATTTTAGTGTTATCATGTTTACGTTATCCTATTAGTTGATACTGAGACTGACTGTGTGTCTTGTCCTTATCTGACTGTTCTGTTGTTACATTTCAGCTCCTAGACGGTCAAAAGAACTGCAGCTTCGTCTTGTGAGCAATATTGTTTTGATTGAATGTCCTGACTATGCCGGATTTCAGCAGGCTTGGGTTAGTCTCAATATCCTGGAATAATGAGTTGACCACATTCATGCACCTCAGTTACCTCCCTTTACATTCTGTTTCTTCATTTACTCTTAGGACTGATAATTGTAGTAGGGTGTGGACCAATCTTCGAAGGTGTTTTGTCTTCCCTAAATTGAAAGTCAAGATAGTCATTAAATATGTCCAGGGAAGGGCAATTGTTCCGGATTTGATATTTCAGGAACATAAAAATGAACTTGATAAACAAGCTGTTATCTGGCAATGAGGGGATGGAATCAGTTACTGAGAAAATGGCTACTTAATATGTTGATTGTGTTTTATTGGTTTCTCTGCAGAACGTGGCTCAGGAGTTTAATGCCCAGGGTTGGAGAAGCTTCCAGCAGGAGATAAATATTCGCAGAGGCTTCAAGGAAATACACAAGTCATTGGCAAACATGCTGGGTGTAGATCGAGTCAAGGCGGACTATATCCTGCCGCACTACAGAAGTGCAAGTAAGAATGTCATACTGACAGAAATCAACCTGGAATGTTGTCAGCCCAAATACTGGTACCGGGGTATCGTCACTAGAGAAGCTGAATCAGTATATGACCTTTAGCACCTGCAGATGGCATTATAGTGTCTCTCCACCATTTTGTGTAGACCAATGCATCAAATTTCATTTAATTCTCAGAGATTGAGTAAGTTGGCCATTGTCAAATTCAGCTCATTGGATAATTAGCCCAGCATCAACCAATCATGTTTCACCTTATTTCAGCACTCGAAACTGCTCGAGTGGGATATATTCTCACTTTGTGGAAACAGTTGAAATAGATATTCAAGTACGGAATGGAAATAGTGATGATGGTCCTCAAACATCAGAACTAAGACATCAGATTTGATTTTCGATGAATTGTTGCAGCTATATAATACATAATCTTGAGTGTTTATAATCTTGAACAAATAAATCCATTTAAAATGAAGAGGAGGTTAAGTGTGATGGCAGATCCACCTGAGGAAATCTAGACTTCCATTAATTAGGTCTTTAGCACTGCAGGAAGGGCTAGGCAGTGAGGAAAAGAATGTGGTTCATGGACTGTGACACAGACTGCATTTTGTGGTACTGACTTTCTCCATGTGTATCCCTTGTCATCTGGTCTTGGCAGGTTTTCTAACTAATGCACATGGTGATGATGATGGAAGCTTGATGTTTTGAGAGACTGGAGACATAGTTCATAGTATGGACACTCGGTCGTGTATGTAAAGACTGAAGTTATGGTATAATGGTAACAATTACTTTTCAGATATTGAACTGAGACTTGATGCCTCAAATCATCCAATAAAGACAGAGGACTTTAACTATCAAGCCCCTTGGAATGTGCAACCCCGTGATAGCAAGCAAGGCACCAAGCCTAGTGACACACAACACAAGTGAGTGGAATGTCTCCTAATGCTACAGAATGGTGGGTTGCCAAGTGCCTGAAACCTTTGCTCACAGCATTGAAAGACTTGAGTTAGATTTTCCAACACAGATACAGTGTATGGAGCCCATTCCAGCATGAATAATGAAAAAAGCTGATCGGATGCAGTGGTCTGCAAGGTATGGTAGTGAAAGACCTGGTGGTCATGACATATCTCAACTGCATAGATTGATGCTCGTGATGTTGATCAATGGATTGTCTGGTCCAGGCTTTATTATTTACAGAATGCTGCCATATTGCTGGCATATTGTTGGATGAAGCATTAGAGTAAACTTACTCACTTGGTGGTCACAAATATATCTTGTTTACAGGATTGCCATAGAACTTGGGAGTATTCGACAGTTCCTTTCGACAGACAGCCTCTCTCTTGATGCCACCACTCTCAAGGATCTGCCAATCGCCAACAGTAACCAGGCATACCATGTCAGACTGAATGGACACAACCAGACCAAAATGAGAAATCTAAACCAACTTGGATACAAAGTAATCATGGTAAGGGCATTGTGTACAGTGGGGCTAGGTGGGGATTCATTGCTGGATTCGCCTGTTCCTAGGCTTGTCAGCTCTGTTCCCGTGTTCACTTGACCTATATCATTACTGGGTATGCTCTCACATACAGCTGGAACAGTGTGATATAACTGGCATACACTTCCAATTGGCATTACAACTCACTCGCTCAGTCATTCACTCAGTCATTCATTCACTCACTCACTCACTCACTCCTGCTCCTGTCTCCAGGTTCATTGTGGTTCAAAGCTGATAGTAACCCAATCTCACACTCACTCACTCACTCACTCAAAGCTGATTTTGTCACATTATATTGCAGCAAAGGGAGTAAATATTCATGCTGTCAGCAGTTAGTTCCCCTTGCCCATGTGACTCATGTTAGATCTCAGTGCTTAGAGCAGAGGCATCACAGCAGTTGTTTCTCTTGCAGCTCCACCCTCACGAGGTAGATGAGCTGTCAGACATGAAGGAGGATGAGCGCCAGAAGGCTCTGTGCGAACGACTCCACAAAGAAACGGGGATGGACGTTCAAGCGTGCCAGATGGAGTCCTGACCTTAGTGGTTGACAGTTAGCTATGGATGGAAGAGTCAAGATCTTCAGAGCAGAGAACTCCAAGGTTCATGGTGGATGTCCAAATGGAGTCTTGCTACAGACCCTTGTGGTTGACATTCTGGGTCCCGATCCACAAGCTGTTTTAATTGTATAGTTTGTCATTGACTTGCTAATGACATGGGGCTATGAATACTTTGTTGATCGGCTTTAGATGTAAGTATTTGTCCACATCCTCAGAACACGCAACACCAAGGTTCATGGTGGATGTTCGGGAGCGCAGACAGAGTCCAAATTCCAAGAAGTATTACAAAGAAACTGCTGGACGTTCACATGTATTACTCTGAATACAGATCCAGGAGAAATGGTTTATAATGAAATGTGGTAGACTTCAACTCAAGTCTTGACCTTAAGGGATTTGTAATGAAAAAAATCAAGCATTTAAGAATATACTTTCACTGATGGGGCCTTATAAAGTGGAGGGACAAACATGTATGAGATTTGTGATTTGTGATAAAGATATAAAACATGTAAGAATATGTTTTTTTGCCTTTCTCTTCCCACCATTCTCAGGCAAGACCTCAACACAGCAGTTAATGACAAATGAACTGACAATTTTTACATTTCCAAATAGTCACAGATTAAACTCACCGATTAAAATGCATTCCTTCCAAATTGAGTCTTTCCAATCAGTGACGAAGTGTCAGGGGAGACACAAAATTCAGACATTGTGAAAACACTGTCTAAAATTTGTATTGTATGTACAATTGTAATGATACTTGAGAAGATTCACACAAGGAGACATAGGTTTTGTTCAAGATAGAGATTGAGGACGTCTACGGTACAGAATCTGTGATACTGATTTCACCATCTTTTATTACAAGTACTTGTATGATAACTGTTTTCAGCAGTCAGATTTTCACTTCAGATGGCAGCTGGACAAATGTTGTATCTGTGATACTGTGAGTTTGTTTCTTTGTAGAAGGTTACTTGAGGCCCATGAGGGATATAGGTGCAAGTGATTGTTGTTACGATTATCTTGCGTCTTTAATCAATCAAACTATGTCAACCATGTCAATAAAGGAAAGTGGATAGGTGTGGTCATCTGTACCTCAAACATGTGCAATTTTATAAATAACAGGAACCATTATAACACTTCGTTGTATGAAGCATGCTGTCAATAACAGGTTGTTGTTTGTGTGTGTGTTAAAAAATTGTGTTATTTGAAAGAACATTTTTTTGTCAAATGAATTACTGGTGTTTACTTTTCTCAGAAATTGTATCATAGATCTTAATAAATTTGTTTTTAACTTCTGTGGTTTGTTTATTGTTGGGCTTGTAGGGTGGCCCAGTAGTTGGGGTTGGGTTCGATTCCCACATGGGTTCAATTTGTAACCCATATCTGGTGATCCCGTTGCTGTAACAAACCTAGAGACATAATGAGGGTAAAACCTTGATTTCAAGCCATGGTCATTCCTTCCATTGTGCCCAAGGGAAGTAACTCAGAAAGACCAATTCAGCTGGTCACTGGTGATTGTATAGGAGTAAGGTCTTTCTTCATAGCTATTTTACTTCTTGTGTTTTGTTCTGTTTAAAGATTGATGTTACTGTTTGTTAACTGATGTGTACAAATGGACATTGTCGATATGCACTGAATTTGCACACACTGGAAGAATATGGTACCACTGCCAACATGGAAATTTGAAAGCTGTGCTTGAAGTAGCTGGCTTAAGCTGTAGCACAAATCACAGGAAAATTATTGCCCTTTCAGTGGTGTAATGTTACAAGTCGTTGGTCAGAGAAGACACTGTGTTTTGCTCTGGGGTCAAGCAAAGGAGCAGTGTTTACAAACTAATGTCATGCTTACGTGCATATCATAATATAGTTCAGATTTTGGTTGCGTTTATATGTACAAACTGATTTGGAATATTCCAGTAAATATGAGCAGTAGTAGTAGTGGACAGGGTAAGACTGCGTCACGAAAGAGCTAAGTTCACTCAGGCCATTATTCTGTCTGCTGGATCACCATTTCTTAGAGAACGACCCCTCTGGATGAGACCTCAAATGCTGGTGGCAAGAAGTTCAGGAAACCTGCGATAATCAGCAGTGACTTAGAAACTTCCGGATGAACAAATATGTGTTTACGATGTTCTGAGGCAAATCATTTGATTTGAGATGATTTCGAAACTTCTTACAGAACAGTTATGTAGGCCCTAAATACAATAACATTCTGAGACACTACATCCATTGTGCCCCATGCCAGCGAAATCTCCAATACCCTTTCAGATTGCACATTTCAAGATGCTTATCAGATACACGTATATTTGTCTGCCTACCAGATGAAATTCGCGTCTTGTCAAACCCCTCTGATACTATCGCTTACACATTTTCTGACCTGTAATTCCCAATACCGATTTTGTTGATTGAATTACTTTTTTCTGGGACTACTGGAATCTAAAAGTCGTTTATCTATACGACTGGCCTGTCTTAAGAAAAAAGTGGTGCAAGTGGACTCGCCACACCCAGTATCTGTGAATATGTATCTGTGGTAAGTCCATACGAATGGCGTAAATCTAATCTGGCCTAGAAAACAGCTGGCATTTCCTACGACCTTGTCACATTGTATTTTTAACAGAAGCTCATAAACGTCTGTATGCATATAGTGTTCAGGCACCTGACTAAGAATTCTGTTTCTAAATATTTCCGAAATGGATCATAGGATTTAGTATTTAATTTCAAGATTTAAGAGTCTATTAAACTCACGCATGTGGTAGTGCCACGAAGGTTTGTGGATCGGGACCAGAGTTCTCATTAATTTTAGCATGATTATGACAACGGAAAACTCTCTGTGTGTTTTCAGATATGTATACTGAACAGCAAAAGAAACGCAACCCTAGTCTTCTGTCAAGTTATTAAACAGATGACATAAACACGAACACTTACTTTTATATGAGATTTCCTTTTTTCGAAACTTGCGTTTCTTTTGCTGTTCAGCAATTTTCCGTACTTGCTGTGTGTGCATGTTTGTGCATATGGTGTTACAGGAAAGCGCAAATGATTACTCCCAATGACAACCTGATAGTAAATTGTCCCTGAGATGCTATGATTTTCACCGGTTGCAAAACCTAAGTTTCCTGATTCGACTTGAAAAGTGCTAGCAGACTTTAAATGTGATAATTTTATTGCATTGTTGCTCTACAGAACATTGTACTACATCTAATGTTTACATTTTCCATAAAGCATTAAATTTGCTGTATCAACTGTCAAATGTCTCTTTGTGCGTTTACCCAACAGGACTGACTTCTCCACCTACAGCAAAGCTGCTGACCTCCACTATAATAGGTTCCGACTTGAGACTGACCACCCAGCGTCCACCGCTGGACGATGGTGTTGGGGCCGTGATCAGACCATCAGGGCTGATGTATTTGGCCGACTTGGGCTGAGCCCGAAGGTTTACGGAAACAGACTGAGAGGAAGTGTCGTCACCATTGACAGGTCGCCAAGCTACCACGTGAGTTGCCATGGGAGTCCCAGAGCCATGTTTCATGTCACCAAGGAGATAGACATAAGCGTCACTGTCCTCTCTAACAACATGCAGGAAATGGGTTTTGCCAACGTAGTCAAGGAAGTACTTGTGGATGTCAAAGACTTTCTTCTTCGCAAAGCTGACCTCTTTGGATCCTGTGAGCCCGCTACGGCAGAAGATGTGCTGGGCTGAAGGACTACATTCCGCCTTATCCAGGTTGGCATAGAAAAACCATGTCGCCCTCTCAATACCTGAAAACATAGGACATCATCAGTAATATTGCGGGAACACTAATGCTAAACGCGACGTAAAACTAAACTCACTCACCCAGTATTGTTAAGGCCCAAATTCTGAAATAACATGGTTACCTTTATATGGGATAATTGTTTATGTCATAAAAGGTTTTACAGAGACATAAGAATGTACCCAGTCTGGCCATAATCAAAAGAGCCCGGATGCCGTACACTGATGCCGCCCGCTCAGACACACACTCGGAGTAGGAACAGGTTTCTCCAGCCCCAGGGCAGTCCCAACCGTACTCGGTGATCCAGACTGGAGTGTTGGGCATGTTCACGTCTCGCCATCGGATCATATTCTTCATGCTGTTGAACTCACTCAAGGGATGCTCAGGATGAGACATAATACGTGTACGATTTGGCAGCTTTACAAAGCTGTACACATGTTCATTCAGGACGTCAATGTAAGGAGCTATTGCCTCCGTCACCCTTGTTCCGATGTAGTTCGCATGCCATGGAGGGGTTTCGGCAGTTTTGTCATGCGCCTGAAACGCAGCAGGTAAGACCGTGATTCCTGGGTCTCCATCTTTGAGACCTTTCGCCATTCCTTCAAGAATCGTAGCGTAAAAATCATGGAGATAATCCCAAGGCTCATTTCCAACTTCTGCTGCTGCGATGAGACCATTGCCTTTCGTAGGTCCGAAATGGGCAGCAAAATCTTTGCCAAACTGATACGCGTCTTGTTTTGGGTTTTTCCATACATTTGGAGGGTACTTATCAGCCTTGAACTGAATGGAAGCATCAACGGACAGATTAGCCTTGACCCAAATATTGTACTCCGTATCCCAGTTGACCCAAGGCTGGGCGTTGGTCCCATGTCCTTGAGCCATTTGATCATAACCAGCCCTGTTGCCAGGTTCCTTCACATCCCAACCGAGCTGGTGATAGTTCCTGGCGTGAGAGGCCACTTGATCGTACAGGTAAGCGCCTTGACCCGGCTTTAAATTCACACTAGGGCCTCTAGACCCCCATCCCCAGATGCCATTGACACCAAACATCTGGTGAAGAGATCTGGTATTCGGTTTAGGTGGAGGGGATGGTCCCCAGTTTCCGTCAGTCCCAAAAGCGTCAAGCTCCCAGACAAAGGATTTAACCCAATCTTCAGTGTGAATGTCGTGTTCAACAGCAACATACCTGGCCCGAACAGGTGGATTTATCTTGAACAACTGTGCGTCAATAATTTTGGGGTTGATGTCGGTAATTTTATGCCAGTTCTTCATGTCAAGCGATGTCAACAGTCTTGAATAATATGTCTCTGTTCCAGGCCAGGACCGAACCCTTATAGATCCAAGAGTCTCCACTGTACCAAGGTCTACTATCAAACGATCCACACATCCTAAAATACCAAGAGCACCTATCTCTTGAATGGAGAAAGCCTTGTTTGAAGTTATTGAAATTCCAGATGCAGTGGCATTATTCAGGGGCAGTGTCTCTTTATGATAGTCATCCTTTGTGTCCATGACCTTCACTGTTTTATGGTCATTGGCATGATCAACGGTCAAGGTCGCCTGGCCACCAAAACTCCCCTGCAACGTTACGAACCGAAGAGGAGCATCATTCCCAAGTTTGATATGAAGCTCAGCTTTGCCATTTACAACGTTAGCTCTAAATGCTGTACCCCAGTTTCCATCGGTAGCGGTAGCTATTCCTGAAGCATCCGACGAGCTGGAACAATGACCTTTCTGACAGGCGTTTAACAAAACATTCAAGTCTGCATGAGAAATGTATTGCGTTGGTAAACAACCTTCTGAAGTCCAATGGGTGCCATCTTTGTTATCTATTACCAAATCAGCATCTTTCTGATTGGATGAGGCAATGACCTTTGCTCCAGGACGTTTTGTGTATGAACCAATCAGACCCGCATCAGGATCCCAACTCATCACGTGACTGCCTGTCACTAACAAGAGGATGGAAAGGAGACGCATGGTGCAATCAGTCTGAAAAGAAACGCTTAACAGATAATCAAAACACAAGAAGCTCGTTAAATAGCAGAATAAATCACAGTAAGTTAGATTTATTGGGTTTTGTTCTTGTCTCTCTATCAAAGTTCCAGTGTTCACATTTACAAACATTCTCATACTTGGATGGGTTTGTGATAGCATTAAGGGCCGTACATACATAAGGATACAGATCTGAGAAAACCTCGAAACAGGCAATCAATCCATCATGTTTTACAGAAGCCTGATATACGGGTTCCTATAGATTTGTGTCTCATCCAAAATATAATATACGCTCAGGAAATCTCTGACGCTTGAGTGATTTATCAAAGAATATGAACACTTAATTCATACTGCCCATCTTGTTCATAACAGCAGGAAGTCTATACGATGCATTAATGCTTAGGTTCAAGACATGGCTGGCACAATGTATGTAGAATGCCTTTGGATATTTTGCTTTGATTCTACCCTGTACACCAACAGCCTCTGATGACATACAGGAAGCTATAATGTATCTATTCTGTTGTCTTTCGGAGATTTCAGAATAGCATTAGGAACGTGTTCATCGGTGGTACGTTCAAGCAGAACAAAGTCAAGGAAAGATTCTTTAAGCTGTATATCTGTTATGTCAACAAACCCCAAAGGCAAAGGTAACACTTCTATACTGGCATACTCCTCGGTGACTTCATCGGCTGTGATGGAGGTCACAGCATGATCAATTTGTGCTACAACGTCTTTTCGGATGTATTCAGCCAAAGCGCTGATGATTTCGTTTGGGACAGTTGTACTTGAATACTTTGCATTTTTCATGCCAAACTCTAAATGGGTTTTCAGCTTTGAGTCATGATTTTCAGTCATTGATAAAATTGCAACGAATTGCCCTTGTTTTGGTCTTTTGACGCACTGTCAGCGAAGTGTCCACGAAGAGATATCCCTTGTCTCCCATAACGCACGATTGCCTCTGTAATACATTCTAAAATGTGACAGTTGTCGTCATAAATTCCTGTTTTAAGCGGGATACTTTTTAAGGTAGTGATTTTTCTGGGGCTTTTGGTAGTTCTAAAAAGTCAGTTACAGTCTTCACAGCTTGCTAGTAATATGAACTGTTGTGATGAGTCTCTAGAAAACCAAAAACACTTTGGGGAGATTTGTCATTGGTATGTTGATATATGTGTTAACTGCTTTGTGCTTATCACCCTTCTGAAACTGTGGAATTAAAATGCTTATTTAGCACAGGAATGTAGCCACTTGTATCTCTCAAGCCACGATCTCTGAAACACAAGGGTTGTGGATCTGTTGTGTCTTTTGTATTCTCTTGTGTAAAATACGTGTGTAATGACCTCATACTCGTGACTTGGAGTAAAATGTTCCCCAGTCTATCTTTGTAGATGCTTCAAACGTTTTAGATGTGTCCATGTCGCAGTGTCTTGTTTGAACATCAGACGTGACTGATTCATCAGCTAACCAGTCGGATATTGGAATTTCAGAATCTTCACTGGGACTCTCTTCCCAGGTATCTGAATCAGAATTGTTTTCTAAAAATTTGTTCGGTGAGATTACAAGACTTTTCCACATGATCTTCATGACACTGGACACACGAAACAAAATGCTTGGGGTTCCACAGTGAGACATGTTCTATACGTGGCCCCATAATGTGCATGTCTGATGCTTCCCTGACACTGGACGTAATGTCTGGTGCGTGACACTCCTATTGGCCACATTCTCTTTTGGAGATAGATGGAAATCAGTCTCCTTAGAAATCAGTTGCAGGCAGCGTACGGAGCTGTATATACCAGAATTACCAAATTCAAAACCTCACTAAAGTAAGTGACGGCTAAATTTGATTCTGAAATAGTATCACTGTATACATTACATATTCTGTAATGTTTGTTGACTTCTGAAAAGGACAATCCAGACATAAGTTCCAGACTGTGATTTGAAATACAACGTCACATGGTACCAGTTCATGTATAACAATGATCTAAAAACAGTTCCTGTCGCCTACACACAGTTGAACACTGGTGCATCATCTGGATATAACTCACTTGAAATTCTGTCAGTAATGACGTTGGAGAAACGGACAGGCTTTAAAGGTAAACTTTACTGTTTTAGCACACTTTGAGCTCTTAGGGACATTTGGAATTTCAATGCTGGCCATCCTATCTTAGCAGCGCTTGAAAACACACGCAATATTGCGCTATAAAGTCTATTCCGTTAATACGCTATGGTGACAGTATTGTCATTCTACTTCAGTTTCAGCGTGTTACAGCGCCTCTGTGCCATCACGAAATTATCTGACATATATGTTACCAGCTGGTGCAAGGATTTACGTCTTGCACTGCATCTACACGACAGACACGTGCACGTTGCATCATTGCTAGATTGAGACAGTCAACACGACAGTGAAAAGTTTTCTGACTCTTTGTAACCGTAAAGGTATCGAATGGGGAGAAGTGTATCTCATGAAACACGCCATTATCTTACATTTGAACGCCAAACAAGAGCAGGGAGTAGTCACGTCGTTCTTCCCTGTGAGATGGTCCGGCCAGCTGGTTGGCAAGTGTTCACCTACAGACTCAAGATGTGAGACCAATGTATACTTCCCCCCATTATTTTCATTCACAGTCATGGCACATCGGTCCATGTTATAAATAATGGTAGCAATTTCTTCAGACATGGCTTGCTGGTTTTTCATTCTGGCAACTGGTGAAGTTCATACCAGAAAAGACCAGCTAGTGGACATTCAAAATAGACATGTACAATCCATTAATTTTCGTTATTTCATCTCTTACAGACAATGTTGTCGACTAACTTCATCTTAAACAATTCTGAGTTATATCTTAAATTCCAAACCTAATAAGACCAAATAACCAGAAGACGACCAGTAACCACTATAACACACTGTCTAATTAGCATGAGGTCAAGAGTGCATGTGACCGAAATTTATTGGGGATTATCTCGCACCACTGATTTGGAATTCCAAAACAAAAGCTGCTAGGTGAACGAGAATGATCCAACTATGAAAGGTTCACCAGCACCTAGTGATCCTTTGTGGTGTCTTGTTAGCGAAAGATAGACAGGAATTCTCTACTTACCCCCATTGAAAGACCTAATGGCACGTCCTATTTAGGTAGGACTAAATATATTTCACCGTCCAATCATCAAGCAGTAGATAAAGATATCATGCCGTAGCTTGATCACCGGTGGAGTACACGCTGGTCCCATTTATGTAGTGGTTGACAGTTTGGCCGTGTTTGTAACGCAAGGATATTGGCAATGTGTTGCTTGTACATTATGAAACTATGAAAAGTTTAACATATGTTATATTTGTGATTTCAGTTTTTTAAAAAAAGTAAAGTGATGATTTTAGTACTTTTGTTTGGTCGAGTCCATCTGAGATTCGAACCCACGCCCTCAGAGTCAGGCACCTGTTCCCAAGCATACAAAGTCAGCCACCGCTCAGCAACCGCGACTTCTATGGCACATGAAAGGTTTGATGGGAGGCATCAACTCGGCGGCAACACAGTATCATGTCTTCATTACAATTAAGCGTGCAATAGAAAAAAATTTCCGGATTGTTCAACACAACCATTTATAAGTCACTATGAGCAACATTGATTTCAATTCTTCAACAGTTTTACGCGTGCACCCGTTTCCCCAACAACCTATCGATCGCATCATCTGCTTACTGAATTAGATAATCCAAGCATTTCTACAGTAAATAAGTGTGCTCATTCTATTCAGGCCAGTTGTCGGGTTTGAATTAGTTAAGAAAATGCCAAGATATAAGTACCTCAAATGATTCTGGTAAACTTTCCAAGAAATGGCAAGGGTTTCGGCTTATAATTCGAAAATACTTTTTTTAAAATGAAAAAAAGGTATGCGTTCAGATGAAAATCGTGCACTAAAGTACACCCTATTTTAGTGTGTCACTCTCGTTATTGTGACAACATTTTTTAAAGTTATGGCGTTTGTTAAAATAACCACTGTTGTATTTTCTTAATGCCCAGCACATGTAAGCATCCTTTGTCCTTTGTCCCACTTTCGAGCAACTGGACCTTGACATTGACCTTGTAAATAACAACTGTTTCGAAAGATAAGAAATGCCACAGGTCCCACGACTGAAATCTAACATTACAATATGCCTTTAAGAAAGTGGCCAAATGTAATTTGTACATATGTTTTGTTTGGGATTGCACTTTCTTCCTGCCAGTTTACACTTCACAGAGCCCATTCATGTCAAATGGAATGGTTAAACATTGCTCTTCTATGACTCTTCAATATCTACAACCTTCGCATACCTACCCATTTTAGCCATGATCAAGCCATTGCCTTTCGTAAGTTTGGAGTGAGCATCGAAATCATTGACAAACTGACATGCCACTTGCCTGAGGTGGTCCACAAGTTAGTTGGGTACTTATCACCCATAAAATGTATGGAGACAAGTTGTGACAAGCTAGCCTCTACCCAAATATCATACTCCGTATCCCAGTTCACCAAGGGGTTAGCTCTGGTCTCACGTCCATGAGCCATGTTGTAATACCCAGCTCTGGCCCACTCTGTATCACTCTGTATGGCTTGGCATCAGAGTCAGCCTGGCTGTATAGAAAGGCCCTTTGATGTAGAACCTGTCCTTTGAGATCCAGCATCACGTTCCATTACCATTAGGTGCTTCAAACGGACTGCCGTCAGTGCCAAATGCATGAAGCATAAAATTACATAATCTTTGTCATTGATGCCATGTTCAACCAGTGAAGATCTGGGTTAGAATTGATAGTCAGTAACCCATGCTTGTCGGAAGAGGCGACTAACGGGATCGGGTAGTCAGGCTAGCAGGCACATGTCATCGTATCCCAAGTGTGTAGATCGACGATTATGCTGTCGATCACGGGATAGTCGTATGTAAACTCTGTTAGTCACAGACTGTTGCCATATAGCTGCAATATTGCAGAGTGCGGCATAAATCTAAACTCATTCATCGGCAACCCTGGGGGCTTGCACAAATAGATCTATCCTGTAAAATTGAACATTAACGAGTTTAGGTTCAATATCGCTCACGGTTTTCATGTAAAGAGACGCCGTTAATCTGGAGTGGTATGTTTCTTCTCCTGGCCAGGATCTGAAATCTGAACCAAGCGTCTCCAGTGATCCAATGTCTATCACCAGACGTTTGACACATTCTTGCTGACCAAGAACTGTTTCCTCCAAGGAGAAAGACTCAAAGTGAGAGATATACCCAGTGTAGATGCATTATTCAGCTGCGGAGTTTCTTTCTGATAGTCATCCTGGACACTTAAGATTTTAAAGGTCTTGTGGTCGTTAGCGTGATAACAGTCAGAGTTGTGAGCCCATGGAATTTACCTTGCAGGCATACATTTTTCTGAAATGCCTCCTAGTTTAATTTTATGTGAAGCTCAGCGTTTCCGTTACTGATGCCAGCTTTGAAAACCATCTTCCAATCAGCATCTGCTGTCGAAGACACAGTCATCGAGCCTGTTGATGCTGTACTCCAGGATCCGGGTCCCAGGACAGCGCGGAGCAACCACTGAAATTGGCATAATGTCTGTCATGCTTGAAACATACGTGAAAATCCATCGTGATCTCGTGCACTTTTGGTGCACCCAACCACGCGACCTAAATATGCATAACAAAGAATTTCTTTTGCATCAGCCTGTTAAAGTGTATGCTAAAGCATGATTGATAAGATACTTATACCACTGGTGTGCACAGCAGGCGGATAAGGTGACATCAGATGACATCTTGCTGTCTTGTGAAGACAGTCATATGGTCTCATCGGTTTGCGAATACTAACTAAGAAATATCGTGTTTTATTTAATTAATTATCCCACAGAAAAGGTAAGGAATATTTGCTTTCGTTTTGTGACACGTATTTAGTATCTGACAGTATTTTGCTATATTTGTGGTTATGACAATCTCTTTATGTATTGTATGTCTCGCATTTGTGCAGCCTTAGTGTAGGTTGAAATATATTAGTATTAACCGGTAACTTCTAAGTGTTTTCTTTTCTCCATTTGTAAATAGTTCCAAACATCCTCAGTGGACAGTGGTCAAAGTCGCAAACCCTGATGTGATCCTGTGTACCTGGTCACGCCTGGTGTCATGTGATCCTGTGTACCTGGTCACGCTTGGTGTCATAAACAGCATCTGCTGCCAGACGATATTCCATATTCGTTTCTTTCCTCTTGCATTACGTGGTAGATAATGCAGGCGTCTTTGAAAGATATTTGGGATCCCTACCCAAATTTGCTTTTGCAAATTCTTATGCAAACAAAGGCATGATTTGTGATGATAGGTCAGTGTTTAGGCCCCGTTCATCACACATCATTGTGGTTTCAGAGACAGCGAAAGAAGTCACGTCTTCTAATTCCACTTGTACGTGACTAATCTGATCTGAATCTGAAAGGTTCCAGCTTGGCTGTTTATTGGCTCTTTGACATTTGACAGATGCACACAGTATATACACAGTACCTCTAATGTTAACAGTCATTGGCAATTTTGAAGAGAAGAGTTTTTAAGTTTGTCCGAAATGCTGATGTTGTTTCTGTTAACTTAATGCGGTCTGGAAGAGCATTCCACAGAGATGCTGCTGTGTATCTGAAACTGTGTTCACCCCCAGTTGTTTTGCAGTGAGGCTTTTGGAGATGGTTCTTGTCCGACTTGGTGTGTGAGGCTGGACAAGGCTTTGAAATAAGGAGCAGAGCCTTGAGGCACTGGAAAGTGTGGGATAGAACTTTGCACTTGAGTCAGCTGAAAATGAGTAGCCAATGGAGGTGTTTGAGAACTGGGGAGATGTGTTGGTGCTTAGGTGTCCTGGTAATGATCCTGACAGGTGTATTTTGCAGGAGTATATGAAGAAGTGTTGAGGATATGTCATATGACAGGGAATTACAGTAATCTAGTCTTTAGATGAAAAGGGACAGAACTAGCGTTTTAGTGGACTCTTGAATCATTCCGCGCCTACAACTGGAAGCTTCTAGTTATGTGTTACCTACATAGGAGCAAGCTGAATGACAGCAAACCCGAATTCTTAACTCTTGGATCAAACAAGCGACTTCAGAGCTCCAACCATCACTCTGTGTCAAAATAAGCGACTGTGAAGTAGCCATTCGTTTTGGAGGGCCTGGCTCAGTTCTTGTCTGTGGAAGGATGGGGTCGCTGTTGAACGCGATGATCCATGATATCCCAGAAGTGTTCTGGGGCGACATGTCTGGGGAATGTGCAGACCAAGCCACTATGTTGACGTTTTTCATTGTATTCATGGCAGTATGTCTTATCAGAAAATGAACATCATCCGAGGCCCATATGTTCAACGTTTGAAATTTATGCGTCAATATGCCACCAAATTCGCATCTGTGTTGCAGGTCATAAAATTAAAGACCAGTTGTCAAGCACATACTTGCCATTTAGATTGTAATTACTTTCATAGAGTCTATGAAATAACCTTAATTCTTCCATATCTTGGTATCCCCCGCCACGAAGTGGGAGGAAGATATTGGGCCGAGATGATGGGGACAGACTTGCTCAAAAACCGTTATAGACACGACAGTCAAATTTACCATGTGTTTAAAGGACACGAATACCTTGATAGACTTCGAAAACAGACACGTATCATAATTTGTTACAGGGTTATGGCCCTTGCGTGTGCTGACGCAGTGCTCAGTATCCCCAGTGAGAACGGATTTTCTCACTAACCGTTATAGAATGGGAAACTAAATGTGATATGTGTTTTCGGGACATGAATGTTGTGGTGGAGTTCAAAAATAAGAACCTAACAGGAAAAGAACAATGTGTGCGTTTTCGTGTGTGTGTGTGTGCGTGTGCGTGTGCGTGTGCGTGTGCGTTTAAATTAGCTTATGTCTTTGTCGTAATGCTCCATTCAACAATAGACACTCTCATGAAAAAAAACCACAAGCGATTCTTAGAAGAATTTATTGCGTTAGTTTAAGGGTAATTATTTCATGTAATGCCAATGGTTAACGGGTAAAAGTTCACACACACGTGTACAGGCAAAGAAACTGCAATTACAATTGCAGCCTTTATTGTTGTGTTTTTGTATACTTTAGTCCACAATGTGGCGTCAATACTTTGTATGGACACTATTGGCAGCAATTACTGCCACGTGTGTCCAACATTCTCAAAATCACCTATGCGTTTCTCTGTTGAAGAGTGTATATGAAAGCGGTTGGTCAAAAACAGAGACTGAATCAGACAATTAACTGATGAAAATCATGAGCATTGATCTACGCAATTGGGACACGATGTAATTTGACAAGTACGTCAGTGAGCCTGACCACCCTATCCCATTAGTCACATAATAGTTCATACAAGCATAGGTTGCCGCAAATCAATTTGAAGCCAGATCTTGAGTTGTGGCGCATTTGTTACACATATAACACCGATTGTCACTCACACCTGCTACTGCCATATATGTAGCTTGACC
Source organism: Haliotis asinina (assembly GCF_037392515.1). Classification (NCBI taxonomy): domain Eukaryota; kingdom Metazoa; phylum Mollusca; class Gastropoda; order Lepetellida; family Haliotidae; genus Haliotis; species Haliotis asinina. The sequence continues at coordinate 74,200,610 of NC_090282.1, read as the reverse complement.
AATAGTATGGACTTTGTATGTATCATGTTAACAGTTAATGGCTTTGTCGGCTTCAGCTTAGTCTTCTGAGTTTACCGTCGTTTGTCTTTGTGAAGAAACAGAAATCTTCTACCAGCAGAAATATATGTGCGACTAAGTTCCATGGCCCCGAAAAGATCACGTATATTTATTCACGGACATGCGGTCCGCCCGGCAGTAAAACTGACTGAGCGAGTGAGCTTTCAGCAGTTTGTTAGGGTTAATGAAAAAGGTATAAGAAATCCCCTATGAACCAGCAAAATATAACACCGACAATAATTTGTATTGAGTAGACAAATAGAAAGATGTAACAATTCCCAATAGAGGTTTCTGGTACGATCCAGCTAAGTAACGGATTACAAACAAAATATCAGCTCACCAAAGTCTTGCTTTACAGTGAGAAACAGTTCTTCTAAATGTTCTACAGCGAGCGGTCTGCAATGTAGGTCGAGTGTTGATGACGGGGCAGGCAGATGTAGGTAGGCGAAATGATGACACCTAATAAAACTCCGAGTGTCAGTGTTTGTGTGTGTATGTGTGTGTGTGTGTGTGTGTGTGTGCGTGTGTGTGTGTGTGTCCCACAACAACCAGCCTTGATGTACACAATCACAGATTCTTGAACATTCGAGCACAGTGCCGCCGCATCGCCATTAACTTAGAACTTTCTCGTTTGTGTTTACAACAGTCAAGACACATACTTCTACACGGAAGAGTGCAAGCCAGGCAACTCTAAAGCGCTACCTTAAATGCGTGCAGCTAAAATACTATTACCGTGATACGAAATGTGACCCATAATAGCTATCACTCAAAACGCTAAATATTGTGATCCAACAAGAACTATCACTTAATCAATAACAACACAAATGACAGCAAACACACTCTCGTAACACAATATGTCAGCAATATCACAGCACGGGAAATGTGGAGAATGAAACCCGGGTCTTCAGTGTGAGGCGAACGCTTTAGCCACTAGGCTACCCTACCGCCTCGGGACTGTACGAGCTAATACTGTAAGAATAGAATAATGACCCGGGTCTCCTTTCACAAAGCACTGATGTGATCGTAAGTCGCTAAGGTAACCTCACAGCAGTGTTAAAGAATGGGAGTTAAGGTTAATCTTAATTTTAAGTAAAGGAAACTTTGCAAAAGGAGCCCCTGGTCGCAGCAGAGAGATACTGATGGTAAGAATTGGACATCAAAGTAATTATGCTTGACAAATAAGCTTGCGTGATGTGTGAGTGAGTGAGCGAGTGAGTGAGTTTAGGTTTACGCCGAACTCACTCACTATTCCAGCCATATGGTGACAGTCTGTAAATAATCGAGTTTGGACCAGACAGTCCAGTGATCAATATCATGAGCATCGATCTGCGCAATTGGGATCCGATGGCATGTGTCAGCAAAGTCAGCGAGCCTGACCACCCAATCCCGTTAGTCCCCTTTTATGTCAAGCCTGGGTTGCTGAAAGCCTGTTCTAAGCTGGGACATTCACGGGTCAGTTTGCATGATGAATGAAATAATTAGTCTATAAAGAGGGAACGGGTTCTCGGAGAATCTCATTTCATCTCAGTTTCTGTTCAAGTGCATGCGCAGTGGCATCAGCTTCTTGCTTTCAAAACAAAGATATAGTCTCATGAGATTGTGAATACTAACTCAAGAAACTGATACAAACGTTTGATTACTTCTCAGAACATTTAAACAATACTTTATCATGTTTGTGACATGTATTTAGTATCTGACTTTGTTTTCCTATATTTGTGGTGATGACGGTGTATATATGTAGTGTCCCGCTGATAGTTGTGCATGCTGAGTGTAGATTAGAATATATGTAGATGAGTGTAGATTAGAATATATGTAGATTAGAATAGTAACTATTCACTTTCATGAGGTTTTTTTCTTGTATTTTAATCAGTTGCATGTGGATCCCTAAGCTCCAGTTTCAAACATCAGTGGTAAAAGTTGCAAACCCTCATGTGATCCTGTGTACATGGTCACGCCTGGTGTCATATGATCCTGTGTACAATGTCACGCCTGGTGTCACAAACCCCATCTACTGTCAGAGAATACTCCAGTATTACTGTAATGGTAAATGATGGAAACATCTGAAAACGGCTATTGGGGATAACCCCATCTAACGCGCTTTTGCAAAATCTCTCAATTACACCTTGAGAGAGTATACAAAATATAAACGTGTCCATTGACATACATTGATCGGACAGTTGGTTTTTCCATTCTTAAATCCCAAAACAATGTAGCATTTATCTGTACATATGTTACATATTGTACAGCGCGGAATATCGACCTCAAAGAAGTTCGGTGGCGCTAGGGTTGGAATTGGTCTTCAGCAGCCCATGCTTGTCGTAAGAGCTGACTAATGGTACTGGCTGGTCTGGCTCGCTGAATTTGTTGACACATGTCATCGTATCCCAGTTGCGTAGATCAATGCCCATGATGTTAATCACTGAATTGTCGCATATTTACAGTTCGCTGCCATATAGCTGGAATATTGCGGCGTTGAACAACGAACATAAACAGTATTAAAAGGCCCGGGTGTAAGCAAATATACATAAATACACACTATTTATGTTAGCTGAAGAAAGTTGTCTTCAGACAGTAGGCTTATCATCTCCCTGGTCAATAACCATAACCATAGTTTGACTGTGGGTAGACATACGTAGACGCTACGACTAAACTTGTATGAAAGACTCATCAGTGCCCAATTTCAGCTACGAAAGAAATGCTGTCACCCTTTACTTACTTCCATTCGTAGATCTAATGGCACTTCAGGTTAGTCAGGACTAAACACGCTCAGACTGTTCAACACGGGCATTTAGGAAGCAATGCTGATTTCAATTCATTCAAGTACTTGCAACGAACTACCATAATATATGTACATCACATAACTGCAGTAAACTTCCAACACAAGAGACACATTGCGGCGTTCGATACTTACAATCTTACATGCCGCAAAAGTTTACTCAGAATGTAATATATCCAAACTGTCATGTCTGGCACGCTATAACGAGGGCAGGCATTGACGCTGGGACGTAATGGACGTAACTCTGAACAGCAAGTTGTGACGCTTAACAACGACATCTTAAGCAAGTTCAAGTTTGTGTATCTCATTATGCATATTTCCCCGAGAGACACTGATTCCCGGAAACATTCGCGAACTTTGACTTTCAGATAATCGCCATTACTGTAGAACTGGGGGAGCAAGTAGCAGCCATACCAACACACTCGCATGATTACCTATAGATTTTCACATTATTGTGTTATTAAAGCATGTTTTTTAATTGCAGATGTCTTTCATGGAACCGTTCCGCATTAAGATGGTAGAGCCCCTCACATCACTCACTATGGAAGAGAGGATCAAAATATTGGAACACTCCGGTTGGAATCCCTTCCAAGTTGAAGGTCGTCATGTCACCTTTGATTTAGCCACTGATTCTGGTACCGGCGCCTTGAGTCAAGATCAGTGGGCAGCAATGATGCAGGCAGACGAGGGCTACTTTTACTCACGCAGCTTCAAGAAGCTAGAGAAGTGCGTGAAATCGTTAACAGGATTTCAGTTTATGCTTCCCGCTCACCAGGGAAGGGCTGTGGAGCATCTGTTATTTCCCATTTTGTCAAAGCCTGGAATGACAGTATTCAGTAACTATCTTTTCCCAACAACACGTGGAATTGCTGACCTTGTGGGTTTACACGCTGTTGATGTTCCATGTCAGGGAAGTCCAGATAACTCCTTCAACGGCAACATAGACTGTGAGAGGCTCAAGGTGGAACTGGAGAAAGTGGGTCCGGAAGGTGCAATGGTTGTTTTGGCCGTCGCCTCTACAACCCCAACGGGGCAACCAGTCTCAATGGCAAACATTCAAGACCTGTCCAAAATTTGTTCTAAATTTGATGTCCCATTGATCATGGATGGGTGTCGCTATGCAGAAAATGCTTACTTCATCAAAACACGTGACAAAGAATACAAGAACATGACCTGTAAACATATCGCTCTGAAGATGTTCTCCTATTTCGATCATGTCTATGTTTCAGCCAAGAAGGATGGAGTGTATAACACAGGAGGGTTTCTTGCCACAAACAGTGAGGATGTTTACAACAAAGTATCTGGCAGGATGTTTTACACCGAAGGATTCCAAACGTATGGTGGACTGACGGGGAGGGATATGGAGGCCATGACGATTGGTCTATTGGAGGGCATTGATGATAAGTTTCTACAGTACAGAGTTGAAAGCACCCGCATGTTTGGAGACATTCTTAAGGAGGCCGGCGTCCATGTTATCGACCCCATAGGATGTGGAATATACTTAAATGGGGCCAAATGTCTTCCACACATCCCAACTTGTGAGTATCCCGCCTTTGCTCTTCACTGTGCCTTGTATGTCAGTGGTGGCATCCGATGTGCCCAGCTGGGTGATATTTTGAAGCTTGACGAAAGCAATGAAAGGGAAAATCCGAAATCCCAACATATTCTCCGGATACAGATACCAAGACGTGTCTACACTCTAAGCCACATGCTGCATATGCGGGACATATTTAAGGGAATCATTGAAAAACGTGAGACAATCTCTGGCATGCGTGTGGTCGATTTTACTTCTTCTGATTATAGTGCAGTCCTGGAACCTCTCAACGGGAAATTATTTGACGAATGAATGCGCGTGAGACCTTCTAGGAAAATAGGTTAGGTCAAATATATATTTTAGCTAGAGGTCAAGAACCTTTGTTGGTGAAGTACATGCAACTGTAGAAGTTGGGTTTTCCTTTTTCAGGTTTTGGAGACATTTTAGGGTAGGTTCTCAGTGTCCCTCCCTCTATGTCTAACCAAACTATGGTTATCTACTCGTCAGAGGATGCTTAATTGATTAATTTCTAGATGTTTTCTTGTCCCATTATATATCTAGTGTCGCCAGCCATTGTATTGCTTGAATATTGTTAAAAGCGTGATTAAAAAAACAGAGTCACTGTATTTGTCCTCCTTATGGCATTTTTGTTACATCTACCATACATTTGCTACCATCCAGATTTAAGTTTCGGAGTAATTCCTAAGTCCTTCGTGCCAAGATAGAATAAGAATTAACTCCGAAAACGTGTTTAGCAAATAAAGAAGTTTATATCCAAACATTCTTTGACTCACCACTTTTAAATGCCCGCCAGGGCGAGAGGTAGCCGCTATAAGTCTCTGGTGCGCCAGTACCTCTGTTAATGCAACACAAATTCCTTGAAAGGCAACGAATTACGTTTCGCAGATTAAGATATAAAACGCAGCAGAATCGGGGTGATCCTGGCACAGCCCAGACAGCAAATGGGACTTGCCCAGTGAAAGCTACCAACAACTTTCCGGAGAAAATGTAGACTCCCTAACACTACAGCCCTCTGCATTAGCCACAGTGTCAAAAGGGCAGTGCTCCCAGTGGCGAACCTGGGCACTCTCCTGATGTGCACCAAGAGATCAGGAGGTACCAAACCAAGGGCACCGAGCACAATGGGGAACGTGACAACAGTGTACTTGGGATGCAAGCGAGGCATTCCAAAGGGGAGGTCCACACATTTATCATGTTTTTTCCCCGAATCTTGCCAATTACGTTGTTGTCAAAAGGGACAGAATGATATTCAATGTTATAAATATATTCATGGTTTTATCAAAAAGAGCAAGATCAGGATCGGTTTCAATTATAAATAGATGGAATAAATTTTAAGACATATGATTGAGTTTGTGGGTTCATAGAATCCGTCCCGTATAAGACTGTTTCTAATGAAAATCCACTGGTATAATAGCATGTGTTTACTCTTATAGCATCAAATCTGTGGTATGCACAGACATAATGACGTGAAGCATCAGTAGGGTGACCACACAAATATACTCATGGTCATATAGAGCTAGCAATCGTTTGCAAATGCAGATGCGTTACCTAACAAATAGTTACTGACTTGAAAGACGAAGGGAATGACAGGTTTGTTTAGATAGCGGGGTAATCTGTTATGATACATTTTGAAAAAATGTCACTAGCTTTGCTATTCTTCTTCTTTCGCAAAGAGAAACAGAGGATGTATCAGCGTAGATTTTATCGTGACTGGTGAGGTGAATATCTCCGAAACATTATCGTACGTAATGCGTCTAAGTGCATGTTCCCAAGACCCATGAAGATCCGGATTAGAATTGATCTAACCCCTGCTTGTCGGAAGAGGCGACTAACTGGGTGAGGTGCTCAGGCTGCTCATTTCTTTGACATATATCATCGTATCCCAGTTGTGGAGATCGATGTTTATGGATTATCTGGACCAGTGTGGCATAAAAATATACATGCTCACTCACTCATAGGCAATCAAGATGTTTAAATATGTTTTCAGTATCAATTCACACACAAACTATTTCGGCAATTACACTTTGTTGTTTGAGATAGAATACAAAACATAAACATTTGTTCATTGACATATATTGTTCGCACAGCTGGTCTTTTCATTCTTGATATCAAAATACACTATAGCATTTCTTCAGGTATTTATGCACATAATGCATATTTTAGAGCACCGAGTACTGGACAATGATGCCAGTCCTTTCTAATTCCTTTGGAGTAATTGATTGGGCAAAACAAAACAATCAGAATTTCGACCAGAAAGATCATGTCAGATAGCTGAGCCCACCACCCTCGTCCCTCACGTAATCGTTTATTCGAAAGGTCAGGGTTTGATAAATGTAGATGTTCGTCATTTCATAACTTTTATTGTCTACTTTTGTACATATTTATTTATCGGATAGTACTCTGGTGATGCATGTCAAGACTCTAATGAAAGCAAGGTATTCCACAGTGATGACAACGGTGTTGGAGAGAATATCTGATATTTGATCGATTTTGTTGATGGTGATGGGAGTAAACTAAGTGAAGTCCTTCACCACGTCTGCACAGAGTCGGTCATTTGTGGAGGAGTTTTCTGAGTAACCACTACATCATGTGTACATGCAGTATGAGGATCATAACAGCAGTCTAACCAACTTATTCATCTGGATTTTTGATAAATGTGATTGGTAGGTTCGAGTAGGCAGTGTTTCCCCATTCGCTGCTTTGACTGTGTGTAGACGGAAGAAGGGCCCTGAGGCGATGGTGAGCCTTACCAATCTGACTCTGCAAGGATCACCTGAACCCTCATTCTGATTATTTTAAAGTGTAAAACATGACAATAAATGAATATTTCCTATGCGCCATGGTCCATCTAGAACATGTTCACCGAGTTAGATATAAAAGTGTCACTGGAGTTTGTTACGGTGAATACTTTGCCATGACAAAAGAAATCCCTTCAGAACCACCAAAATATAACACTGAGAAGTCTGAATTTTTCAATTACTTTATAGAGATGTTTCATGTACATTGCAACTGAATCCAATCTAAAGTATTGGATCACAAATATAATGTCAACTCACCGAAGTATTGATGTGAGAGTTAGGAACAGTTATGCAGAAACTAACACAGCGAACGGTCAGGCAGCGGTTATGTAGGTCACGCGTTGACGGAGATGTTCGAATGATGTACTCCGGTTACATTCACAGTCAATTTTCCATCAGAAGTCTTTCGAAGAAAGCACGAGTTCTTTTCAGATGGTCTTCCCACATTCCAGTGGATTCATCTGATATTGGTGTTGTTTTATAGGCCAGCACCACCTACATCTAAATCGTGGCTAACAACATCACTTCGACCAGGCACATCAGGAAATAAGTGGGAGAACTCATGAATCAAATCTGACATCTGAACTCTCTAGTTTCTCATGAAGGTGAGCCAACACATCAGAATTTCTCAATTTTGGTGAAACATTATTACTAAGGTCATCAAATTTCACATTGCTAACACCATCATCAATGTTGTCAATATGTTCAACATTGTCTTCAGTACAATGAGTAACCTGGGAAAGTGTGGCAGTACAATTGATCTGTTTGGTTTCTAACCTTTCATGATATTTCCAGGAATGTATATTTGACCAGGAATGGGAAGTAAAACTAACACTTTCTCACCACAAGTGAAATTTCTCTCTTTTGCCTTCCTGTCACAGGTATTTTCATTTTGGCTTGTGAAACATTCAAGTTTTGTCTGGCCAACTCACTTGCCTTTGAAAGTCTGTCCCGAAATGTAGACATATAGTCTAACAGATTGATTTCAGGACTGTCATTGAGCAATTTGAATGTTTCAGTGGCCCACGGACACTGTGACCAAATACAAGTTTAAAGGGGCTAAACCCTAAACTTTCCTGAACTTACTCTCTGACAACAAACAACAACAAATGCACACCCTAATCCCAGTCTTCCTCTGTCTCAACACAATATGTCTTGATCATATTCTTCAAAGTTTGATGAAACCCCTCTAAAGCTCCCCGTGAGTCTGGATGATAAGCACTGGACTTAACTTGCTTAATACCTAACTGTACATAGCTTGCTGAAACACCGAACACATACCATTTGAGCTCTGATCAGACTGAACAACATCTGGCAAACCAACTTAGGTGAAAAACTTGATCAAAGCCTCGACAATCACAGGAGCAACACCCCTACGGAGTGGAATTGCTTCGGGAAATCTGGTAGAAGCACACACGATAGTGAGCAAATACTGATTACCAGACCTAGTCTTAGGTAGAGGACCAACACAATCAATAATAACTCTACTGAAAGGTTCCTCAAAGGCTGGTATAGGTTTTAAGGGAGCAGAAGGAATATCTGATCTGGTTTTCCAACAATTTGACAAGCAGGTCTTACAAAATTCAATCACATCTTGTCTGAAACTGGGCCAAAAGAAATATGCCAAGATTTTCTCACAAGTTTCGTTTACACCCAGATGACCTGCCATGGGACTTTCATGAGCCAATGAAAGTACATGTTTTCAAAATACTTTCAGTACCACTATTTGATGGTACAATTTCCATTCATCATCCACAGGAACATTCGGCGACCTATATTCCTCATCAGAACAGCATCCTTGTGGAAATAACAAATTGGAACCTTGCTAACCTCCTCAAAAGAAACAGTCTTACTAGCCAACTTCTGCACTTCAACATCCTCACCCTGCGCACTAATACGATGCTCTCTGGAAAGAACCTGATCATCATCAGACTTATGAAAAAGCTTTTCTGTACTAACTGAACTCTCCGGCAAAACAGTGACAATTGGATCAGCACCAACTTTGGCCCCCATAAGATCATTACCGATCAACAATTCGACACCTGGAACTGGGAGGGAGTCAAGAACACCAACTTTCACCTCACCTGAAATCAGATCTGAAGTCAACTTCACAAAATGGAGAGGAGCGGAATTGCCACCTAAACCCTGAAGCAAAACATCGCACTCTCACAAACAAAATTCTCCTCAGAACCACCTGGAAAGGAAGGTGTAGGTGCGATGGACACGAAAGCATTTGGGGAACCTGCAGCCTGATTTTTAAACTGGAGTTTGTAACATGCAGAAATCAAATGATCTGGCTTCTTACAATATTCACAAACAGGATCAGAACCACTAGTAGTCTTAGGCTTAGACTGAAAGGTATATGACTGCTTGCCACTAGAATTTGAACCTGTTCTAACACGACTGTAACCTGCATGTCCTGAAGTCTTACCCGGGGAAAAGCCCAGACAACTTTTTATTACCCGGAGACCTAAAAGAACTCTTGTGAGTCAAACAATAATCATCGGCCAACATTGCTGCCTTATGTAAGTCATCAACCCCTTGTTCATCCAATTAAGTCTTAAGGTCAGAATGAACACTTGAAAACTAACTGTCTCAAACCATCAAAATTTGTGACTTCCTTAGACCCACACCACCAATCAAACAAAGTTTCCTTTTGTCTAGCAAACTCTACAAAAGTCTTATTGTCCTTTGTGTGAGCATTTCTGAACGTCTGAGGATAAGCCTCAGGCACTATTTCATAAGCTTTCAAAAGTGTACTCTTGACAAGATCATAGTCTGAACTTTGCTGTACCAACAAGGCTGAATAATCATCCTGACCTTTACTCTTCAAAACAGTTTGCAGTAGCATAGTCAATGACTCGCTATGCCACTTGAGATTTTCATCAACCTTTTCAAAATGTAGAAAATATTTGTCTACTTCTTTCTCATTAAAAGGGGATACCCATCTAGCATGCCTTGCAATGCCAAAAGAGGAAGAATCTGAGGGCTTTTTCAGTGCAATTTCTCTGTCAACTTCCAATTTTGTTCAGTTCCATTTCTTTCTCCATCTCAAACTTTCTCATTTCAATTTCTTTTTCTTTTCCTATTTCCATCCCATTCAGTTCCAGTTTTCTCATTTCCAACTGGTCTGAACATTCCTCGAAAACTCCCTCATCAATATAGTGATTCAAAGCAATTTTCAGAATCTGAAATTTCCTGATTGCAGGTTTGGCATCAAGTTTGAGATGTGAAGAAATTTGCAACAAATCTGATTTGCATAGTTGACTGACTGTCTCATAGTCAGGGGACAATACAAACACCATTTTGCTGGTTCCACAATTAACCTGTTGCAAAATTGTAGAAATTTGGAATAAATTTCACAAATGGTCTCAAATGTCAAATGAATTCTATCCCGGATGAGCCCCCAATTTTGTTAGGGTGAATAATTTGCCATGACAAAAGGTATAAGAAATCCCCTCAGAACCAGCAAAATATACCACTGAAAAGTCTGAATTTTTCAGTTAATTTATATTGAGCAAACAAAGGCAAGAATACAGAAATTCACAAGTGATGTTTCATGTACGATGCGACTGAGTCAAATCTAAAGTAATGGGTCACAAATATAATGTCAACTCACCGAAGTCTTGATGTGCGAGTGAGAAACTTATGTGGGGTGCAGTAGGGATGCCTTGATGGCTTCGAATTCAAGGATGATGTTGACATTTAAAACCCAAATCCGACATGTACGTGGTTGTATGGAATACACCAACCATCAAGACACAGGAGACGGCCATACACATCTATAGCATGAGTGTTATCCAGCACAACAACGTGGCATCTATTACGAAAAGCAAGGGGTCAAGATGGACCTATTACCTTCTACAGATACGTTTGCTCTCATGTCTCCCACCCAAGAAGTCATTCAACAGGTTCTAGCCAGGGCGAAGAGAGAAAGTGCCGTCCATACAGAAAACAGCACCGAAGCGAATGAAAACATATTTTAAATAGACACAAAAACCTAAAATGCGTCATTCGTCGTAGGACTGGCGACGTGTGAACATGCATCCCTGTCTCGTATGTTCAAAACAATGTTTGGGCGCATGACTTGTCCCGTCATATTCGAACAGAACATTCAGGAGAAGACCTCAAGCAGAAGCAGCTGCGACTGCTGCTGCTGACACATTTCAGACTTTTGTTTCTGTTTCAAAATCTGTTTCCATTCGTCTTGTTGTCAATGTATGTATGTATGTATGTATGTATGTATGTATGTATGTATGTATGTATGTATGTATGTATGTGTGTGTGTGTGTGTGTGTGTGTGTGTGTGTGTGTGTGTGTGTGTATGTATGTATGTATGTATGTATGTATGTATTATTTTCAGATTCAGGATTAAAATCTTAAAAACTTACCGAAGCGTATTTGGGCCACGGTTTTTTTGGAGATAGTATGTCCTACGTAGAACTTAGTATCTCCTACGTAGGACATACTATCTGACACGTAGTACTTAATATACTCTTTAAAAAAAATTAGGGATCTTCATTTTTTTTATTTAAGAAATTCATCGACGTCAATCAATGTTGATATGATATTATTGAATGTTTTGAGAATGTTCTGTTTTGCATCACCATTTGCACTTCAAAACAACCATAGTTATTTGGAATGTATTTTGAAAGATGATTGGTGGATGGCATGTAATTTGCATGCATACGATTTTCATTACAACAACAAAAACACTAGAAACAAACACTAGCAAATGTGTGATGCAAGATAGGTGTCAAATTTAATGTTCTAATTGATTTGTCGACCTTCTTGATAAAACGTCAAAATCAAGAATGGGACCCGCACGCACGTGTATGGGGCTACTGCGGTGTGCACGTGCATATCATGCGTTGTGTTTAGGGGTGGTAATAGAGGGAAATGGTGGTGCGTTCATAAGATATTCAAACGTTTACAGTTCCCATCCAAACTAAAAGTTCAGGTTCCCCTACTTATTTTGAAGAGTATATATCCTTTTAAAGGTTCGGATTATGTGAAGTGTGGTTATTGAGAAATGTTTGGTTATGTAGGACGTTAGATAGTAGAAATGCACGTGAATGGACATTTATGACACTAACGCAGTGTTACTACACAGTGTTATTGTGGTGTGTGTGTGTGTGTGCGCGCGCGCGTGTGTGTGTGTCTGTGTGTGTCTGTGTCTGCGTGTTTTACGTTTGGGTGACGTTGACCTTGATCTAATTGCAGTTATGGGTATACACACAAGCACTCACGCACGCACACACACAGAGGAGGGGGAAACAGTTTCCCATCTGAAATTCTCGTTATGACACGTGCGTCCGAAAGTTTTTCTTGTCTTCATATGAGGCTAGATTTGATTAGATATAACGCTCGTATGCGGTTTGTTTTTCGTAATCGTTTACAAGGTGACTCGACTCGAGTGGAAAATGCGGCGTAAAGCAATACGGAATTAAAAGAAGGCAAAAGATTGTCATTATAGTTGCTATAAGTATAAGGAAATAAGTACGTGTGGATTGCCACCGATAGACATGTCTGTGCACGCAGATTATGACTAATGCGCAACGATCTCTGAAATATCCAGGGCATAATAGAAAAATGTAACTGCAACGCGCAACCAGAGGGCAAACTGAACGCGAGGCAGTAAAGTACAACAGTCGGTCCATGTAACAAGTCTACTACCCATCAAAAGTCTAGACTCACTTAAAACACCCACTATATGTTATATATGTATACGTGGTTACAACGAAGATGAATTTCTCCACCAACTTGCGGGAAACAACTGCAAACCTTAATTAACTGCACGAGGATGATTCATCAAATTGCTGAAAAAGCATGTGCAAATATCGTGCATGTGAACTGCTGCGTTTTGGTGTAAAGTTTTGATAAGAATTTGCCATTTTTCACCTAGTTGAATCATTTGTTGAACGCATGACAATAATCTTGTCAACGTTACGCGTTTGTTTTGTTATACACCAGTTCATGCGTGAACAGTACCTTTAAACAGTTTGGAATATTTAAACAGTTGATTGAAGTATGCGACTACATTACACTAGTGAGCCTAAACGTTTGATGGGTAGTATAGTTGAACACATGAGTCTAATGATGAAGGAAACAGTAGACTCTTAGAGTAAATGAAACACATAATAGTAGATTCCAGTGGTAAATATAACACATAACTGTAGACTCTAAATGTAAATGAAACACGTGGCTGTAAACTCTAAAATAGTGAAGGGAACGGTCAAAAAGGAAATGGTTTTTGTGTCTGGGGGAAGTAAGTTGACCATTTCAGATTAATGTATATCAAAATATATCGAGCATCTCCAACAGGAGATAATAAGTCCTACGTAGGAGATAGTAAGTCCTACGTAGGAGATAATAAGTCCTACGTAGGAGATAATAAGTCCTACGTAGGAGATAGTAAGTCCTACGTCGGTGATAATAAGTCTTACGTAGGAGATTAACACTTATTGGTCCAAATTAATGGCGTGATGAGACTTCCATTTCCCATGGGTGCACGGTCATTGACCCCTCAGTCCTGATGAGTCACCTCAAAGACGTTATCCATGGGATGTCAGCCAGGTGTTCAATTAGGCCACCACCAAAGTGTTTTCTAAGGTCCCTATGAAAATGAGGTCACGCAGGTGTTTCATGACGTCAGTTTGGGACAATTAGAGCCGTTATACAACATTTGTCCAAAAAAATCACATTCAGTGATTGCGCAAGGCTCCTCTGGTCTACAGACCTTGTTTACAGCAGTGTTTGTCAAGTGAAAGAAGTACAGCAGGAAGGGCCTTGATTCCTTCAAGAAGTGTAGCATGAAAATAGTGGCAATAATCCCCTGCTCCTTTCCAGTTCCTGCTGTAGTGACAAGACTGTGTCTCTCTTAAGGGCCGAAGAATGAGCAGCAAAAGCCTTTAAAACTTATATAACCTTTTGCTTTGGGTTGGGCCATAGTTTTGGTGGGCACTTCGGTCTTAAAGTACATGGAGACGTCAACTGACAAGCTAGCCGTTACATAAATTCCATACTCCTTATCCCAAATGTATCTGGTCATCATTTAAAGCTGCTCTCAGCAACCACTTGGTTTCATGATGTAACTGTTTGTCCAAATGTGTAGATGTCCAGTTGTGTAGACGCATGAGCTGCTACGTTATTTAATCATACCTGGTTGGATGTATAACAGTAAAAATCCCTGCACGTTTCTTTGTTTGAATTATTCACATGTCCTTCAAATATGATTTTATCAAGTTAACTATGGTCAATAATATCCAAGAACAAGACATGAACATTCAATCCAACCTAAATCTTAACCATGATCATTTACCAACAGAGACTGACAAACCAGAGCAGCCTGTGCACTCTGTCTCATGGACAGTTTGGGTTGCATAGGAACATCTCAGATTTATCCTAATCTGGAGCCATGAAAACAGATTTCCATGTATACAAACCATTGTACCATGAGCAGCATGGAATTACATTTCCCATATAGTATTGTTTTGTGAGGATTCGAACCTGGACCTTCAGACTAACTAGCAAATGCTTTAAAAATACACCTACCCCACCATCCACTGATACAAGATATGTGTATCAGAGTTATTTACGGCAATTCTGACGCAAGACACAACTTACCCGGCAGTGAAGTCACGGTGTTAGATTTCTTATATTAGCTACTTTTCCATACAAAGGTTAGATGGGCGGACCATATATTAATATACTCCACAGATAAATGTTAGATGTGGGAACTGTGGATGAAGAGTAACAAGTAAAAACACTCTGTAAATACATAGCCACCAGTTCTACCTAGACTTGTTTCAGGACGGAAGCTGAAAGATTTACCATTTGTACTTGTATTTGCTTTTTTTGCATCAAATTACTCTCTGTTAGACAGGTAATAGGTGAGTGTGGAAAAGAATATGATTGAGATTGAATTGAGATTGGAGCAACGTCCAACCCCATTGGCGTATAATCTCACACATTCATCCAAACCTTCCAAACGATCCAAAGTTTGATTACACCAACTTGTACTTTCAGACTTACAAAATTGTTATAAGCCAAAAGCGTTTTCACACTTGTTATTAATTTGAGAACAATATACAGGATAAGTACAAATGCTATGTATGGCGCTCTGGAAATTATTATGCCATTAAAGTATTATTTCTTTTCAATTACGGATGTCTTTCATGGAACCTTTCCGCATTAAGATCATTGAGCCCTTCACATCACTCACTATGGAAGAGAGCATCAAACTGTTGGAATCCATTCCAAGTTGAAGGTCGTCATATCACCTTTGACATAACTACTGATTCTGGTACCAGCTCCTTGAGTCAAAATCAGTGGGCAGCAATGATGCAGGCAGACGAGGGCTACTTTTCCTCACGCAGCTTCAAGAAGTTAGAGAAGTGCGTGTAATCGTTAACAGGATTTCAGTTCATGCTTCCCGCTCATCAGGGAAGGGCTGTGGAGCATCTGTTATTTCCCATTCTGTCAAAGCCTGGAATGACAGTGTTTAGCAACTCCCTTTACTTTACTACACGTGGAAATGCTGAACTTGCTAGTTTACATGTTGTTGACGTTCCATGTCAGGGAAGTCCAGATAACTCCTTCAACGGCAACATTGACTGTGAGAGTCTCTAGGTGGAACTGGAGAAAGTGGGTCCGGAAGGTGCAATGGTTGTTTTGGTCGTCGCCAGTACAAGTCCAGCAGGACAACCAGTCTCAATGGCAAATATTCAAGACCTGTCCAAGATTTGTCACAGTTTTAGTGTCCCATTGGTCATGGATGGGTGTGTGTGTGTGTGTGTGTGTGCGAAAAGGGGTCACGTAGAAAGCTGACTCTACGGAAAGGAGAGAGAATAATCATTCTCCATGCTGGTTACTCCAGCAAAGGCTTTCTCCCTGGCTGCGGCTTGGTATTCAGGGTAAGTAGGGGAAAAATACCGTTTATATACACACAAAGGAATTCCTGAACCAAACAAAGGCATTCCTTAGGAGGACAAATACAATGCTTATGGAGCGTAAAGCAGGACAAAATAAAATTCTTAAGGAGCGTAGGAGCAACCTTAGGAGGGCAAAAGACATTCCTACTGATGCACTCAGCTGTGTACAGGTTCACTAACTCACATTCCATAGTGGTGACATTTACACAATACACATTCCTGCTATACAATACTAAATTGAAAATATTCTATACAATTCCAAATTCTTATCTTAATATATTTAATATATTATCAAAGAATTGTTTATAACGGAATAATGACATAGCTTTTTAAATTTGCATCTACTTCACTCACTTGAAGCAAATTC
The DNA here is from genome assembly GCF_037392515.1 of Haliotis asinina. Lineage (NCBI taxonomy): Eukaryota > Metazoa > Mollusca > Gastropoda > Lepetellida > Haliotidae > Haliotis > Haliotis asinina. Next base: position 74,184,124 of record NC_090282.1, on the reverse strand, counting down.
CTATCATTCTTTATCTCTTATCCAATCAAACTAAATGTGTATTACTCAGCATCCAATCAGACAAATCATACTATATAATTTTGTCATACACCTCAAACGATTTAGCTATTTCAAATCAGTTTCATCACCAATTTGGAGCAGAAAGGTGCTAAAAATCGTCCATCTTACATATTCACCATGACGCAGAAAGATGTGGATGTGAAACATGTTGCTCTTTCGTCAGTGGAGAGATACATTTCTGAAAGCGAAGGATATTCTGGATACTCAACTCTATCTGCATCAGATTATGATGAGATCGAGTGCGTTGTACAAAACCATTTTTATGGACATGATGGAGAAGACCAAAGCCTTAGAAGTGAAGCTTTAACCAATGTCACCTCCTTTCTTGAAATGGTTGACGGATTACACTGATCTCATAGGATCTTTCTCCTCTGCTGCTACTGAGGACCGACCTTCAGAGAGCGAAACAGTTCAGGAAATCCCTGTTCTTCAGAAAAAGAAGAGAAGCAGAAAAACAATGGAGGATGATCTGTTTCAACCAGTGGTGAAGAAACCAAAGGAGGAGAAGATTTCAAAGAAGCAGAGTATCAAGAAAGCAAAGTAAGTGAATATTTGTACAGGACACTGTGTTCGACCTATTTAATTTCCAACATATATTTTGTTTTTATATTCATATCTTTTTCTTTTCCTTTTGTTGGTAGGGTAATGGACAACACCTCAATTCTACCATCACTTGATATAGAACCTATTACACCTCCAACGTAAGTTAACTTAGATGTCTCCAATGACGTCAACTTGTCAGACACCCTTGTAGCTGACTGTCAACCTAATTTGAATCTAGCCTAAATGACTGGTGGCAGGATTACAATCAGCTCATGGAAGATATTGAGCAACAAGAGTTAAATGCAGTAGAGGATGATCCTTATGAAGAACACAAACTGACTCCTCTTCAAAAGAATTGTAGTGTGTGTCGACATAATAATATGTTACGATATGAGTTGTCATAGTGGTCAAGTTCAGTGTCATGTGTGTTGTATGGATCTGATGAACTGTATGTGTTATCATGATCCAGAGGGGATGGTGGATGACATGATATCTCAAGACTTCCATGGACATATCCTCTCAGTATAAGTTGTAGCACTCCAACTGAAGACATATGACTGAGAAGACTATCATTGGGTCTTATCTTGTTGTGTATGACGATTGCTATGTTAAACTGTTGTGTATAGAATGTGCTTTGCTGAAATAAAGTTTTGTTCATTTCTTTTTGTTTTGTTGTATATGTTTGAGTGCATGTCAACTTTCTTCAATCCATCATGAGCTCTCGAAAGAAGAACAGTGATTTAAAGCAGAACAAAACATTAGAAAAGCATTATTTCAACCCATAAAAACCAGGTGCTTTCTATGGATCATCTAAACTGCGCGATGAATTGAAAAAAAACAAGCCACACAATATCGGGTTGAGGAAGGTGAAACGGTTTGTGAATGAGCAAGATGCTTACAGTTTACACAAACCAGTTAGACACAAATTTAAAGGTTGAAAGTAAGAGTTAATGCAATGAATGAAATGTTTGATGCAGATTTAGCAGATATGACAAGGTACATGAAATGGAATGATGGGGTCAGATATCTGTTGGTAGTTGTGCACATTCTTTCACGCTATGCTTTTGTCTCACTTTTGGAGAATAAGAGGCCGCTTACAGTTGTGAAATCCGTCAAAGAAATACTCAAATCAAGACGACCAAAGAAAGTTCGTACTGATGCAGGATCTGAGTTTCGTGGAGAATTTGAATCATTTTTGAAAAAGGGAAACATAACCCACATCATCACACGTAATGAAAAAATTAAAAGCAATTATGTGGAAAGATTCAACAGAACTTTAAACTCGCTCATCACGCGTTATATGACTCACAACACCAAAGAATACCTTTCTGTATTACCTCTATTGGTACAGAATTACAATCATACATTACATTCCTCTCTGCCAGATTTATCACCAGCCCAAGTCAATAAAAGTAACGAACTGAAGTGTGGCAACACCTATATGTCAAACCTTTAAGGGAATGTTTTTTGGAGTAAATCCAAATATGTAGTGAAGAAATTCAAATATAAGGTTGGAGATATTGTTCGCATTCCACATCTGAGGAGAGCATTCAGTAAAGAACTTGATTTACGCTGGACTCAAGAATTGCTCAAAATAGCTCATCGCTACAAAAGGCAAGAAATACCTTTGTGCAGAACTAGAGATTTTTATGATCAACCAATTAAAGGAACATTTTATACTCAAGAACTTCAAAATGTAAACAAAGGTGAGGACATTGAGTGGCAGGTCAAAAAAATCCTGAAACGTCAACAGAGAGGAGGTAAAACTTATGTTCTTGTGCGATGGGTAGGATGGCCAAGTACGTTTGATTCTTATGTGGAAGAAAGTCAGTTGAAAGATTTGTGATGGAGAAATATGTTTTCCTTAAGTCTTCAAATTCAGAGGAAAACTATTTTAAGGACAACAATCCCTATCATTTACGTGTGAAACTGAATCAAAGACTGGTGTTTGATGGATTTTGGGTTGTTTCATTAACAAAGTTGAATTTTGGGAAACTGACTGATGTGGACAAAATCCAAGATCCGTATGTAAACATACTGTGCAACTTGTGTGATAGTTCACTGGTAGGAGATACTCAGTTGCCATTGTTGAGACGTATTGACTTGAGGTTGGGACCTAACTTCACCTTTGCAAACGAATATAATATTCATGTGGTATTGAAAGAATCACCTGTCATAGAAATTGTTACAAAACCCAGTGATGAAGTGGCCTTGTCATTCTTGAGCGAGGAGACCAGTGCAAAACTTCATTTACAGCGATATCCATTTGCAAGTTAAGATGGAGGACTATCCTCTCTATGTACCTCACTATGAAAATTGGAAACATTACTTGAAGAAACTGAACACAAGTCACCAACAATACCACAATGGCAAATTATCAGCTAAAGTAATACCATCTCATACAGTGAAAAGAAAAGAAGAAGGACCTTCAGTTGAATTGCAAATGACATCAGAAACTCAGAGCACAGTAGAGAAAGCAGATGCCCAAGAGAGACGTCGCAAGTCTTTAAAAAGAGCTGCAGGAGAACAGATCATCACTTCCAAGAGGATACGTCAGACAGACAACACTACTCCTTCTAAGACAGCTAAAGTTTTAAAGTGCACACCTGTTGCAGGAAACGATATTTTCAGTTAACACAATGGCACTCTTATCCAGCAGTAACTTTTCGGAATATCTCCCAGATTCTTACTCCATTTGTTCGCTTCCAAGTTACACAACAACCACAGAGATCTTCTATTTCAATGATGTACGTCCATTAAGCCAAATCAATGACTCGTCACCATTGGAATTTGCTATCCCTAATCATGGTAGTGAGTACATTGATTTGAAGAGAACAAGACTACATGTGAGACTTACAGTGGTACATGATGATGCAACATCATCTTCACTGGCTGAGAATGAGAAGGTGGGACTTATCAACTTGTTCTTACAATCGCTGTTCTCCCAAGTTTCGGTTTCCCTTGGAAATCAACTGGTATCGAGTGCAAATAATCACTATCCCTATAAAAGCACGTTCAAGACATTGTTGACTTTTGGAGCAGATGCCAAGAGTTCTCAGTTAACATCACAGTTGTTCTATAAAGATACTGGTAATGACAATGACGACATTGAATGAACTGATGCTCTTGCTGGTGATAATCAAGGATTGTTGAAACGTGGAGACTACATTACCAAAAGTCAAGAGTTGACAATGGTTGGTAATTTGTTTGAAGATGTTTTTAATATGGATCGATATTTGATTAACGGAGTAAAATTGAATGTAACCTTGTATGGAAGAGATCTTCAGTTGTGTCTCATGAGTGGTGTTGCTAATACGAAATACAAAATAAGCATTTTAGATGCGACACTTAAAGTGTGTTATTTGAAGAAAGTGAACCCACCTTTAATTCTTGCTCATACCACATTGTTTGAGGAAAAGACAAAAGGGAAACCAAACAATGAACTGTATCCCTATGTGAAGACAGAAATCAAATCTACCACTTTTCCTGTGTCTACTGAATCATTTACTATTGAGAATATCTCAAATCCTGTTGCCCATCGATACATAGTTGTATTTGTTGAGAGCCGTAGTATGTCAGGTTCTTTGGTGAAGAACCCATACAACTTTCAATCGAGTATGATCAAAAGGGTCACCCTGAATGTAAATGGTGTCAGTCTCCCAGGGAGAGCATCCAATGCAGATGATGTAGATACCTATCTGAATCTATTTGACGGTGTGAATGTAAAGAGATAAAGTAAAGGGAACTTCATCAGCAGAAAAGAATTTTTACTTGGAAGCGCCCTTTTTGTGTTTGAACTGAATGAAACTGGGACTGAACATCTCAGTCTAGTAAGACGGGGAAGTGTATCACTAGAAATTCAGTTCAATGCAGCCTTAACCAAAACGCTGAGTTGCATTGTCATGGCTGAAAGGACCTCGCTCATAGACATTGACCAACTAGGAATGTGTATGTCAAGTGAAGAAGATGAAAGCTACAGAATTGTTATGCGCTATTCAATGTGATCCTGTGCTTAAGAACTATGTGTTAGGAGTGTATGCTAGAGACACTTTACCTGTGCTTACATCTTCAATGTTGATGAGAGGTTTTGGGCTTATTGTTAATACTGATGTGAGAAGTAAAGATGGTAGTCATTGGATTGTCACGTAGCTGAAAGGAAATAGAGCAGAACTGTTTGACAGTCTAACTGAGCCTGTCAGCAAAGAATCTGATGACTATTTAAAGTCATATATTCAATTCTACACCTACAGCAGCATACGTTTACAATCAGTAGATTGAAATGTGTGGGGATCGTATTGTCTGTACGAGGGGATGTCAATACGTTTTGAGCCTTGCATAGAAAAACACAAAATATTGGTATGAACCACATTTATTTTTCAACATAGTCCCCTTGTGAGTGAAGACACTTGTTCCATCTTTTCTGCCAATCGCTGATGCCATCTCTGTAGAAGGCGCCATTTTGGTCCTCAAACCAAGCCTCAGTAGCAGCAATAAGCTCATTATCATCCTGAAATCTACGACCACGCAAGTGTTTCTTGAGATTTGGGAACAGATGGTAATCACTTGGTACCAGGTCTGGAGAGTAGGGGGGATACGGCAAGATTTCGTACCCGCATTCCTGGACAGCAGCAGCTGCAACGCGAGAGGTGTGTACTGGAGCATTGTCTTGATGTAGAAGAATACCACGTCTGATCTTGCCCCGGCGCTTCTGCTTGATTGACTGTCGCACTTGCCTCAACAAGTTAGCGCGTAATATTCCCCATTCATTGTTCTTCCTTTTGGTAAGTAATCTATGTGGATGACGCCTTTGCTATCCCAAAAGACTGTCGCCATTACCTCCTACACTGATCTGGAGGCTTTGAACTTTTTGGTCCTGGGAGAAGTGACATTTTTCCATTCCATGGATTCTTGTTTGCTCTCAGGATCATAGTAGTAGATCCAGGTTTCATCACAGGTTACTAGCCTAGAGTGAAAATCTTCTGGATTCTTGTTGTATCTGGTTAGCATGGAGTTGCTTATGGTGACCCTTGTTTGCTTCATCTCATCTGTAAGCATTCTTGGCACCCATCTTGCGCACACCTTAGACATGGCGAGATGTTCATGAAGAATTGTCTCGATGGATCCGTGTGAAATGCCTGTGGTCTCCTCTAACTCGTGGAGTGTGATTCGACGATTTCCCAGCACAAGTCTATGCACTCTGTCAATGTTTTCCTGACTAGTTCTTGTTGTTGGGCGACCTGGACGGGGGTCATTTTCAAGACTCTCTCTACCATGCTTAAATTCATTGACCCATCGTTTGGTGGTAGCGGGTGAAGGGGAAGACTTCCCATAAACTGCTGAAAGCCTTTCTTCAATGTTCTTCGCCGAGTTTCCTTCAACTAAAAACTTAATGACTGCTCTATATTCATTTTCACTGCCGTGAGGGGGGTCTCTTTCTGTCATTGTGAGCTGTTCAATAACTTCTGAGAGTAGGATACCAAAACTTATATATCACATCAGTTACACCCCAAGGTTCAATGTCGTACCATAGGCTGTGACACCTGGGTATGAAAAATGCTCAAGGCTCAAAATTATTGACATCCCCTCGTATTATCTGTTGTGCACATTTAAAGTTAACTGGACTTTTCACCACTTTTATCATCAGTTTGATGTAAAGAACTTCAACTGCAATGATATGTTTGTATCTCAATATATTTGTCGCTATTTTAAATACTGTACTCCTTCCTGTTTAAGTTGTCAATGGAATTATGTGTCATATTTGCATGGAAAGAAAACATTCAATAAAAAGTAGTTTAGTTTAAATCCTGTGGTTGTTATTTGCATAAAAAATGAAGTCATGTGAGGTTTTAACTCACTAGTACAATACACTGGTGAAGTGTGCAAGTCACCATGGAAGAATGTCTGTTACCCTTTAATACACCTACTACAATCTCTGTAGTTGGAGGTAAAAGTGGTAAAAGTGTTTGGACTGCACGTCTCATAAAACAAGCGAATACCATGTTTGATCATCCACCTCACTTGATTATTTACTGTTATGTTGTGTGGCAAGACATTTATTCAGAGCTTGAAAAAAGTATTTCCAATATTAGATTTCAAGATCGCTTGCCTACTGAAGAGGAACTGAAATCTTATTCTCATGAATCGGACAAACAATGTTTACTTGTCCTGGATGATTACATGCAACAAATTTGCAAAGGTCCTTTGTTTTTAGATCTGTATACCACACTATCACATCATTTAGGAATTACAGTTATCAACATTATGCAAAGTGTGTACCCTAAAGGCGGATGCATGCAAGAACAATGTCACTGAACACGCATTACTTTGTCGTGTTGTCTAATCCACGTTCAGCACATGAATATCAGATTTTAGCGTCTCAGATATTTCTTGGTCAGATGAAATATTTTACTGAATCATTCCAAGATGGTGTAGGTGGGAAACTATATGGCTATTTACTTATTGATGTTAGCCCATTTACAATGGAAGATTATTGCTCGTTTGAGAACTTCATTATTCAGTGATGAGTCATGTATAGTGTACTTTACTCAATAAAACCAAAGTTGAGGCCATACCTTTGATCATTTTTCAACTGGGGTTGGACTTGAAAATATCTACTAACATGGATGTGTGGACATCTTTCTTAATGATGAAGTGGTGGCTGACTGTGTTGAAATATCTCCCTTCACCCAACAGTTTGGACAAACATTTACTGATAGACTGGCTTTGTTCAAGACTTGACCCATTCAGATTAAACAGTCACCTAAATCCATGGCTGAAGCAGGATTTATTTACACAGGACAACCTGATAAAGTGTACTGCTTCAAGTGTAAACTTCGTGCATCACAGTGGATACCAGAAGATGATCCCATGAGTGAACATTTTAGGCTGTCTCCTCATTGTGACTACATTCAGATGGTTGGTGAACCTCATGATAACAAAACAAATTGAAATCAAAGTTTTATTAATGTTGTCGATTGTTATGTCATATCTTAATATATTTATTGTTATGCTAAATACTGTAAGCCTTTGTGTGTGGGTTGTCTATTATACATAGTGTGTAACCATGTGACAAGTATTTATGTGTTTATGTATCAATTATCGTATACATATACAGGAAAGAAAGAAATAGAAATAAAAGATTAGTTTAGCTGAAGTCAAGCGTTTGTTTAATGTTCTTCTATACATTAGTTGCTGAGGGTGTAATTCAATTCATTATTGATAAAAAGAATGAGCTGGGCACACTCTGACACAAGATAGACAAACAAACAAGGAGAGCTTGCATTCAAACTTTATTGAAACCTTGACATGAAGCATATTTATAGATTTCCAAAGACAGAAAATCATTGATTACATGAACATGTACAAGTAGCAATTGTGTCATGGAATCTTTCTCTGTGACAAATAAAATGAAAATGTCCAAATTTAAACAACATGTCTGAATGACAAGAACACATCATTTCCTTGTGCAAAGTGAGTTATTTGCTATTAGAGATATTTCGTAATGATGTCACTCCGGGAGGTCCCAGCTTTACAAGTCCACTCACATAGAGTGCATAGAGTGAAATCTTCTTTTTCCTTTGTCTAAAATGACACCGTTTCTGGCTATGAATGTTTTTCAAAATATGAATCAAGCTGGATCTAAATTTAGGTTGCACCTTCGTCCTTCAATATCATGGATGCAAATGACAAAGAAAATAGCCTGAACACGTATACATTTCATTCATGCTCAGCCTGGTCATCATCACCATCCTTCTGTTCTTCCTGTGTAACCATGTCAGATTGAGCATATCTATACGAGTCATTATCTCTTTCATTTTCGGTTTAAGAAAGAGTTTGATCTTACTTTGGATGATGGTTTGATCTGTAGAGGGATTCATTTCTTCTAGGCTGTCTAGAAGCGTTTGAAACAGAGGTGCCTGTTTAAAGTATTGGGTGTATTCTATAACGCTGTTTAGACTGCTAGTCAATTGTTTTTCCCACAGTTGTTTCATCTTTCTGTCAACCCATTCCTCGGTTCACTGACATTCTTGATTTCAGACCATTTGGTTCGTTTCCTAATTGCTTTATGGTTATTGACAGGACACCAGGTCTTGATGTGGTTTTGCAGATCTGTTACATTATCCATCAACACTCCACAGTCAGCACAAGACATAGCCATAGTGAAAGGACCTGTCTCGCTATCCGTGTCTGAATCTGTTTCTGTATAGGGGTAATGATCAGCTCTGCTATGTTCTTCAGTTTTGCTGTTTGTCTGGACAGGTGTATCAAGTGAGGCTGTTGTTTTGCTGGGACTGAAAATGATCTGCTTCCTAGGCTGTTCACGTTCACACTGAGCATTTGCTCCCTCATCAGTTTCTTTAATGATGTTCACATGCAGTCGGTCCCTGTCTTTTGTGGTATGTTTTAAATCAATGACAAACTGACCATATGGTTTTCCTGTAATGTTTTCGTGCATAGACAAAAAGTAATCCATATTTTCAGGAAAGATTCTACGAGCAAAAAGTTTAATTTGTTGTTTGTCAATTGGTGAATGAAACAGGGTGACATAATGAGCGTTCAGTGCAATGTCTCTGGATTCTCGTCCACTTGGAAACAAATTTTGAACAAGAAGAAGAATCAGTACATTCTAGTAATGAGAAGTTTAAGTGAACAGTTTAGATATTTTCTTGTCAAATTTTGATTGAGCCAAAAATCGTCCAATACCAGAACATTCCTCAAAGGACAAGGTATGATAAGGGTGGTTTTTGACCCACTGGTTAACTTTGAGGTTTTCTTTGAGGAAAAATAACAACACTAAAAGCATAAAAATGCCATTGGAGGTAACTTCAACAATTAATTTAGCTCTTTTTATGCTAAAATAATCATGTTGCAACATTTTGATAATCATGACATGTTGTGGGCCAATAAGGGCCTCTGTCATACCTTGTCCTTTGCATCAAAGTAGTTATCATCAGTGATATCATAGGGTAGATCTTTGACAAAAGTAACTTTTTGGGGTAGTTGTTCATTAATAGTTCATTAATAGTTTGATATAAGGGTTGCCACTGCATATGACACCAAACAATACGATCTGGAGGAGGTTCAATCAAACCATCTCGTAGAAGATGATATGTGAACATTGATTTCCCACTAGAGCTTGGTCCAACAACAAGAACGTTTGAAGGAATTACAAAGTTGAATTCTTTCTCCTGGTGCGAGCATACATTCTTGGGGAGGGGGTGGGTGGGGGGGGTGGGTGAGTGTTCTGATCAGGAGGAGGAGTGTTTATGTTGCCATTAGGAGTAGGCGGAGGAGTAAAGAATTGTGTTGACCTATGAAATTGCTTCAGATGTCTCGCTATCGCTCGGTTATCGCTTCTTGTAAATGTCTTACCACATGCAGGACAGGTGATCATTTCCATGGTGTTCCAACTACAAATGAGCAGGTTTATGAGTCTGAAGCAGTCTTTTATACCCACCAACCATCTTGTCATGTGTCAATTTTGGTTGAGCTCGTTTCAATTTAGTTTTGGCACGTTGCAACACAGCTTGTGTTGTGGATACATATTTTATCTTCACAGGCTGTATTTTCTGTGGAGGCTTTGTTCCTATCTTGTGTCTCATGTTCCTCTTCTTTTTCTTGTAGATTAAATTATCTTTTCTTTTCTGCCATGATGCTCTTTTACATGATTTTGCTCTCCTTCTCTGTGATGATAAAGGTCCAAATATATCATCTGTTGAATTTGTCCTCATGGTTCAACAATATGTCCTTTCTCTAAGCAGAAAAGCATAAAATTGTCTCATACCAGTGAGGTTTTAATATTTCTTTTGACGTGTACGGGTCTGTTAAAGACCTAGGTTTACTTCAGTCAGAGTATGCATATGTAAGTGTGTAGAGGGTGGATGTTCCCATCAAGAGAGGGAGGGAGTTGGTGTGTCTATTAGGAGGAGGAGAAGGAGGAGAAGAAGGAGGGGCGTGGATGTTCCCATGAGGAGGAGGGAATGGAATGTTCTCATCAATTATTTGTTTTCTTTTCTATGAAAGCAGTATTTGAAACTAAAAGTGATGAACTTTTTATCAATGTTAAGGACTTTGCAAGTCTAGTTTTCGGTTCAGTAAGTGTTAGATATTTACACTTCTCTCAGTTCACTCCTTGTATCGCATAGACCCTATTTACTTTGCAGTCTACTTTTGAAAAATATATACATGGACACAGCTGACCCAGTTTATCAGTTCTAAAAATGCATGTTTGAACTGCTAGCAAGCAAACATTATATAACGATTCTCTGTATGAGTGACAAAGCGAACTATATCATATACGTTATGAAAGCATGTGATGACAGCATGAGGTGTGAATGCACTTTGCTGTGTTAAATAAGCACGACTAGGAGTGTAAAACAAACTGAATGATTATACTTTGTGTTTGAATTTTAGGCACTACTAGAGAGATAGATTATAACTATACTGTGTTTGAAACGCGAAGCGAGATGAGACGACCTACATTTTATGGTTATGTAAGCATGGTGTTGGAGCGTACACGGGAGAGTTTGCCGCATGTGGTGAATGACCCTTTCACGGCATAGTTACATGTCTCTTATCCGCATGCAAAACTGTTTTGAAGTGAGCATGATTAAATGGAGTGTAACACAACTTGAATAGGTTTTTTTACAAAGACAAACTATAAGAATTTTAATATCGTATAGAAGGAATGTGTATTGACAAATGCTGTATCTATGGAATGTGAGTTGGTGAACCTGTACACAGCTGAGTGCATCTGTAAGTATGTTTTTTTGACCCCTAAGGTTTCTCCTACGCTCCTTAAGAATTTGTTTTTGTCCTGCTTTACGCTCCTTTAGAATTTCTTTTGTCCTCCTAAGGAATGCCTTTGTTTGGTTCAGGGTAAAGGGTACTAGGGTAAAGTCCACAGACAACAGAGACTACCGTGGTATGGTTTTCCTCGACTGGGTAAAAAGCAAGTTAGTACCAGCTCTACCAGGGAAGTCTTTTTATCGCAAGGGACAATGACCCATAAAACAGGATCCTGACAGTAAAACCCTGACACTGAACAGTCGAAAAGGCCATATGATATCATGGCTCAACAAATTTCATATCGCACCACCTTCAAAGGCAACGAAGCCCCGGCTATATGAGATCATAAAACCCCACAAAGGTGAACCTTTCTACAAAGTTGACAGATACATAAATGTAAGGGTCACGATATTCTGCGAAATTCACCCTCTCACTGTGCCCCTAACCCACTGAAATGATATGGGGTATTTTGTCCAAAGCGATGTTGCCAGCTGCAGATGAAACACAGGTCTTCGGGAATAGATTTTGAGATGTCCCCTGTGATGGCTGGCTGCTCCGACACACAACTTTTGCGTTTCGAATGATGAGATTCTTAAACAACTTTTTTGGCGGAATCCGGATATGTTCAAATAAAAGAAAGCTGATGGTATTAGTAAATGATAAACATGTACTATTTATATTTAGGTGGCAATTTGTGCAATGATAAAATTTGCAATTCACTTTTTCCGTTTCTGACACAAACGGACTGTATATATGACGTGATAATAAAATAAAGAAGTTAATATACAAAACACTTCTACTTTTATTAATCACTTCTAAATATCCTTCAAAGTATGTATTTGCTTAGTTAACAAGCTTGCATATTCACTACTTATTCCATTTACAGATCATCGTCTGGGGCATTTAAGTTCGAACACATTACGTTGCCTCCGTGAACTATATCCAGCTAATCATCATACAAATGTGAACGATTTTTTCATTGTCTTTACGTTTATATTATTCCCCCCAGTCTCAGGAGCATTGCTCTGTCACACAGTTATGGCTGCATATAGGTCCTTTTAATAAAGAGAATTTATGCTGGTAGATGAATCCAGTATAAACATAAATAAGTCCTAAAAGGGTTATTTCAGTCTCCCCACAGTTTTACTTAACAGCTCATATTTTCGGTCTATTTCATCTGGTTTCAATGGACGCTGAAATCTATATGTGGCCCCTGTTTTATATTTTAAGTTTCTACATATTATCAAGCACATTGGTTTTGCTACGATCGTTTGTACGTGACGCCACCTTAGGCGTTGATCTTGTTTGGAGACACTACCTATGCCCTTTTCCGATGACAAAATTATAAGTACTTATAATATTTAATGTTTTCAGTTATTTATACATAGTACGAAGGGTTCAAACTAAATACCGAATGGTCACACAAGTGTCAGCTGTCAGCATTGTAAACGGTGCTAGATTGAATAACTGGACACAATGTTATTGAAAGATTAAAATGTCGTCTTTAAAAAACCCAGATCCCCCTCTAAATATAATCAAGGAATCTTTGAACGTTGATTATGACGGGACGTCGTCCAATAGTATACTGAACATGTTTTATATGATGTTATGTCAGGGCATACCACAATCCGAGCGGTACCAAATGAATGATTGTCTTTCATTTTCTGCAAGTTTTGAAGTAACGTTATACCCCACTGCGTTGTGTTGACTATAATGTCTCGTTAACCATATTACACACATATGTAAATTTTAAATATGACATTGCTACTGATCCCTTCCACGTCAAATGGAAGCTTTTCAAACATTGAACATCGAGATTATAGCTAGGCTGAGAACATTTTGAACCTCCCCCACACAATAGATTATGCATACTTATCACACAACTTGAGAACAGACTCGGTATGACTGGATCAGAACCCTTATTGGATCAAGAGTTATCTTCAAGATCGAACACAGCATGTGGCTCTTGGTTATGTAGCTTAAGATACAACTGCTCCGTCTGGAGAACCTCAAGGATCTGTTCTGGTCCAACTCCTTTTCATTGTCTACATTCTGCCTAACAGAGATTTCAAAAGAAATCAGGTCCTCCAGTTCCACTTGTCCGTGTCGATCGAACCATTCCGCGGCTTCAGCTGGAGGTTTTTATTTCGGTGTTACCGAAATAAGAGCATGGATGGCTCTTAACTACCGCATGCTGAAGGACAGTAAAACCGAATTCGTAACTTTTGATCAAACAAGCAGCTTCAAAAACTCTAAACATCACTCTGTGTCAAAATATGTGACCGTGAAGTAGCCATTCGTTTTGGAGAGCCTGGCTCAGTTCTTGTCTGTGGAAGGATGGGGTCACTGTCGACAGTGATGATCCATGACAACCCAGAAGTGTTCTAAAGCGACATGTCTAGGAATGTGCAGGCCAAGCCATTACATTGACGTTTTTAACTTTAAATTGAAATTCGCATTTGCTTTGGAGATCATGAAATCAAAGACCACTCGTCAAACACATACATGTCGGTTTACATTGTACTTACTTCCGTAGAGTAAATCTATAAGCTCAAGTTTTCCATATCTTGCTATCCCCCGCTACGAAGTGGGAAGGAGTTTTGATTTGAACTCAACCCGACGCTTTTTCTGACTAACCGTTATAGAAAGGGAAACTAAATGCAATATGTTTTTTCTGGACATGAATGCGTTGTGCAGTCTCCATGGCAAGACGATGGTGTGAGTGAGCGTCCCGAATGTAGCAGACCTGGACTTCAAAATTAAACACACCGTTTGCCTTTTTATAGTCATAGATACCACATGTTTTTCCGCTTACTAGCCTTTTGTCTTGCTTGTTGTCCTGGTGGCCTTTTTTGGCGAATATATCTTCAAATTACTTTAACGACGTGCTTATTACTCGTTAGTTGACCCCGGGGAATGTTGGATGTCGAAGGAGTTAGCCTTCAAAACGAGAACAGCACATTCAGTTGAAGCAGAGATGGAACTTTATTCATAACAATTTACTATCAATTATAAACATGATAACTCTTGCACTGCATAATATACATGGTAGTAGAAGATATTCGGTTAATGAAATTATACTAATACAGTCGTGATTCATGCGCTCTAATAACCTTCTATATAAAGAATACAATGGTATACATGGTTGGATACACATATATGCCAATTCAAACTAGCAGATATGAGCCACGGTTGGTAATTAATCATGACAAATATCTAATTCACTTTCCAGTCAATCAATAAATATTAGATTTCCACAGTCTATGGTAAAATGTAAGGACAAAGCTTTTATAATAGCCGACGTATTTGAGATACTGGTGAACGTTACTTATATTTGGTTGAATATGGTATGAAAATGACTGCTTCTGTATTTTAAGTGGCGCTACCATTCAGTTCATTTGATTCCTAATTCGATACATAATTTGTATGTGAAAGTTATACATAATATTACATAATGGAATATACTAGAACACAAGGTTATTCAATAGACAACAATACATTCCAACTTAAATAATTCGGTGACATGAATGATTTCTGCGGTTAGAAGAATCCAATCACAACGTTACGTTTCACTTGTTCGGCTGCTAGCTTGCTGAACATTTGAGATATTAGGTTGTTATTGGATTATAGTTAGAATCACAATAAGTGCAGATTTCGCTAGAATACCAAATTACATTTTACATGGAAACTACTGATTTAGCTGAACATTTGAGACATTAGGTTGTTATTGCATAATGGTTACAATCACAATAAGTGTAGATTTTGCAAATTGCAATTTACTTGGAAACTACTGACTTAGCTGAACGGAAGCGCAAGGATTAACTATGCTACTGACTGGTCTACCTCCTAATCTACAGATTGTAAACGTTTAGTTGGTCGTGTTGATTACTATTCCACAATCTCACTTAAGCTGTAGCTACTGAATTCAAGCAACCCGGTAAACATTATACTAGGTACTTATAATTAGGTAGGAGTGTGTTATATGCTGAATCAACATCGATAGGCACATGATAACCTAACTAAGTATTAATGCATTGGTTGCTTACTAAACGAATACATAAATACAAGAATGAAATATAAGTATTACAACATTAGAAAGTAGAAACATGGATACATGATCTTTGTTATACGGTTAGCTTGAGCAGTATTAAATTATATACACATATCACGTGTTATCCATTTCCTTATCTAGGTATGTTTATGCATAACAAATTCACACCCGTACAATGCATTGAAATAACAAGAGATTCCAAGAAACTACCACGACGCCGATATTACATTTTGAGAAGGAGGTTTAACAACCTGTATATAAGCCATATTTCTAACCTAGTTGATGTACTGGGAAAGTGGCAAAGTCTAAAACGCTTTAACCTAAAGTTACAAAGTTACAGTTAAAACTAAAATATAGAAATGTAAAGTAAACATTCAGTTTAAGCAGTGATGGAACTGCCCTCTACCTGAACGTGCCTCGTTTTAAAGGATCCTGGCCTTTGCCGACAAAGGTGTCTAACAACAATGGGAAACTATTGCTTTCTTTTGAAGATAGCTACGTGTTTACAATTTGGAGAGACTAATCAATGTTGCAAACTAGTTTGGGCACTCGTGGTCCGGCCCCTACTTAAAACTGCGTTTTATCCAGCGCGATTCTCACCACACTTCGTTGCGGGACGATAGTTCTTAATTATTGTGGTCTGCCGCAAATTGTTTGAGGTTACATCATGTGATGGTTGACTTAGCTTCTCGACAAGAGACTACCTGCGTGACAGGTTTCGAAAGTAGCGTCACTGGCCTATGAAGTAATTTAATACGTAAGCTTTCCGGCTTCGGCTAATGTTGAGCGTATTTGCTGTTACAGGCCGGTGATTTTCTACCTGTATTTACAAAAGCGGCATTTTATAGTAAAAAACTTGACGATTGAAATAATGTGAAAATGTTTTAACTATTTAAACAAAATGAAGGAATTTTAACACGGTGACAACTTCTTCTTGTTTTAAAGCAAGGAAAAAAGTTAAATTTACCGCGTTTCGGCACCGAAACTGTGCACAATCACCCAAAGATGACGTTCTGGACAAAAATAGTATATTTGTATATTTTTTGCGCAGCCACATGAGTGCAACATTCTGAAAATCACTTGTGCTTTGTTGAAGAGTGTATATAAGAGCGATCTGTCAATAATGGAGACTAAACCAGTCAATTAAGTGATTGAACATCATCAGCATTGATCTACGAAATTGGGATACGGTGTAATCTGACAACTACGTCAGTGAGCCTGACCACCCTAGCCCGTAAGTCGTTTCATACAAGCACAGGCTGCTGAAAATCAATTCCAACCCAGACCTTCTCTGGTGGCACATTTGTGACATATATAATAACAACTGTTACTCATCCCTGCTACTGCCATTTGTGTAACTTGACCAGTTGTATGGACTTTGCTAAACATGTTTGTAAACATTCATTGCTTTGTTGACTTCAGCTTAGATTTCAGTCTGACGAAACAAAATCTTCTATCGGCAGAAAAATGTATGCTTAGTGAAGTTCCAAAGCTCTGAAAATAACATGTGCATCTATTCGCGGACATGTGGTCCAGGCGGCACATAAATAAACTGTCAGTATGTGTACACATTAACCGATAACCTTCATCACTTGTTTGCCGCTGCTTTTAGAAACGTTCCAGCAATATCACGGCAGGGGACACCAGAAATGGGCTTCACACATTGTACGCATGTTGAGAATCAAACCAGGATCGAACGCTTTAACCACTGGGCTACCCTACCGTCCCCCGAAAAGCACGACAAAGCACGACCTATCACAGTAAGATTAGAATAATGGCCAGCTGCCAGGAAAGAAATACTAATTGTAATTTGCCATCAATGTAATTATACTTTACAATTACCGTTTGCACGATGAATGAAGTCATTGGCCTATGAAGAGGCCTCGGAGAATCCATTTGATCTCATTTTTTTCTCCAAGCGCATGCGCGGTGGCATCTGATAGCTTCTTGCTGTGAAGACAGACATAAGCTCTCATCAAATTGTGAATACTAAATCAGGAAACTGATACAAAAGTTTTATTACTCCTCAGAACAGGTAAGCAATACTTTATTTTGTTTAGTGACATGTATTTAGTATCTGACTATGTTTCTTTATATTTTTGTGGTGACGACAATCTATATATGTGCATCCTGGGTGTAGATTACATACATGGTAGTGACTATACATTTCCATGTATTTTCTTCTGTTATTGTAAACAGTTGCAAGTGGTATAACCATGCACCAGCCCAAACAACATGCGTGATCAAAGACGCATGGCCACATCTAGTGTCACAACCCGATCTACTGTCTAACAAAATTCCATACTCCTGTCGCTCCTCCTATATTTAATGGCAGAAAATAGAAACTTCTTAAAAAGCTGTTTGGGATCCCATCCAACGTGTTCTTATAAATTCGTACTTAAACAAAGGCATGATTTGTGGGCAATTGTCAGTTTGGGGCAATGTTTAGGCCTCGTTTATCCAACGGCGATGTGGTGTCAACCGTGACTGTAAACCGTCACACAGATACTAGTATTTTATAACGCTCTCTGTGCATATTGATTTCAGCCTAACAAAAAAGCGGGATGGTAACGACGACAAAAGCATGTAGCTTTCGGTTTATCTTTGGCTGGTGTGAGGAGTTGCAGACATAATCGCATATCTCACAGTCGAGAAGCGTGAATACTAGCTTGTCATGCGCAGATGTTACTGTCTATAATACCCGTCATTGATGATGTATCATCACACACCAGTACATGATAGAAGGGCCAGCTATAATGAGTTTCTGGTGTGAGGTTCTCAGCCCGATCATGAGTTCAGTCAGGAAATACTGTTTTGGACTTAAGAATATAAAGACATGAGATCAATTTAAAGTTTATATACTTACTGAAAGTTTAATATGTTTTGTTTCTATTCACACATAAACCACTTCGATAATTGCATCTTGTTACTTTATAGAGAATCAAAAATAAGAACATTTGTACATTGACATACATTGTTCGCACGGTTGGTCTTTCCATTATCAAAGCCAAAATACAATGTAGCATTTCTTCACGAAGCTGTACATATATTACGTATTGCAGTACGCGGAATATCAACCTGAAAGATTTGTCTTCAGCAGCCCATACTTGTCGTAAGAGGTAACTAACGGGATCGGGTGGTCTTGGTTGACACATGTCATCGTATCCCAGTTGCGTAGATCAATGCCCATGCTGTTAAACACTGAATTGTCGCATATTTACAGTTCGCTACCATATAGCTGGAATATTGCGGCGTTGAACAACGAATATTAACCAAAGTTAGACAGAGTGGGTAGACCTACGGAGACGCTACCACTACACTTATATGAAAGACTCATCAGTGCCCAATTTCAGTTACGAAAGAAACGCTGTAAACCCCTACTAACCGCCATTCGTAGATCTAATGCCACTTCAGGCTAGTCAGGACTAAACATGTCCAAACTGTTCAACACGGGCATTTAGAAAACAATACTGATTTCAATTCATTCTACAACTTGTAACCAACGTGTGCGAGTACACCTCAAGTTGAGTCGACCAGCAACTCAATAAATGACTTAAGTAAATCAAGTATTCGCTCAGGGAGGTCAATACAATGAAGAGATTTCAAAATCCATTCGTGAGGAACAGGATTAAAAATCATAAACAGGAACAAATCATTGATCCTTGCTCCCCAGCATCCTTTTCGTGCCCCGTCTGCTCTTTGTAAATTTTGTCATTGGAAGAGTAGAAAGATGACATGAAGTTTGCCAAACACCCTGTGAAATTTTGACACAGGGGAAGGGCTGGCACTGCACATTGACCTAATCCATAGAAGTTTTAAAGTGTCCATGACATCATGGACATGTTCAGGGTCGTACCATAAATGAATCTCGGAGTCAAAGCAATGAGTCATGCCACCATGCCCTTTAAGACATGCTGTTTGTGCCAAACAGGGGCATCGAGTAACAAGGTGTTGGACAGTGTCTGTAAATTCATTGCAAAGACGACATTTCACATTGATATTTTGTTTCAATTTTGGTGACTGCGAGTCGGAAGTGACTGTTCCTGAGGAGCTAACAGGAAGCCCTTAGTTTCATACAGGCGAAGGAGTAGGTTGGATTGCCGTTCTGTTGCACACACTGCATATGCACACGATGTAATGGCTTCTCAGAAAGCTTCTCCACGAATGACCGACTCTGGGCAGACTTGGTGAAGGACTTCACCTGATTATTATTATGTGTCTTGATTCTGGAAGACTGTCACATCTGGCATGTTATAACGAGGGCACGCATTGACGGTTATAACATTTGGCTAAACAGCACTGTAAAGGTGTATTATCTCTAAGGTTAAGCCAATGATCAGTAGGTCCCGACATAAATGGGACATGACTCTGTACATCAGGTTGTGGCGCCTAACAGCGACATCTAAAGCAAGTCCACGCTTGTGTATCTCGTTCTGTTTATTTCCTGGAAAGAAACTAAATACTTCAGTCTGACTTTCAGATAATCACTGTTACTGTAGAGTCGGAGGAACAAGTAGTAACAACAACAGTACACATTGATACGGGGTGCGATGGAGTTGCTTAGTGGCATCGAAGACCCGAGTTCGATTCCCCATGTGAATACAACATTTGAAGCCCAATTCTGGTGTCCCTTCACATGTTGTAATGTATTCTGGGGATTCAACGTTTTACACTCATTCAACGTTTTACACCCATGCTTACACTTTGCTTACATTTTGACACAGGGGAACTGAAGGGCTGACACTGTACATTGACCTAATATATATATATAATTTATATTTTATATATATATAAAATATATATATTAAAGTAAAGGGACCCACAAATTAAGGTGAGTCTATGTATGTATGTATGTGTGTGTGTATATATACGCACACACACACACACACACACACACACACACACACACACACACACACACACACACACACACACACACACACACATACATACATACATACATACATACATACATACATACATACATACAGACCCATTTTAATTTGTGTGTCCCTTTACTTTAGGTGGGTCTAACTCTGTTAGACAGAAATAATCGAGTCTGGAAACGACAAACCTGGGACTGGATCAACGTCCATCGCCCTTGGATTACATACTACACCGCACATTCAACCAAACCATTAAGCCTGACTACCACGACCAATAACATGTCCCGTGTTTACATTAAAAAGGAAAAGCTGCTATCTTGACATTATTATGTATTGTATTTTTCAGTTGCAGATGTCTTTCATGGAACCATTCCGCATTAAGATGGTAGAGCCCCTCATATCACTCACTGTGGAAGAGCGGATCAAAATATTGGAAGACTCCGGTTGGAATCCCTTCCAAGTTGAAGGTCGTCATGTCACCTTTGATTTAGCCACTGATTCTGGTACCGGCGCCTTGAGTCAAAATCAGTGGGCAGCGATGATGCAGGCAGACGAGGCTTATTTTTCCTCACACAGCTTCAAGAAGTTAGAGAAGTGCGTGAAATCGTTAACAGGATTTCAGTTTATGCTTCCCGCTCACCAAGGAAGGGCGGTGGAGCATCTGTTATTTCCCATTCTGTCAAAACCTGGAATGACAGTGTTTAGCAACTCCCTTTACTTTACTACACGTGGAAATGCTGAACTTGCTGGTTTACATGTTGTTGACGTTCCATGTCAGGGAAGTCCAGATAACTCCTTCAACGGCAACATTGACTGTGAGAGGCTCAAGGCGGAACTGGAGAAAGTGGGTCCGGAAGGTGCAATGGTTGTTTTGGTCGTCGCCAGTACAAGTCCAGCAGGACAACCAGTCTCAATGGCAAATATTCAAGACCTGTCCAAGATTTGTCGCAAATTTGATGTCCCATTGATCATGGATGGATGTCGCTATGCAGAAAATGCTTATTTCATCAAAACACGTGACAAAGAATACAAGAACATGACCTGTAAAGATATCGCTCTGAAGATGTTCTCCTATTTCGATCATGTCTATGTTTCAGCCAAAAAGGATGGGCTGTGTAACACAGGAGGGTTTCTTGCCACAAACAGGGAGGATGTTTACAACAAAGCATCAGTCAGGATCCTTTATACAGAAGGATACAAGACGTATGGTGGACTGACGGGGAGGGATATGGAAGCCATGACGATTGGTCTATTGGAGGGCATTGATGACAAGTTTCTACAGTACAGAGCTGAAAGCACCCGCATGTTTGGAGACATTCTTAAGGAGGTCGGCGTCCATGTTATCGACCCCATAGGATGTGGAATATACTTAAATAGGGCCAAATGTCTTCCACACATCCCAACTTGTGAGTATCCCGCCTTTGCTCTTCACTGTGCCTTGTATGTCAGTGGTGGCATCCGATGTGCCCAGGTGGGTGACATTTTGAAACTTGACGAAAGCAACGAACGGGAGAATCCAAAATCCCAACATATTCTTCGGATACAGATACCAAGACGTGTCTACACTCTAAGCCACATGCTGCATATGCGAGACATATTTAAGAGAATCATTGAAAAACGCGAGGCTATCTCTGGCATGCGTGTGGTCGATTTTACTTCTTCTGATTTTAGTGCAGTCCTGGAACCTGTCAATGGGGAACTATTTCATGACTGAAGACGTGTCGACCATGGTTTCTTGAATGTCTACCTATCAAAGTCAAGAACAGATAAAGTGGGACACTATCTCTCTTGTGTAGTTTTGTTTTCTTCTGATTATATAGTCACAATTGTACAATCGACTCTGCTTTTGGCAGAGATTTGTTATGTATGTGGAAGGGGTTTTGTAGCTTCTATTTGTAGTAGAAATATCACCTGCAATGTTTTCAAAACGTGAATATATACGTGTTTTAAAAATTGCACACACATGATGTGACATCTAGTATACAATTGCATAAATCAAAGATATGTTGGAACATTTGTTGTCTTAGTTTTTGTTAAACAAAGCGTTTCGGAGTTAATCCTTAGTTAATGCGAAGACGTGTTTGTGAAGGTTACTGCATTCAGTACTAAGTTTTGTTTTGTCTATATTTGTCTGCATGAGTACGTAAAATGACTACCTCTACGGCCGTAAAAAATACCGAAACAGCCAAGGACAAGTCGAAAAACATTAATAGAAAAACTGCAAAAATAAAATGTGGGAAAATATATACCGGAGGCAAGGCTTTCGAGAGAATATATCAAAACATCTAACAGATAGTGAATGTCGAAACTTGTGAAATGTAGAAGGATCATACAACAGGTTCATAAAATTCAAATAACGGGTACAGTGGAAGCTCTCAAAAGCAGTATCTGTCCAATCCGGCAAGCTGTCAACACTGGCATAAAATATCAGTCCCATCCGTGGCTTGTACATTTATCATCAACTCTACACCCTGCAACATTGTCTAAAGCAGAATATTTCTTCAGTCTCAATGAGTGCCGGTTTAGACAGCTTCCACTGTATCTCTATGAAGCACCGAACTGGACAAAAAGTCTCGACACAACACCGACTGTGACCTATACATGATGCCTTACGCGTCATTCCGTGTCTTTGTGGCTGTAGTAGTCTTGTAGTGCCATATCCCAGTCTCGACGGATTTAATTTTGTACCATAAAACCCGAAACTTGAAAGTTCACGAGCCTTCAGCAGCCGGAACTTGATCCAGACACTGTAAACAACACATTCCGTTCCGGAAGTCACGTGACCTGGAACGAATACCAAGGAGCGACACAACTTAGACAGCTTTCACAATGTGATGCAAGTAAGGATGACGCCAAATCCTAATTATAACTTGTAGCAAAAAAAGTATGTCTCGGCTTTAGACGATCCCCATAGTCCTTGTAGAAGAAACCCTCAGCAGAAACTTTAACTCGATAATGTAAACATAGCAGGTCGGAATGACCTTGGATCCTCCGGATCGCAAAGACAATCAGCGCATCAAAACATTAAAAAACTGAACTGTAATATTTCATATTGATCATAAATCACTCGGGACTTGTAACTGATAACTGTAACTGTGAGTGCATCTGTATCTGTAACCTGTATACTTGAGTTAAATCATTTGGGAATGAATCCGGATAGGTTGTTGGATTTTCGGAACCGTCATACAAAAATCTGGACCTTAGCAAATGTTATAATTTAACCCCGAAAAATCACTTTTTCACTTCTAGATACTCAAAGTGCAGACCAAGTGTTAAAAAGAATCCTGTTAATTAGAAGTTATACAATAAAAATGTCTTATAGTGGGAAAAGAATAAAAATAAGCTGTGACGTGACCCTAGAACCTTACCTTGCTTGTCACACTTTGAGAGATCTGTTGAGAGAGTTGTGAGAGAGTACTTGTGCTGGAATTTACTGTTATACTGGAAACGGTAGCTTGGAAGTAGACTGCACAAAGACATGTCACTTTGATAAAATGAGGCTGGTCTTGGCTGGAGTCACTTTGATGTCTGAGAGCTTTTATTATCTCTATTTATGAAGCCAAGAACACTCATAAAGTTTTGTTTCAATAATGTTTCATAATTAGTTATCTAAAACATTCATACTTTGGTGGATTTGTATTAGCTTCAATCAGTGAGTAAGTGAGTGAGTTTAGTTTTAGGCCGCACTCAGAAATATTCCGGCTATATGGCGGCGGTCTATAAATATCGAGTATGATGAACAGTGTGAACATCGATTTTCACAACAGGAAACCGGTGACATGTGTCAAGCAAGTCAGCGAGCCTGACCACCGGATCCCTTTAGTCGCCTCTTACGACAAGCATAGTCACCTTTTATGGCAAACATGGGTTGCCGAAGGCCTATTCTACCCCGGACCTTCACGGTTCCTTCAATCAGTATATAGGTTATAGTCTGATTGTGAAATTAGTCATTTCGTGAAAGGAATAAGCTAAGAGGGTCAGTCATTTGGACTTACTTTGTGTGATATGCCACAGTCATTTCATGAAATTTCACTTTAAAACTTACAAAAGTGGATCACAATTTCAACATCATTTATTGGCACTAGCAGTGAAAACTATAGTGGCTCCGACTGTTGCACTTCAGTGCAAGCGATTGAAGCGATTACACCTGTTTGTTTAAGACTTACTGTGTCCAGAGCAGATACTTGTCACAAACCCATGTCCACCATATATATACTGAGTCAAAAAGAAACTTCATAAAACGTAATTTTCAAATATAATGAATACTTTTTCTTTGATGATACATCTATGTATCCGATATGGGATCCCTATCTTTCAACTCTAGAAAAACGTTAGCAAAACCCACTCAAACCCATCCATTCGTCGTGCAAATGACGTTAGTGCCAAATCAGGTTTTGCACGTGCAGTCGATCACGTGATCTTCACATCGACGTTTTCTTCATTTGCACGTGTTTGCACTGGCCTCAAGAATTGAAAAGAAAACACTTTCAGACCACAGTTCTAACCGTACTTTAAATGCCGCGATCGTCAAATGTGCAACGTGAACGAGCCGTTGACATGTTGAGCAAGAGCAATGGGATGCAGTCGTCGTACTGTGTGTGACTTGCGAGATCGTCTACAACAAACTGGCACACTTATGATCGCCCAAGGTCGGGTCGTCCACGTCACGAACAGAAGACCGTCAAAACGTCCTACGTCACCTACGTGACAGATTTCTGCAGGCTACACGAACCAGGGCTGAGATGTTTAGAGGTCGACTGTTTTTACAGACCATTCAAAATCGGTTGCGGGCTGCCATTCTCGACGTCCATATCGTGGGCCAATCTCGACGCCGTTTCATCAACGCCAATCTGCTGTGGAATCAACGTCACCTCCGATTGACCCCAAAAGACTGGAATCGAATCGTCTTTAGCGACGAATCCAGGTTTACCCTCAGATTCGCGGACGGAGTCTGGAGACGATGTCGTGAACGGTATGCCCAGTGGTGTGTACAGGACGTCGACAGATTTGGGGGCAGACGTTGCATGGTGTGGGGTGCTTTCTGTGGGAACAACCGTTCCCGACTTCTGGTCATCCGTGGAAACCTCACAGCTGCTGCTTACCGGGACCAGGTGCATACCCCTGTACGCGATCCTTTCATGGCAGCTCATGGCCCAGGTCTGCAGTTCCAGCATGATAATGCTCGGTCGCATACCGCGATGTTGATACGAAATTTCCTTCAAAACGCTGGGATCAACGTCATGGACTGGCCATCGATGTCCTCTGACCATAATCAAATACAGCACATTTCGGATGCACTTGGGAAAAGGCTTCGTGGTCTTAGGAACCAACCTCAGAATTTGCCTTGCAAGAGTAATGGTGCAGAATCCCCAAGTACGTGTTCACAAGCACCAGACAGTCGATGAGGAAATGGTGTTTGGCAGTGGTGAATGCGCAGGGTGGCCATACACAATACTGAACTGAGAAATTTCGAAGTTTTATTCTTGTGACTTGACCATCTGTATACCCATGTTTTGGAACGGCGGTGTAATCTTATGGAGCTGATTGTGGCACTGTCAGTGTAACGAGTACATCCCACAGATCTCAGCAATTAAATAATAACAATACCATCTTACCATCTCTTGTTCTTTTATAGAGACCTGAAGAATGAATGAATGCACGGGGACACGTGTGTTGCTGGACGCATCAGTCCAGTGTCATGTTCCAAAAACCGATAGCAGCTCTACAAATGTTGCACTCTATGTATAGATTGCACGCATACAGCGTGGTCTAATTATGACTGTTCGGGTAGGGTTGGGAGGGTTTTGACAGGATGTGTGTGTGTTGGGGTGGGCAGGGGTGGGTTGGGGGTGCTGATATGAAACTTCGGCTGACTCCTCCACCGCAAGGTGTTGCGTGTCTTCGGCTGGGGCTAGGTTGAATCGGTTATAACGCTAGGCATTTAAGGTTTGCTTGTACGTGATTGTTTATAAATGGACTTGACTGGGGTGAAAAAGTATGGAATGCCGCGTAAAATAATGCGAAAATGAAGGCAAATAATTGTCGTTCTACTTATTTGTAAACCTGTGCAACACAAGAGCCACATCATGGCCAATGATCACTACCTTGCCTCACACATAAATGTCTTTTGACTGAGCGTTCTGCTATTATTTTCAACGTACCCTTCCCTCTTACAAGCGAGTGACATCTCCATACGGACCCCGATGGGAACACCAAAATGTTTTGGTACCTTGAGGTAGTAAATCTCTAGCTCGAATAATATTGAATCACGTATGATGTACGGAAATTACCGATGTTTTGCGAATACAAATCAGTGGAAGGGAGGTCCCTAGTATGGTGATCTATCCTCAGTTGTTGGCGATCTAGAACCCATTTTCACATTGTATTGTCCAAAATGCTTTTCTCCTGTTCAGGATATATGCTAGCTAGTTTTAACTCAAAATGTGATAATCTAGTGGTTTACAGTCCTTCTTCGGCAGGGTTTTATATATTATATGTACGTATTATGAATTTAGAACTAGTTTTATTCACAATATGGCTGAAATATTGCCGATGTGACTTTAAATCTTAACTCACTCAGTCACTCAGTGGAAGGGAGACAACTCTAAATCTCGTTTTCTTCTTGCCTCTTCTGATGACTATAAAACGTTTCGTACACGTACGCGTGCTTTAAACAATTCAAAATTAGTTTTAGTGCAGTCCCGGAACCTGTCAATGGGAAACTATTTCATGACTGAAGACGTGTCGACCATGGTTTCTTCAATGTCTACCTATCAAAGTCAAGAACAGATAAAGTGGGACACTATCTCTCTTGTGTAGTTTTGTTTTCTTCTGATTATATAGTCACAATTGTACAATCGAATCTCTGCTTTTGGCAGAGATTTGTTATGTATGTGGAAGGGGTTTTGTAGCTTCTATTTGTAGTAGGTGTCCAGTGAAATATCACCTGCAATGTTTTCAAAACGTGAATATATACGTGCTTTAATAATTGCACACATATGATGTGACATCTAGTATACAAATCAAAGATATGTTGGAACATTTGTTGTCTTAGTTTTTGTTAAACAAAGCGTTTCGGAGTTAATCCTTAGTTCATGCGAAGACGTGTTTGTGAAATAAAGAAGTTGATATCCAAAATATTTATTTACTTTTGTTCGTCACTTCTAAATATCCTTCAAAGTATATATTTGCTTAGATAACAAACTTGCATATTCACTACTTATTCCATTTAGAGATCATCCTCTGGGGCATTTTTGTTCGAACACTTTACGTTGCGTCCGTGAACTATATCTAGCTAATCATCATACAAATGTGAACGACTATTTCATTGTCTTTATGCTTCAAACAATTCAAAATCAGTGAGTGAGTTACTATTTAACGTCACACACGTAATATTTCAGCCCTATCGTGGCGAGAACCATTAATATCATACATAATAGTGAATGGTAAAGAATCTGTCAACGAAGGGTAGCAAAACAACTAGATTACCACAGACAGATATTTAAAACTAGTAATTAAATCTAAAACAGTTTAACTATAGAGGACCTTGTCCCGTTTATACCCAGCCCAGACAGCAAATGGGACTTGCCCAGTCAAACCTACCACGACCTTCCCTGAGAATTAAGACTCCCCAATACCACAAGCTTCTGCATTACTCACAGCGTCATAAGGGCAGTGCTCCCATTAGAGAACCCGGGCAACTACTGATCTGCGCCAAGAGATCAGGAGGTACCAAACCAAGGGCACCGACAACAGTGGGGATCGTGACAACAGTGTACTTGGGATGCAAGCGAGACATTTACTAAGGCGAGGTCCACATATTTATCATGCTTTATTCCTGAATCTTGCCAATTACGTTGTTGTCAAAAGGAGCAGAATGATATTCAATGACATAAATATATTCATGGCTTTATCAAAATGGGTAAGATCAGGATTGGTTTCAATTATAAATAGATGGAATGATTTTCAGATATATAACTGAGTTTGTGGGTTCATGGAAAACGTCCCGTATAAGACTGTTTCTAATGAAAATCCACTGGCATAATAACATTCGTTTACTCTTATCGCATCAAATCTGGGATGTACACAGACATATTGGATGTTCAGTTGGAGGGCCACACAAATAAACCTCTGGATATATAAAGCAAGCAATCGTGATGCGTTACGTAACAAATAGTTACTGACTTGAGAGACGAAGGGGAGGGACAGGTTCGTTTAGATAGTGGGGTAATCTGTTATGATACATTTTGAAAAATGTCACTAGCTTTGCTATTCTCCTTCTTTAACACAGAGAAACAGAGGATGTTTCAGAGTAGATTTTGTCGTGACTGGTGAGGTGAATATCTCCGAAACATTATCGTACGTAATGCGTCTAAGTGCATGTTCCCAAGACCCATGAAGATCCGGATTAGAATTGATCTAACCCCTGCTTGTCGGAAGAGGCGACTAACTGGGTGAGGTGCTCAGGCTGCTCATTTCTTTGACATATATCATCGTATCCCAGTTGTGGAGATCGATGTTTATGGATTATCTGGACCAAACACGATTAATCACAGACTTCCGCCATAGAGATGCAACAATGCTGAGTGTGGCATAAAAATATACATGCTCACTCACTCATAGGCAATCTTGCCGGCTTGCACTATTGGGTCTATCCTGTAAAACTGACCATTAACAAATTTAGGGTCATTATCGCTCACCATGTGCCAAGACATCATGTCAAGAGACTGCATCAACAAGAAGTGGTATGTATCTTCTCCTAGTCAGGATCTGAAATCTAACTGACCGAGTCAAGGTCTTTCACCAGACGTTTGACACACCTTTGTTGACCAAGAATTCCTATTTCCTCCAAGGAGAAAGAGTGACTCAAAGTGAGAGAAATAGACAATGTAGATGCATTATTCAGCTGCAGAATCTCTCACTGATACTCATCCTGGGCACTTAAGATTGTAATGGTCTTGCTGTCGTTAGCGTGATAACAGTCAGAGTTGTGGGTCCATGGATTTAACCTTGCAGGCATACAGGTTTCAGCGTATCTCCTTGTTTAATTGTATGTGAAGCTCAGTTTTTCCATTACTGACGCCAGCTTTGAAACCAGTCTGAGTCAGTAATCACGCTGGAAAATTCAGTCAAAACCCATCGTGATTTGGTGCAGTCATTACACGACCTAAATATGCATAACAAGGAAGTTGTTTTGCGCCCACGTGTTAAACGCTGTCTTAAAGCATGAATGATAAGAGAGTATTGAAGCAACTGGTGTGCAGACCAGGCGCATATGTTGGCATCGGATAGCTTCCTGCTGTGAAGACAGACATACGGTCTCATCAGATTGTGAATACTAAATCAAGAAAATAGTTTATTTTATTACTCCGCAAAAAAGGTAATGAATACTTCCTTTTGTTTTGTGACATGTATTTAGTATCTGACAGTTGTTTTGCTATACTTGTAGGGATGACAATACATATACCGGTATGTATTGTCCCTCTCGCAATTATGCATCCCGAGTGGATGTATAACAGCAAAAACTCCCTGCATGTTTCTCATTATTCACATGTCCTTCAAATATGATTTATATGATGAGTTAACTATGATCAACGATATATCCAAGAACAACACATGAACATTCGATCCAGCCTAAATCTTAACTATGATTATTTAAAAATAGAATCTGACAAACCAGACCAGCCTGTGCGCTCTGCCTCATGGACCGTTTGGATTGCATTAGAACATCTCAGATTTATCCTAATCTGGAGCTATGAAAATATAGATTTCCATATATACAAACCATTGTACCATGAGCAGTTGGTGACATTATCCACACTGTAGTAATACTCCAGTATTATTACACAGGGGACACCAGAAATAGATTTCCCATACTGTATTGTATTGTGGGAATTCGAACCTGGACCATCGGACTGACGAGTGAATACACTACACATTTACCCCACCATCCCCTGATACCAGAAATGTGTATCAGAGTTATTTACGGTTACATAATTCTCACGCATGATTCTGACACAACTTACCCGTCAGTGAAGTCAAGGTGTTAGATTTTTTATATTAGCTACTCTTCCATACAAAAGTTACATGAAGTGGATGGGTCATATATTCATGTACCCAATAGACAAATGTTAGACAGAGCTGCGAAAGAATAGTAACAAGTGTGTAAATACAAAGCCACCAGTCCTACCTAAATCTGTTTCAGGAAGAAAATGTAAAGATTCACCATTTGTATTTGTTTTCATTTGTTTTGCAAAGTACTCTCTGTTAGGCAGGTAATAGGTAAGTCCAACACCATTGGCGTATAATCTCACACATTCATCCAAACCATCAACTGCAAGTTTGATTATACCGACTCATACTTTCAGACTTACAAAATTGTTATTAGCCAAAGGCGTTTTTACACTTGTTATTATTTTGAGAACAATATAAAGGATAAGTACAAATGCTATGTATGGCGCTCTGGAAATTATTATGCAATTAAAGCATTTTTTTCTTTTTAACAACAGATGTCTTTCATGGAACCATTCCGCATTAAGATGGTAGAGCCTCTCACATCACTCACTATGGAAGAGCGGATCAAAATATTGGAAGACTCCGGTTGGAATCCACTCCAAGTTGAAGGTCGTCATGTCACCTTGATTTAGCCACTGATTCTGGTACTGGCGCCTTGAGTCAAAATCAGTGGGCAGCAATGATGCAGGCAGACGAGGCTTATTTTTCCTTACACAGCTTCAAGAAGTTAGAGCAGTGCGTGAAATCGTTAACAGGATTTCAGTTCATAATTCTAGCTCACGAAGGAAGGGCGGTGGAGCATCTGTTATTTCCCATTCTGTCAAAACCTGGAATGACAGTATTCAGCAACGGTCTATTCCTTACAACACGTGGAAATGCTGGCCTTGCTGGTTTACATGTTGTTTAGGTACCATGTCAGGGAAGTCCAGATAACTCCTTCAACGGCAACATTGACTGTGAGAGGCTCTAGGTGGAACTGGAGAAAGTGGGTCCGGAAGGTGCAATGGTTGTTTTGGCCGTCGCCAGTACAAGTCCAGCAGGACAACCAGTCTCAATGGCAAATATTCAAGACCTGTCCAAGGTTTGTCGCAAATTTGATGTCCCATTGATCATGGATGGGTGTCGCTATGCAGAAAATGCTTATTTCATCAAAACACGTAACAGAGAATTCAAGAACATGACCTGTATCGCTCTGAAGATGTTCTCCTATTTCGATCATGTCTATGTTTCAGCCAAGAAGGATGGACTGTGTAACACAGGAGGGTTTGAAAAACGCGAGACTATCTCTGGCATGCGTGTGGTCGATTTTACTTCTTCTGATTTTACTGCAGTCCTGGAACCTCTCAATGGGAAATTATTTGATGATTGAAGGCGTAGGAGACCTTCTTTCTTATAACACGTCACAATTTAATTCTGGACTCACAAAAGTCCAGAAACTCTCCGCACCCTGGCCACTCTCTCATAAGGGATTTGACCAAAATAAACATGCAGCTGTTATGTATATGTGCTAAGGATGAAAAAATGAAATTTTGTTTTTTCGAAAACTCAAAATTTAAACTCGCTCGCCCATGGCGAGAATAAGAATGTCTCATTTCGTCCAGAATAAATGCTTTGGAGGTTGTAAATGCTTTGGAGTTTAATAAGTATCATGACACAAATTTCAGCTCGTTGTGACTTAATTCCGTTAATTTCGAGCGATTTAACAAAATCTCACCCATGGGAGAAAAACATTGTGGCCCATGGGCGAGACTATTTCTTTTTACTCCATATATATCTTTTCACATGTTTGGTGGGGATGTAAATGAATGCCAGTACATTTGTGAGTATCAAGACAGAAATTTCAACTCATTTTGACTTAATTTCGCTAACTGAGAGCGATTTTAAAAAGTCTCGCCCAAAACATTTTGGCCCATGGGCGAGAAAATTTCCTTTCACGCAAAATTCCTTTTTTTCATGTTTTGCAGGTTGGAAATGAATGCAAGTATATTTATGAGCGTCATGACGCAAAATCCAACTCATTCTGAATTAATTCTGCTAATTTAGAACGATTCTGAAAAAATTCTCGCCTATGGGCGAAAAACATTTGGCCCAATGGGCGAGAATATTTCCGTTTACTTTACTCTCCTTTTACTTTCCGTACCTACACAGGTTTGGTGCTTAGTGTTTCCTTTGTGAGTGTTTTTACAAGGCCATTAGCTCACGCCTGGTGACGCGTGGCGTCCTGGGCAGAAGGTGACAGTATTTGAGTTCTTTCCTTAATTACCCAGTCAATGCAGTTTAAAGATCTCACAACACTGTTTATTAATGTGTCCCAGCATAGTCTTTATGTCACTGGAGTTTGGTCACTCTTGACAAGGGCTTTCACAAATACCTTCAACTTCGTAGATGTAGTTTGAATTTCATTATATTTATAGAATACCTAAATTCAAAAGAATCTCAAGCCTTAGTATTCTGTTTCTGTATATGTTGATGGAAGTAAAGCTCTGCGTTCAGGGCCCGTGAAGACCTGGCGTAGAACAGGGCTTCAGCAACCCATGCTTGCCATAAAAGGCGACTATGCTTGTCGTAAGAGGCGACTAACGGGATCGGGTCGTCAGACTCGCTGACTTGCTTGACACATGTCATCGGTTCCCAATTGTGCAGATCGATGCTCCTGCTGTTGATCACTGGATTGTCTGGTCCAAACTTGATTATCTATAAACCGCCTCCATATAGCTGGAATATTGCTGAGTGCAACATAAAACTAAACTCACTAAATTAAACTGAAATCATTTGTCATTATAATTTGATCTATTTTTATACCATTTGTTTGCAATTTTTTTTTTATGAAAACAAGCAAATATTTTCGTCCACAGGCGGGATTAGTCGAATTAAGATCGGAATGACTTCATATTTTTTGTCATGATACTTATAAACACACTTTCATTAATTTACAACCTCCAAGACAATAAAAAAAACTATGAACTTTTAGTGTAAGTACAAATTCTTGTACTTGTTAGAAATGAGCAGAATTAAGTCAAAATGAGTTGAAATTTGTGCCATGATACTTATAAATATATCTTCATTCATTTACAATCTCAAAACACAGGAAAAGATGTATTTTGAAGTAAAAGTAATTATTCTGGCATATTTTTTTTAAAATCGCGCTGAATTCGCAAAATTAAGTCAAAATGAGTTGAATGTTGTGTCATGATACTCATAAAGGCAGTTTCATTCATTTACATACTCCAAAAACATTGGAAAAGATGTATTTGGAGTCAAAGTAAATTTTCTCAAAATCGCTCTAAATTAGCAGAATTAATTCAAAATGAGTTGAAATTTCTGTCATAAATATACTTGCATTCATTTCCAACCTGCAAAGCCTGGAAAAAATGTATCTTGAGTGAAAGTAAATTTTCTCGCCAATGGGCCAAAATGTTTTTCACCGATGGGTGAGACTTTTTAAAATCGCTCTCAGTTAGCGAAATTAAGTCAAAATGAGTTGAAATTTCTGTCTTGATACTTATGAACATACTTTGATCCATTTACAACCTCCAAAACATGGAAAAAGATGTATTTTGAGTAAAAGTAAATATTCTCACCCATGGGCCAAATGTTTTCGCCCATGGGCGAGATTTTTTTTATAAAATCGCTCTAAATCAGCAGAATTAACTCAAAATAAACCGAATTTCGTGTCACGACACTAATAAATATACTTTTATTTATTTAACAACTCCAAAACATTGAAAAACGTGTGTTTTCAGTGAAAGTAAATATTCTCGTCCATGGGCCAGTATGTTTTTCACCCATAGGAGAGATTTTTTTAAAATCCCTGTCAGTTAGCGGAATCAAGTCACAACGAGCTGAAATTTGTGTCATACTTATTAACATTTTTTTCAGGCATGGCAGGCTCATGGGCGAGCGAGTTTAAATTTTGAGCTTTCGAAAAAAACTTTTTTTTTCATTTTTTCATTATTAGCACACATACATAACAGCTGCATGTTTATTTTTGCCAAATCCCTTGTGAACGAGTGGCCAGAGTGTGGAGAGAGTCAAAGACAAGATCTGATACACTCTCCTTTCCTACTTTTGCTTTTGTGTAATATGCATACAGTAGTAAAAGTGTATCTAGTGAAATATCACCCGAAGATGTACATGCTTTGAAAACAGCATACATTTGAGGTATACAGTTGCTTAAGTCAAAGATTTGCTAGAATTTAAGTTTTTGTTTTGCAAAACATTTCGTTTCGGAGCTCTCTGAAGACGCGTTTAACAATAAAGAAGTTCACATGTATAATATCTTTGTCTCTTGTTTATCACTAATAAATGTACTTCAAAGTATACGTGTGCTTAGTTACACTTGCTGTTAACAACATATCAGCACCATGTCAGTCAGCGTATGAAGGTCGCCACAGCACTGAGACAGCACTAGTGAGAGTCCACAATGACATTTTGAGAACTGTGGATTGTTCCTGCCTTAGTTAACGTCACCGAGGTACGTTATCTTCCAGACACAGTCGCAACTAAACTCTCTCACTTGTCTTGACTACACCGACGTTTTCAGTTTCAACATGTCAGCCTCACTCATGTCAAAACCACGAGGAATTTAAAATGCAGTTGCATGACTATCTTCAAGAAAGAAACGACCTGACCATATCTCTCCAGTTCCTCCATCACTCCAAACAAAGCATCAGCTATAGAATTATCCGCTTCATCCAGAAACACATAAGTCACTACTAGAAGAATTTATTACGTTAGTTTTATAACAATTATTCCATGCAGTTTCAGTGGTAAAATGTGAAAATCCTCACGTCTGTAGACAAAGAGTGCACCAACACAACAGCAGCCTTTTCTGTTGTGTTTCTGCTTACTTGACTCCACAATATGGCGTCGAAGTAGGTTATTTGCATGGACACCATTTGCAACAATTTCAGCTCTGCACACATTGGATAAGTCAACGAAGTCTTCATCCACCTTCTTTATGCAAAGCGACTCCAGTGGTAAATGTGCCTCAGGCGTGTTTTGACGTTGACGTACACGTTGATCAATTTCATTTCACCAAGAAGACCAAACATTGGAGTTAGAATTGGCAATGCAGCGGACCGTGATGCGTGCTGTATGTGAAGTAGCCTTTTCATGCTGGCAGAACTCCCGGTATCTGTCAGAAATCGAAAGCATGAGACGTGCAAGGACTTCGTTAATTCATTTCCAATTTCCTGTCAAGCTCCCCTGAACTACCACCAAATCAGATGGTTGAGTGCTTGATATCGCACTACACATTCTGACACTGTCTACCCCGAATCTGTCAAGCCCTTGAATGCAATGAAGGGCAAGATACAGTTTGTCTTCCATCTGGACGAGGAGTAAGAAATCATGATTCATCACTGAGCCAGGAGGCTCACCTCCAGTTTCTAAGGCTCCAGTTCTGGACTCTACAACACCAGAAGTCTCTCAAAGCCACTGGCAACCACCACAAGCCCCATTTTACAAAACAAGAGCATGTTTTATGTCATGTATATGACATGAGAATAAACTTTGACTTGAATTATAGTGGCTTTAGTTCAGCTCATTATTTAAATAGGGGAGGACAGCATGGCTCAGATAATTAGTGGACGTATGTCTCTTGGGAAGTCTGTCTTTTGGGAGTGAACCGACGTCCCAATGCTTAAACTCATGATAGAAATTAACACAATGAATGACGTCCATTGCAGGTGGTCTCTGCATACGCTTTATGTTGCAGCTGGGTCTGCATGACACTAAATTTCCTATCACTGAATTCCGTGTAATTACATTGAGTTATTCAATACACGCATATTCGTGAAGCTACACACAGGCACAGGTGTTAAAGCAGTAAAACACCATGTGGACACAATTTTCCTTTGAATGTCAACAGCACAAAACGCTCGTGCTCTGTATTTCTATAGCGTTTATCAATGTCCATAACGTTCTTTCTCTCACGTTGTCGCAACTGCACTTGTCAAGTCACAACAAGTAAGGTACTTTTGTAGTCTGTATCAGTATCCATTACACTCTTACCCACGTGCCGTCGCAGCTGAACTTGAGAACAGGGAACAAGTACATAAAATGGATGCAGGTTCGTTAGAAAATAAATAAAGAAACTGCTGAAGACCCCTCTTTAACTGCATGTAGTTTCGGCGTTCTTAAGTCTACACACAAACGAATTAATGCTCTGGAATCTCCATGATCTCGGCTATTCGATGCACACAAACGTAAAATTTTATTGAGGCCAGTTTAGCGGGCAAACGGTGCCTTTTAGCACCACCGGTTCTCAGTTGAAATTGGAGGCAATTGGATTCCAGATCTGCCCCAGAAATTCGGTACTCATTAGATCAGTAGTTTCAGAGATAATTGCTTTGAAAGTTGACATTTTTTTAGATTAAATTTGAATCATCTGTCCTTTGCTATTGGACCTAGAGTCCTGTATGTTTGGCACAATCTGCTACAGCGCTGTGGGCACCTTGGTGATTTTTCGGAAGCGATTCTGAGCATTGGTTCAGGGGCTATGATTGGTACAAAATACGGCGGAATAATGAATTATACTTTAAACGATTACGATAGGTCTCCTGTTTGGAGTCAAGGGGCCCTATTCACGTTGGCGATCTATACAATGTTACGATTTACTACATTCACTATAAGTGTAAGCAGAATGTGTGTTGTTTTAACTTTCAAAGTGCATACTGATATGATAATAAACTAATTAAGGTTGTAAGACAAAATATAAAGACGTACATTGACTTCGTTATTTTTCAGTCCTATAACAGATTTTCTACCACTGGAACATCATATGTTAAACTTCACAGTGTATCACTTGTTTTCATAATAATGAAGTTAAAACGGCTTCATCTTTGTTGATCTGTCTAGACTATTGTTACGAGTATGTATTTTCTGTATATTTTGTTATTAATTAAGTAATAATTATTATTGGGTCACAACATTTAGTGTTTTGAAAAAGAATTATGATGGGTCACATTTCGTTTTAATAGATGGTCAACACTTTTAGGATTCTGGTTTTCCGGAATTTACCTGCTCATAGTTTTCTATGTGTTTACTTCCATGAGACTTATTGGAGTGCATTCTACAGTGTTGACGATTGTCGTAAGTGCTCGAACTTTCGGGAAATGACGGTTGCCGTGTTGAGGGCGACACTCATTCATATTAACTGGAGGATATACATCACTGCCAACGCTTGATCATCAAAACCCATCAACGCCTGACCTACATTATCCGTTGTCAGACTGATCGCTGTGTTTACATTCTGTATTCTTGATTCTCTGCCACACCAAGACTTTGGTGAGTTTGCTGTTAAATATATTTCGTGACCCATTGCCTTAGATTTTATCTCATTTATATTGTATTTGAAAGCTGTATTGTGAAATTGACTTGTGACTTTGTATACCTTGCCGTCGTTGCATAATAATACACTGTGAACGTTTATGACTTGTCTTTGTTCTTTTTTTGCTAGTTCACGGGGAGATTTCTTACCTCGTTTGTGATGGTAAATTCTTAACCGTAACACTATAAAACTTATCAACTGCGCATACGAATGGCGCAGCAGAGGTCACGTACCAGGCACGAATGCGGGGATATCATCTGGGTACTCACGGGAGAAAAACGCTAACAAAAGGAACAACCAGTCCTTGGAAATTGCTCTGCAGTAGTGCCCCCTGTAAATTAATGCTGATTAGAAGTCAACATTTAATATTTGATTAGTGCTGAATAGAAGCCAACGCTTAAAGGTCACATGCAACCAAAAAATTAAACATAATTATAACACAGTCATCACTTATTCATGATATATAAACTGCATTGCTGATTAAGAAAAAAACCAAAACAAATAAACAAAATCATGATCGCAAGTCAAAAGTGCAATATTTGGTACTCGAAACATAGCAGCGGGTGTGCACTCAAGTGTAACGAAGCTTTTTATTGGCCACTGGTTCATTTGCCGATACCCTAAACCGGTTCTTTGTTTATGCCTTTTGAGTCCAAGAGCTGTTAATTTCAAATTGCATGTGGTCAGTGATTGAAGCTGTGCATTGCAGATTGCCAATAGCAGACAGACAGGCAGACATACTGATGTCACTAAACAAGACGTTTTCTCCGTGACAGAGAATCACAATCAACATGTTTTTTCGTTTGTTCGTTGAAACAAAAGCCCGCAAAATCGGAGTTCAAATGAGTCACTAAATTTCCCCCAGCGCTGGGGGGGAAAAGTGGTTTCAACAGCTGTGCTGCGCCCATAACGCATGCGCAGGGAATAGGTTCGCGGAGCTTGAAACAGTGTGCATGCCCGGAGTATGAGGTCGTGAGCAGTCGTCTAATCTTGGTTGTATACACAAACAAGTAAATAATCTACACGTTACATAAAAAAACATTGATGATTGTGGTAAGCATCCTCTGTCACAGAGAAAGCTCAACGTCTTCGTTTATTGACACCAATATGTCTGCCTGTCTGTCTGCTAAAGACAATATGCAATCCACAGCTTCAGTCATCGACCACATGCAATATGAACTTCACACTTATCAGGCTATAGGCCATGAACAAAATAACTTGATTTATGACTCGTGCACACGAGTTCCGTCTCAGTCACATTATGTAATTATGCAGGTGTGATACTTGTAAACATGACATGTTTTCATGTCTGTGGGTTGGAAACAAACTACATCCATTTTTCTCGGATGGAAATCTGACGGTGGATCTGACGGAAACTGGTGCAAACTCTTCTCAGTTTCAAGTCCTGCTTTGTACATGGACGAATGACAGTTTCCAGCCACGCAGTAGTTCCCCATTTCTACTGAGATGATTTTTGATTGGCTCGAACACATATTCAGAGAACATGTATTTAAAAAACCCAGCATCTCTATATACATTCTTTATGGATAACAGCTTCTTCCAGTATATATGATTTTGTTTGACAACAGTATATGAATCCACACTGAAACGACTCATCAAGTACAATAAAATAAGTTATCCACACAAAAAATCTTACTTTCTAGTGACTCGCCATTCGTTGGTTTCACGTTGATTTAAGACTCGCTGTGCAGATGCGCAGAGCGTGTAAACAATATCTATTGGCTAATTTCCGCTTTGGTCGTACGGTTACCAATAGTGTAAACACACTCTGAAGAAATCGAAACATCAAAGCAAACACATAGTTTTTTGTCGATTACAACTTATTTTATATTTGTATGAACCAAAGACATGCAGGGAGTAGTGAAATAAATGGCATAATGTATGTCAATAAGTT
Organism: Haliotis asinina; assembly: GCF_037392515.1. NCBI lineage: Eukaryota > Metazoa > Mollusca > Gastropoda > Lepetellida > Haliotidae > Haliotis > Haliotis asinina. The sequence goes on along the minus strand of NC_090282.1, from coordinate 74,144,534 downwards.
CTTGTACAAACACATCTCACCATCACCGTTCTTTCCGCACGTCCCCTTCTCACAACTAACAAAACACACATTTCTGATACATCTGCAACCAAAATAGGACATCAATAGCTGAAAAGCATATGCAAATCGATATATTTAGTGAGATATGAACAGTTTTCACTCTTAAATAATAATTATTTTATCATTTTGTTTTGACCTAGTGTATTTACACTATCGGTAAACGTGCGACCAAAGCGGAAATTAGCCAGTAGATATTTTTACACACTCTGTGCATGCGCACACCGAGTCTGAAATTAATGTGAAACCAAGGAATACTTCTAAAATGCCCATCAAACAGATAATCTTTCTGTACACACAATATGAGCCCTCAGCGTATCAGCAAATGAACCAGCCAATCGGAAGCCGTCGTTTCACTTAAATGCACACCCACCCTCTATGACTGGGTTCGGTCTCTCTCCTCTATAATTTTTTGTTTCATGCTTCTTTCACGAATATTGCAATGACTATAAAATGAAACGGAACGCATACAAACTCTAATATAAACTCTTGAAAATTTGAAATGATTAAAAATTGGTCATGCGAACTATGGGGTTCAATCGAACCAATCCCTCGCACAGTGGATCATCGCAGTTGACATCGATCAACAGCTTAAACAGATACCTTCGTCATGTCAAATATAGAAAGACATAGCATGGACTATTCGTTTTGTAGAAAGGGAGGCTACACTCATTTGACACACTTTGGAATTGAATAGAAGCCAGTTGGCTTCTGTTTGGAAACATTTTCCGAATAGCGCCTCACGGGCTTCTAAACGAGAGGGTTTGATGTCGGAAAACCCCGGTAAACTGTTCAAATAATAGGCAGAATCTCCATGTATAACAAAATCATCAGCATACGTTAAGGCTGCAATCACTGTGTCCTTAACAATACCAATACCAGTCCCAGCTTCTCCAAGCTTGCAGCATCCTATTACACCGGTCGCGTAAGTCAGCTCTCACGACTGCGCATATATTTTATGACAGCTTCGCATGGGTCGTGTCGAAAGATGGGTCATAACGAAAGATCGTGTATCTTTGAGTGGCATTTTAGAAACTTGGAAGTATAATATATCTGTAGACATGAACTTTATTTATGATTGTTACCTTACAAGAACTTGTGTTGAAAATTTACGAAATAGAAGTTATCTGATATCTTTATATCTCTGAAGGTAAATCGAACAGAGCAGACACACGTTTGTTCGTGTTTTACTTGGTCAATGATTTTTCAAATCAAATTTACCTAGAGCAATTCATCTTGAAGCGAACTGACAGAAGAGTTCTCAAGCCCGGGAATTACTTCAAAATCATGTGAACACATATAAATGTCGTTTCGTGAGTAAATCATTTTTCAGTGAAGAGTTCTAATTTTTGAATAAATCGCACTCAATTGCGCAGACTCCGAATCCCGTCTGCTGCTTCCTTCCGGTACGTGAAAGTGCCAGCCTGGCTTTCGAAGAAGTTTTAGATTTACGTGTATGGCGCATAATTGATTTAAGAAGCTTCACTCGGATAATTTTCATGGATGGATATGCTTTCACTTAGAATGCGAACTCAATTTTTACAGCAGATGTCCGATATGCTGCTGCACGACCATAGTGTCGGCTGTTGTCAGAGTTATTGACGGTGGCATTGATTGTGATTAGATTTGTGCTAGCCGACTATTTTTTTCTTAGAACAATAAACAAACCCTACTCAGAATTCTTACAATGCCAATATCACAAAAGAACTTAAGTAAACTGTAAAGTGAAAGCTTCAACGACCTGTGTAGATAATCATTTCAGGAGTAAGGAAGGAGTCATTTGTCAAACATGCTGTCAGGTCGAGCTATTTACAGTTCCACTTCAAGGTGAGATTGTCAGAAATATTATTATTATTATCTTATTGAATGCATTGGATGATCATACGAATCTCTCAGATTTTGATTATGACATGTTACATTAAGTTGTGACAAGTTGTGTTGAAGAAAAAGGTGTAAAGGTTAGTTCTAACATGTTAACCAATCTAATTTGAATATGTAAATACAGAACATGTGGCTTCTAACTTTAAACTCTGAGTAGTTAATGTACAGACAACCTAGCTGTATGTTTATAAAAGCATATATCTTATTAAAACATCTTTCATGTAGAGCTATGTTAAATCTGAACATTTGAGGATACCTCCATAGGACAGTGGAGCATTTCAGGTGAATTTTCCAATCAGTGTCAAAGCTTCAAACCTGATTTATGAATTGAACTAACTTAAAATATTCGGAAAGTAGAAAATACGGTTGTACCATTATATTGTTGTGGATATTTGATCTATCTGTTATTTCTAGGCCTATGTGTTCAGTGCTGTGACATTACTAAAAGTCAGTATCATCACTGTAATGTTCTTTTTGATGTTGCTCTGATTTGTGCTAATAGAAATTTGTAAATAAAGATGATCATTAAATGAAGCTTATTCATTTTAGAAACATGGAAGTTGTTTAGATGCTGTTTGTATTTTCTGGAGTGGCACGACACAAGATGCTCAAAGTTCATCTGACATGACCCATGATGGAGCAGGTTAAGAATACAGCAACACAACTTCTTGTGAGGTTGTTAGGGTTATGTTAACCTAACCTAACTCTAACCTAATCCTAACCCTAATCTCCTGCAATCATGTAAGAGTGTTATGACATGTTTTTAAAGTTTGTGGGGTGCTGTATTCTAAGGGTAGGCCCCCAAGTTTTATGGAGGTGCCTGCAGATAATAATCTTGGTAACTGGTTTAAATTAATTAGATGCAGTTTCTCCATTCTTCTATGATGTTATCAAATATACAACTTACAGCATCACTGATGATAGTCTTTCAATAAAGTATCTTGCATTTATGTATGTGCATGCTCATATTCTTCCCACAGAGGTTACTCCTGTCGCTGTCAGATCTTTGTACTTAACCTCTGTTCTAATATGTCCCTTTCATGGTGCAAGTTTTCTGGATTCATGGTTGTTTGCAATGAAATTTAGTTTTGCAATTTGTTACATTGTTTCTAAGGTGATCATTCGCAAAGCCTCAGTAATTTTTGTATGCTTTGGGAAAACTAGAACCTCTTTCCCAGAACGATATGCAAACATTTCATCTAGACAGAACCCTGTAATGTAATGGCAGGTCAATGGTGTCTCCATCCCTATCATTGACAACAGACAAGCTAGCCAATAAATGTCTTAAGTGTCGCATCAGCAATAGCATCTTGTTCATTAATTTGTGCATTCTCTTTTGCGCTAGTTTCTGCTTTTCAGTTAAACTTGAAGTACTGTATCTATCCTTTGCGCTTTGATCAAATAACTCCATGGCAGCCTCCATGTTGCATCTAAGTAGATGTTACACATGATCAGATAGGACGGATATAAGGGAGATAATTCATGTTGCAATTTCTACATAGGAAGGTTACATAGGAAGCTATGACAGGAGTGACCTCTGTGGGAAGAGAATATGACATGTTCAACCATTGTTGTTTTCTTTGTTATTCTTCACTGCATAAATACTGGTAGCCATGATAATTATTGGCATTCAACAGGCATTTTGAAGTGTGTGTACTTGCCACCTTTGTAAACTACCATAGCAGGTAACAGCATTCTTTCATATTTATTCCTCCCTCCCTGTCCCATTATTGTTTTTAGCCATATGTACATGTATTAGGTCTCCTTGTACTAATAGATAATGACAAATGTCCAGTATCAAACATCAAAAGCAATAATGTTATAGTTACGTGCATGCACACTGAGTTGACTGGTTCTCTGTTTTAGTGACCAATGAAAGCTCCAGTGAGCATTAGGGGGGAAGTAAAATACCAATATGGGTAAAGTTATGAGTGAAAGTGCACAAGTGAAGATCAATTTCTTTTGAAAATGCTGACTAACTGATGAATGTAAGCAGATTTACTAAATATGTCAATAGCAAGTTGTTGCTGCTGTGAGTTTTCTTCTGGTAGCAAAATAAGAATTTTAATGGCAAATCTGCTACCTCAAAGTGTCAATTTCGAACCCTGATATATGTTTGGCATATTTATTATTTGTGTTGTAGAACTGTTTTAAATAAAGCCTATGTCAGTTATGGTCATGTTATGATGAAGTTATCAAGCTTATTATATGTGGCAAGGAGGGTGAGTTGTCTAAGGTACTGTGCTACCAAGTGAAAGGTGCTTTGATCATGTGGGTCAGTCCCCACTTATGACTGAGTTTAAGAACATTTGAGCTACCATTACTTGCAGGCTCTTTTAGTGTTGTCACAACCCCAAGTGTGCAGTACACAACCCTGTGTGCTTACAGTATATGTGTTGAAAGAACTCACTAATGCTATGGTGGACACATGACCACACACAATCATTGGACAAGATAATGACTATGTCACTGTCAGTATGTGTCCTATTCAGCCAGCTGCAAATGGGTACATTGTAAGGATAAGTCTGTGTGATAACTCACTGTGTTTAAGGCTACGTTCACACTGTCATGCGATCATGTAGCTGATCGTGTAACTTCTCAGAAAGTCCAGTGTGGATACAAATTGTTGCACTTGGATGATTTCACATTCAGATACAATCAATCAATCAATCAATCAATCAATCATGGTAGGTTTGCCCCTATTGACTCTACAACTGGGTCACAATCTGACACGATCATTATTATTGGGGTACCCACTTTGGGACTATTTGGTACAAGGAAGTACATTCTGATACGTTTATCATGACCTGATGCTCTCAGTTGTGGTCACGGTGTCTTTCACGATCACGGTCAATCAAGGTGATCATGATTTGAGCTGAGAGTAGAACCCAATGGGTATATATACAGCCCGACTGATTGTGGACTTCACTGTTTCTTGAACTACTACAGAGTAAACACTACAACCCACTACAGGGATTTACAGGACGCAGATTCCTGTGTCCTATGCATAAAAACTGACAATTAATTCTGTTGATCATAGCAAATGTTTTGGCATCGAGAATTTTTCCATGATCAACACAATTGCCATGACTGACGTCAAGATTTGATAAGATCTGATAGCATTACCACTATTACTCCCCAGATGATTTCAATCGCGGTGAGAATCAGATAGTGGGAACTTAGCATAAGAGGCTTGAGTTGAATACTTCCCACAGAGATGAGTTGATTGAATTTGAAACAATGCCAGAAAATGAAAATATTAATGCTTTTGCCAAGTTAAGTCATCAGTCAACATTAAATTGAAAATATGAAGTGTTTTGTTTTCTGATATGCTTGATATGACTTAATTTGATGATGGGTCTGTGTTTGTTTGCAGCTTAACCCTGTATGTAGGCTTGTTAGCCTTTTCCAAATTCCTACGTGCTGTTGGTCTGTTCCTGGCATATGATCTGCTGAAACTGATTCCAGTGGTTCAGTTCCTCTTCATTGTGAAGGCGGGGTAAGTTGAACTCATTTAGATTTCTTTTTTGGAGTCTGTTAACACAAAATTATCATTTTTACATCAGCTATGTCAATAACCTTGATAAGAACAGTATGTATGCATTGTTACAGTTTTTCAGTATACTGGGGTATGTTAGCCAAAACTTGTATCTTATTACTTTTAGCTCACTTTATCTTCATGAATTATTCTTCATGTTTCTGGGCATGGTCGGATAGCCTTGTGGTTAAAGCGTTAGTTCGTCACACCAAAACAGTATGTGAAGCCCAATTTTGGTGTCCCCCACTGAGATATTGCTGGAATTTTGCTAAAAGTTCTGTAAAACAAAAATCCTTCTTCATGTTATGAAATGAGATATAATGAATTATATTTGGTTAGGGCAGCAGACTAGTGGCTCATGTTTTGGACTGCAAACATGTTAAATATCTTAAATTCATTTTGTAATCATATATTAGTGTTTTGTTCAACATGTACTGTGCAAGATTATTGTCAATCAATGGTACATAATTCTTCATATTTTGGACCTGTGAAGGTCACGGGGTAGAATAGGCCTTCAGCAACACATGCTTGCCATAAAAGGCAACCATGCTTGTCATAAGAGGCGAGTAACAGGATCGGGTAGTCATGCTCGCTGACTTGGTTGAGTCATGTCATCAGTTCCCACTTGCTCAGATCGATGCTCATGTTGTTGATCACTCGATTGTCTGGTCCAGACTCGATTATTTACAGACTCCCGCCATATAGCTGGAATATTGCTGATTGTGGTATAAAACTCACTCACTCACTCACTCACTCACTCACTCACTCACTCACTCACTCACTCACTCACTCACTCTTCCTATTTTTAAAGTATAAACAACAGTTAGCTGCAGTTATAACAAGCACAAAGGGACCACTAATTCTAGTACATTTCAAGTACAACATACAGCAAGTGTCCGGTCAAATGAGTTAGTTTGTTATTATACATTATTGATCAGAAATTTTCATGATCAGTTTTGAGACACTATGGACCATATTTCATGTGATGTCACAGCTCAGTGTAACGGTTATGTTAGTCAATCATGAGCAGGATGCGGGAAATGTGTATAACAGATGGTAAATACACTAAACACAGTCTATAGAGCCAGTGAATGTGAGGTATGAATTCCAGGGCTAAATGTAAGAGATGATAAGAGATGATAAGCTACTTGCACCAGGAGCAACTTGAGATAAAGACTTAGCTGCACAAGTCAAATCCCATTTGCAACATAGTTTGTTAAAATTTCAGAGGTTTTTGTGCACATAAATGTTTTTCCGTGATGTAGTACCCATGAAACCATAGCAACACAAAGATACAGCTTATCCCTGTTTATAAGAGCTGTCATTGTTGAGGCATGTTTATGAATAGCATTGTTTCGGTTCCATTGCCTTTCAAAGTCTAGAAGAAAAATGAGTAGTCATGTTTGTTTATGCTTATAATATTAGATTTGTTGGTGATTTATTTCTCAAAAGACTTACGAATTGTGCCAGTTAGGCCCATAACTAGGTTGCACTATGTGCTATTGGGTGACATCAGTGCAAGTAACAAACAACTAAATCCAGCCCTGAATTCTCATGGTACTTTCAATGGTTGAGAAATGGCCACCTGACATTCTTCACACAGTATTTCCCCCAAATTCAAAGAAAAGTCAATTTCATTCAGTCAGCATGAGTGTAATGCAAAACATTTGATGCAGTGATTATTCAAATTTGAATTGAAATCGTTTTTTGTGTGTGGGTTTTTACTCTGTATGGCGAGATAGCGGTCAGGGGCTCAAGGATCCCTGAAACCATGTTCAACTTTAATTAAACGGCATGTTTCCACTCTATGGTCAGCGTAACAGAGAGAGTACTACAATATGTGAGATATATCACATATATATCTATATGTTTAAATTTTCAATTTTGGGATGCAAGAAACTGATCATGCTGAGCCAGTGCTAAGATCAGTATTAGCTTCTGGCGTCCATGAAGTATAAATGTTGTTCTGCTATAATAAGTAAAAGAAACTGATGTTTGGTTTGGTTTTGATATGATATTTTCAAGACAAAGTCTGTGGGTATTTCACGGTTTAATGACAATGTTACATACAACAGCTCTGTCGTATGACTCTAGCTGACAGTTGGTATACATATTTGTTTCAGGACAGCTCTACCCTTGCTCTTTCTTCAGAAGCCATTGAGCACAGGCAGGAGACTGACAAAAAATCAGGTAAGCATGGGAACATTGAGCCAGAAAACTAACATGAGTATGGAGTCACACTGCTTGATATGAACACACTCTACATTTCTATAAGGTCTCACATTTATGTAAACCCTGTGAAGATCCGGCTTGGAATTGGTCATCAGCAACCCATGATTGTTGTAAACAGCAAATAACTGGATCAAGCTGGCTGACTCCGTTGACACATTATTGATTCCCATCTACATAGATCAGTTGCATCATTGAATTGTGTGGTCCAAATCCAGTTAATTAGACTGCTAGAATTTTGATGAGTGCGACATTGAACAACAAACAATACAAACTATTTAAATACACTTTTAGGTTTTAGATTTTTACAAAGCCTTTGGGTTAGTACCATGATTCAAAGTCACAAGAGTTTCGCTTGTTTTCTGAGGTGGCACTTAGAACCTTTTTACTGTTACAGCTCTTCCGGATAGTGAGACATGCATTTGTTGGCAGTCTTATTGGTTTCTTATGGATGTTTGGACTCACCTTGTGTGGTCCTCTCAGGTGAGACAATATTACACTATTCATTATGTTTGTAGACAGGGAGGTACATTTCAGTGTACCGCACTAGCAATGGCAACTCATTCAATACTTTGAGGTAGTACTTCTTTATCTCAAATAATAAATTGAACCATGCTTGATGCACGAAAATTACCATTGTTTTCCGAATGCAAATCAATGGAAGGGAGATAACTCTAAATCTGTTTTTCTTGTGTCTTCCACAAAATCTAGCAATGGCTACAAAAAGATTTGCCTCGCATTCCAATAAATATATTAGGACAGAATGCTCAAATGTTGTCCCTGTGAGTATTATGAAGTGGAATTACACCCTACGCTTTACTAAGACAGTACCTGCAGGAAAAACAGCATGATGGAAGAGTTGAATCTTTTGATTCATACAGCTTAGCTAAAGTGTACACTCCAATATTCATGCTTCAAACAGTTCAAAATTGATCATTGAGATGTTCCCTCAAGTCCCATGGGTTGATGTATCATCGGGCTCTGGGAACATAAACAAACTTCAACGGTACAGCAACCCATGCCCCACTCGTGACCAGTGAACAACTTATAATGTACTGCAGTTCAAGTACTCTTTAACAAAAGGTCATCACACATGGGACTTAGAAAACAAGCTTAAAATATAGAAAATACAATTTTAATTGCAAACTGTGAATACAATGTCCTGAATTTTTCAAACTGAATTTGAAAACAAATATGGTAAAGAATGCATAAAATGTTATCAAATATTTAAGAGACAGTGTTCAACTTTATATTTATCAGCATGTCACCCTGCAAAATAAGAATCCGAGTGAACATTGTAGATGACTAAATTGGAGAACACTGGCACTCAAAATAGACTTTTGGCTAGATTGTCCCTTACTTTATAGTGTATACTGGGAAACCCTGTGAATTATGTGTTCACTCATGATGGCACTTATGATTTCAATTTCATCCAATTTCTGTCATGACACTGCTAGCCTAATATTATCACCAAAAGCAGCACAGAACCAAGTTTGCTCACTTACTCCCTGTAACATATGTGTCTCTTCTTCAGAACCATCTTGCTGTTCGAGCATAGTGATGTTGTGATCATCGCAGGGTTTACAGCTCTCTTCACAAACAATGGAGGAGGGCCTGCTAAGGTGATGGAATGTCCTCAGTAACAGAGGACACAAGTCACACATGTACATGATTGAAAGACACAGCTTAACTCCATTTAGTTTATTGTTTGCTTTGTACTAGTATGTGTGTAATAGATTTTGAGAGAAATTTAGAGGTCTTTATCTTTTTCTCTTTTCTTGTCACTTGATCCAGTTGATGCAAAACTACTAAGAGGAATGCTGTATTGTTGACTGTTACCTTGGTTACTTAAATACATGATGATGGTCATTAACTTTGACAAGTACATACCTGGTACTTTGCGTTCTTATGGCATGTCTGAATGATCTTTCACAAGCATAATGAAAAAAAACCAAGACTGTGACAAGGAATACAGATGTTACAGACTATAAAACTGACATTGTTTGGTATTTGTGTATCATGGAGAAAAGATGAGATAGCTATGTTCATTATGTTAAGATTATTGTGGATGACAAGTGCAAACAGGATAACATTATTTGTCCAACTGTGATGCAAGGTCTTTTGAGATTTAGAAATGTGCGGCCTTTACACTATAAAAAGAAGAATGCACAAAAAATTTGTGTACCATATTTGTGGAAAGAGATGCATAAGTCCTGTAATAAAAACAGTAATACAATTGTATAGTATTGTAGACAGCAGTACTTTGCACTACTCTTGTGAGGACCCTTGAAAAAAATTATGTGAGATCCCATGAAGGTGTAAGAGAGAGAGATCAAGGGGGAGTATTCAAGGGAGAGAAAACATGCTATATAGCTACTTGATAAAAATTATCTCTTGTAACACTACAACAAAACCATTGTAATTCATTTACACATGCATATTTCTAATATACACAAATTGTATGGTCGGCTTTTAACTTGCTCTTTTTCCTGTTTCAGTCCCGTGGTGCTGTCTTCTTCTTGGTTGCCGTGGTTACACTTCTGTTGTTTGATCATGATGAAAAACTTGACATGATGTCTGAACATGATGGTAAGGTTATGTTAATAGCTATTAAGTAACCGTTGAAGTATGTTTTCAATCTGTGCAAGGTGAATTATGTATCTATCCTACATTTATTTAATGCAATCACTTGTGACGTAGTGGTACATGATACTGAAATCAGTTTTGTTGATCATGATGTGTCTCATTCATCTCCCTGTGTTTTCTTTATGATGGGTTATATAATAAGCATCATTATGTTTTTTGACTAGGGCTTTGCAGACCTTTTGACTTTTTTGCGGCCCTTTTGTCGTGCGGCCCTGTTGATCTGTTCCCTTTCCTTTATGATGGGTTATAAGCGTCAATATGTTTTGTGTAAAATATTTCACATTGCAATATCATCCATCACCTTTCACCTCAGGACAGGGGTTGTCACATTGCCTTGTGATTAAAGTGTTTTCTCATCACGCTGAAAGCCCGGGTTCAATTATCCACATGCGTACAATATGTGAAGCCCATATCTGGTGTCCACTGCCGTGATATTGCTGTAATATTACTAATGCTAATAGTGGCAAACACCCAAACTCACTCACTCACCCTTGACCACAAGTTCTTTACTGACACACTGCTGTCACCTTTATATGAGCAGGATGCCCAGTAGTCTAGTTGTTGCATTGGCAGAGTTGCATCCCTTTGTCATACCAGGTTCTGCTGTTAACTTGTTCCAACACCTATTGTGTCTTCATTATGATGCTTTGACTGTTGACTGTTGTGTTTGTGTCTCTTATCAAGGATGTAAATGTTTGCTTCAGGTCATTCTTTCCTGTCATATTAATGATTAATAGTGATGCAACTGGGATACTGTTTACACCGTCGATTTGTTATTCAATGACACATTCTACTTGCAGCCAACCATGAAGACATCCATGGGACGTTTATATCTCATGTGTTCTATCACATTGTAAATGTGGTTGGATGGTCAGATCACAAGGTAAGTCTGTCCCTTTTCTGTTTGTCATTAATTGTGACTGTATGTTTTTCATAGGTTTGTTCCAGGAGCATGAGGGTGGTCTGTAATTAACAAGACCTTGAAACTCTAGGCAATCCAGTGATTGATGTCATGAGCATGTATGAAACAAGTTAGCGGGCCTGACCACCTGGTTGTTGAAAACAAAATGTAACCCAGATGTTCCTGTCTTTTGTAAATATATCTAATATAATGAAGTTATTGTTAGATGCTGTTTGTCTTTTAATGTTTAGGTAAGACATTTACTTCAGTTGATGTTCACTTCTTTGATGATGATATATTTGCAATGCTAACAATGACAGTGGTAGATTCACTGACTTGGTTCATAGAAAGAAACAGGTATATGCATTGTTGTCCCAAACATATATGTCAGATCAAGACTACGATTTGTTACAGGGTGGAGTAGTCCTGTTGTTCATCACGTTGTGTCTTCACGTTGGCTACAATACAGCTGCCAAAAAACTGTCAGTGGAAGTCGGTGGAGCAAAACGTCTTCATGCTCTGTCTACGTTTGCGTCTGCTGGTCTGCTGTGGCCCTGGGCAGCCTTTATATACCTCACAAGAGAGGTAGGTATCTGTTATAGTGGACAGTAGAGGTACAAGGGAAGCCATGACTTTAGTGACAAGGTTGCGGCTGTTTCTATTGCAGGAATAATGTTTGTAGGCTACTTCCAGAGTGACATACAGTCATGGCTCTGCCTGAAGCAGGGCTCCAGAAAACGACTGTATCAGCTTTGGTACAGATAGGAAATATGCTCGATACGGTAGGACAAGAATCAGAACACAAGCAGATATATGCATGACAGCAATGGTGTACATACTTAGAATCATTTACAGGCATGTTTATGTGGAAAAATATTGCTTCATAATAAAGTTTATTGTTTACAGACCTGTTTGTGCAAGAGTAGCAATGTTGTGGTGCATATATGAACTGAACACATGATTACTTACATGCTATTAAATTCCATTCAGCACTCTAAATGTACTCTTAACTTTTTCCTCTACTCTTATGTTGAAAACATGAGACATACATACTCCTCATGTTGAAAAATCATCTGGAGCCCTGCTGAATTATATAGTGTTTGTATGCTACTTCCAGAGTGACAAACAGTCATGGCTCTACCTGAGGTGTATAGTATTTGTATGCTACTTCCAGAGTGACATGCAGTCATGGCTCTACCTGAGGTGTATAGTATTTGTATGCTACTTCCAGAGTGACATACAGTCATGGCTCTACCTGTTATTTCCTCTACTGCTGGTGATCATGTTCGTCTTCCTGATTGACTTCTACATCGAGGCCGTGTCCATCAACCACCTGCAGCCACAGAAGACAGCTCTGTACGGTGTTGCAGCCATCTCCCTTGGGGCGCTGTTCCTCAGTTCCACCTGGAACCACCCCTATATGGCTCAGATTACCACCATGCACAAGCTGAAGGAAGTCATCACTGAGGACCATGTTCTCTCAGGGGGAGTCGTCTTCAGCCTCATGGCTCTAATCTTAGGTGAGATCTGAACCAGTAAATGACAACCACAGCATTATAGAATGTATGTTAAGCTCTCACTGAGAGAGTGATAGCTTCACATATTAACCCAAACACTCTTATGGCTGACTTTGCAGGCTGGCATGTGACTTCCAACAATAAACCAGCTTTAGAGTTTAAGGAAAGAGAGATTCGTTAACAATACAAATGATGCTGAAAACTGTGGACATATTTTCTATAACCTGATGATTCTGCTGTTGTTCTGCTAGGTACATGGCTGCTGGTGTCTCCAAGTCGCAGTGCCAAGGGCAACTTCATTGGTTATTCCCCATCCGGACTTCCATTGTACAGTTTTGCTGGGGAGGCCATCCATCGCACATCACAGTCACTTTTCATTGTTCTCAAAAATGGCCTTCGACAGATTCTGGAGGAGTCCAACTCCCGCAAGATCTTCTACTTTTTGTGCGTTAACTTGGTGGGTTGCACTCAAAGAGGAAGCATGCTTATTGTTTAGTATACATTATTCAATAACAAACAGTTTTGTTTCATATATGACTAAGGAGCACTGGAGGAGACAGGTGGTTAAAGTGTTAACTCATCACAGTGAAGACCCGGTTTTGATACCCCACATGGGTACAATGTGTGAAGCTTGTCTTGATATTGCTGAAATATTGCTTAAAGGGGCGTAAAATGTGACTATTGGACAAACATGTTGAGGAGATGACTTGATTTATGTTTGGTTTTTGATACCTGTTACTGTTTGTGCAAGGTTTGTTTTTAATGCTTGATTTGTTGTCAATCTTCATGTTGATGGTTAAAAGTTTATGATAACCTTGCTTTGCCTGAGGAGTTAAGGTGTTAGGTTAATGCTTAAATGTTGTATGGAAAGATGGTATGTTCGAAATATAACACTGCCTTCCATCTTGTGTTAATCATTTGCTCTCCACTGGAGTTCAGCTTGATCCCTAGTTCACATGTCTTTACAACTGAACTCGTGAAGGTCGCGGGGTAGAATAGGCCTTCAGCAACCCATGCTTGCCATAAAAGGCAACTATGCTTGTCGTAACAGGCGACTAACGGGATTGGGTGGTCATGCTCGCTGACTTGGTTGACACATGTCGTTGGTTCCCAATTGCGCAGATCGATGTTCATGATGTTGATCACTCGATTGTCTGGTCCCGACTCGATTATTTACAGACTGCCGTCATATAGCTGGAATATTGCTGAGTGAGGTGTAAAACTAAACTCACTCACTCACTCTTTACAACTGATGAAGACTGGAGAGTTCCAGTGATGTACAGCCTACCTGAGTGTGTCATTGTAGAAACATTGGTCCAAATGACTAATGTTACTGTTATTTGACTAGTGTTTCCAGTGGCTGAAAATGATGAAATTGTATTCATTACTGAATACAGGGGAAATACCACTGCCAAAGTAATAGCCAGACTTGGGTCAGTTTCACAAAAAGCAGAAGATATACCATAACGCCCAATGTAATAGACCAGTGTGAATTTCAACAGCCATGATTGTGTCCTGATGTCATTGATAGGTGATCATGCTGTCAACCACTAGTTTATCTATGGGCTATGCCTAGATCAAAGCTCATGCTGTTGATGACTGGATTGTCTGGTCCAGACTGGGTTATTTACAGACTGCCTCCAAGTAGCTATAATATTGACGAGTGTGGTGTTTAACAATAGAACCAACCAGCCATTAAGGGCAGGCATGATATGTTTGTTTTTTGTTTAACACCACACTCAGCAATATTCCATCTGTATGGTCCTACCATGTAAATATTCAAGACAATCCAGTGATTGATGTCATCTGCAGTCGGGATACTAACTATGATATATGATCATCGCCCCTAACATGTACTGACTGAGTGGGTGAGGAGTTTTATGACGCCTTTAGCAATATTCTAGCAATATTTCGAACACTATTAATGGGCTTCATAGTAACATACTGTGAACCTTGGAGTGAAACATTCATTCTTTTTGTAGTTCCTTCAGTTGTATATGCTTGTGCTGTATGTGGTTTTCTGCGTTGCAGATGTTCACATTTGTAGAGCTGTTGTACGGTGTGTGGACCAACAGTCTCGGCCTAATATCTGATGGCTTCCATATGCTGTTTGACTGTTCCGCCCTTGTCATGGGGCTGTATGCTTCCATCATGTCCAGGTGGAAGGCAACAAGAATATTCTCATACGGGTGAGATTTACAGATTTACACATAATTACCTGATAAATAATATTAGTTATTGGTTGTTAATGGTGTTTAAGTTCCTTAATCAAGATTGGAAGTGTAATATTTTACATTGTTGTGCACATGCACTGTTTTATGCTTTGTATTTATTCTTTTCAGATATGATCGGGTGGAAGTGCTGTCTGGTTTTATTAATGGTCTGTTCCTTGTAATCATTGCTATATTTGTATTTGGTGAGGCCATCACAAGACTCTTTGAGCCACCAGAGATCAAAACTGCAAGATTATTGGTAAGGCGCTGGTCGTTGTGGATACCTTGAGGTTTATTAGTATGTCAGTGAAATGTAAGTGTGGACTGAAGACCGTGGAAGGCTCTTTACATGAGTTTTGTGCTTACGGTATTTGCTTCCCTTTGAACTCGTCCATAGCTCAGTGTAAGTACCAGATAACTTAACTGTAAGACAGCTATGAAATTCTGCGTTTAAGCCATTGTAGCAATCAAAATTTAATGGTGCTTGATATTTTAATAACTACCATAAAATAACTTTCTTTTGTTTTGCAGACAGTCTCTGTTCTTGGTTTAGCAGTAAATCTTATAGGTATATTCGCCTTCAGCAGTTCCCATGGTCATGCGCATGGAGGTCATGGCCACTCTCATGGAGGAGGTCATGCACACAGTGGAGGTCATGCACATGGGGGAGGTCATGCACATGGAGGAGGTCATGGTCATTCTCATGGAGGTCAAGGTCACAATCATGGAAGTCATGGCCATGCACATGGAAGTTCAAGTCCATGTGAACAAAGTCATTCTTTATGGGGAGATCATGGACACAGTCATGGGAGCCCCGCCCATACCTCTCATGGTCACTCCCACTTTGGGGGTAATACAAACATGCAGGGTAAGTAACATTTATGACATGATTTGCAGACGTTTTGGATTAGCAGGGAAATGTAGGACAAAAGTCATGATTTGACATGGTGAATGATATGGAATACTGCTGCTGTGATGGTTCATTATGACCCACTCACTAGAGCACTGTGTTTTAACCAAGCCAGCCAGGAAACGGGGTAGCTTTGTGGTTAAACTTAAAGTGTTTGCTCATCCCGCTGGAGACCTGGGTTGATTTCCCCACATGGGTACGGTGTGTGAAGCCCATTTCTTTTGTCAACTGCTGCGATATAGCTGGAATATAGCCACAAGCAGTGTAAAACAATGCTCACTCACTCTCACAAAGGCCACAGGCTTTGATTTTTAACATGTGTACAATGTATGAAGTCTGTTAGAGGCATTTCTTCATGATTTATGTATAAAACAGGTGACATTTCTATTTCTTATTGACTGTCTTAGTTTGACACAACCGTACCTCAACAAGCAAATGTTAGCATTAACTTGTTTGCTGTTTGATAACCTTCCACATCCATGTGATGAGATCATGTTGATGTGATTTCATATGATGGCATCCAATGATAGATTCTGGAGTGTTTCCTCTCACAGCAAACTTTCATCACATGTTGATCTTTTACAGCTACCTTTCTCCAACAATTCAGATTTTGAAAACTGAGTATGCTATTTGCAATAATGTAAGCAGATGATTTGGCTTATTCAGGCTCCTGGTATGATGAGAAAAAAGGTGAAAGTAGCATCGTTACAAAGTAATGACCCCTGCACCTTAAACACCGTAAACACCAGAAGTAAGTGTTACATCTCCGTGAGGCAGGAATGACACAGTGAACTGCTGGTTAATATCCTCTCATCTGTTGTGAAAAGTTGTGAAAAGTTACATGTGAGAATGAAAATTGTTTAACTGTACTTTTTTAATGTGATCATTTTGCTGTTATAGTCAATATTGTGTTCCAGGAGTGTTCCTGCATGTGTTGGCCGACACCATGGGGAGTGTTGGCGTCATTATATCAACACTGATTATAGAGAACTTTGGCTGGAACGTGGCCGACCCTATATGTTCACTATTTATTGCTACACTGATATTATTGAGCGTCTTGCCTCTACTGAAAGATACAACAACTGTTTTACTTCTAAGAACTCCAACAGACATGGAAAAAGATCTGACAGATGTTTTACAAAAGGTGAGACAATCATACAAAGACTATGATCATGACAGCAACAAGAACTGAATACTTCCTCAGTTAGGTAACTGCAAGTGTGTTTGTGAGCATCATGAAAGTCATAATGGCTCCTTATCCCTAATTGTTAAGCATTAGTTTGTCACCTCAAAGACGGGCTTTGATTTCCCACATAGGTGCAATATGTGAAGTCATTTCTGGTATCCCTTTCTGTGATTTTGCTGAATATTACCAGTGAATGAAATACGGTCCATCTGATCGCCCAAGACTGGCTAGATTTCTGATGGAAGGTCTACATTTACAGCAAGCCAGCCTTTTAGTGTGGTTAACTTTTAAGATGTCCCACACATCCAAGTAAATACACCATATCTTGGTGTCTGGTTTGATTCAGTCCACTTTGGGGCTGGTACCATTTTGCAATTAGCAGCCCTGATGTCTTGTTGGGTTTCTGGCTTATTTCATACTCTGATATTACTCACTGCTGTGTAAAACCATGCTCGGTCACTCTGATTAAAAGGGGCCAAAGCCCAGCCATCCAACTCACTATAAGTGGCTGTTCAAAGCAGCGTTCCTTGGACATGCCAGACACATGATTGCTAGTTTGAATCCTGGTTCACCTAAAATTATGTTTCTACTCTTGTCAGCAATATTCCAGTGTTCATAGCTTTCAAGATGTTGAAGCAGTGTAATCTAATTAAGATACTGTTAGAAACTGCAACTGAGCATATATTATTGGATTATTGATTTTCAATGTTTTAAACAGTCACCTGTCACCTGAGCATATATAAATATATCTCTCTTATTTCTGTATATCAGATGTACACTCTATAAAGCAATCAGGAAATATCTGTATTTTGTTTTACAGATTTTGACAATAGAAGGTGTTATATCATACAGGCGCCCGTATTTCTGGTGGCACACATCATCAAAGGTGATTGGTATGCTGCATGTTCAGGTGGCACCTGACAAGAGTGAACAGAAGATCATTACACAGGTATGTGGAGCTTTACGCTTGATTAGATCATACCTGACCACACCACTGCAAGGGTGCCTATAATAGGAGGTTTCACCCCCCATCCCCCAGCAATAAACATGTTTGGAGAAGAAGTTGGGAATGGTTCTTTCGGTGTCAACTACTCATCCTCATTATGAAAATGGACCTGTGGTGTGAGCAACATTAACGAGGGCAAATACAGCTGATATGGCAAGCTCCTCTTGATATTGCTGGAATATTGATAGAAGCGGCATAAAACCCAAGTCATTCACTGATATGACAAGTCCCATTGTAACTTTATGCCAAATATGTGTTACATGCGTTTGAAAAGGATCATCTGCTAAGGCTTAAATTGTTTATATGTTGCGTGGGAGCAGAAAAACAGACACGCATTGTTGGCCTTATACTCGATATGTTAGCTAGATTCTTGAACTTCATTTTGAGTGAGTATTGTTTCATGCCACTTTCCATAACGTGCCTGCAATATCATATGAGAGGTGTGGGATGGGGTATGTATCAAGAATTGGCTTCACACATGTATACAAACTGAGGCTATCTTCAGTTGAGTATCTCATCTGTCCAACTGTGTCCACAAGTATGTGACTATTTTCCATCTTATGCTCTTTGGCAGTTCACTGATTTTGCTTAGTATTTAATCATGTGTATATCTATATTACGTCACACAGAGAGAGTGCTCTCTGCACTCGTTTCAGTACTCGTTATTATCTCCCGCTGCAACCTTGCATGGGGAACTATGTATTCAGTAGCATCTGTATGCTGTACGTACGTCCTGATTCTTGTCAACGTGCTATCTCATGAACTGTTGTACTTAATATGTTCAAACTTATGTAAGGAGATATCTCCCGAAACATTGCCATTAGTGTCTTCAATTTTGTCAACATCCTACATTCAGTGGTTATACCAGTCATTTCATGCATCTTGAATGTGGCCAAAAAGTAGAAAGTAGTGAGCATTTTATAAATATTAGTCTCCTTTAGCCGCAGAAGACATTGCTGCATTAGTGACTAACACTAGGTTAGAATATTGGCCTTCAGTGACCTGTGTTTGTCGTAAGAGGCGACTAACAGGATTGGGTGGTTAGGTTCGCTGACTTGATGGACATATGTCATCAGTTCCGAATTGCGCAGATTGGTGCTCATACTGTTGATCATTGGATTTTGTGGTGGAACTAAACTCACTCACTCACAATCGTCTTTGCAGGTGATGAGTATACACTTATTCATCATGTTTGTATCACATCACAAAGAGAGTATGATCTCTGCACTCATTGATATAATAGTGCTTGTTATCTTCTTTGCAGGTGACGTCACTTTTCAGAGAAATAGGAATTACCAATCTGACTGTGCAGGTTGAGAAAGAAGCCTTCTTTCATCACCTGTCTGGGTTGGGGGCATCGCTGGACAATGTGGCTGCTGTCACCAATGACATGCACACCATCACCTTTGAAGAACCATTCACAGTGAAGTCTATATGAAGTTAACAATATAGTGTCTTATACAATGACATACAGTGATATATATCTGTACAGATCTTCCTCACAAATATACTGTACATATTTATATAGGTTGTGTGCAATGTGTTCAATTTTCAAATGAGAAAAGTTCAGATTGATTTAAGAACCAATACATGAAATATTGACATAAAATTTAATGGTTATATCAACAAAATAGTTGATATAACTGGAGATCATTAATATGACAAACAATGAAGGACAGAATCCAATAACTGTTGTTGTTAGTATTTCGATCTTTAGCCATTGGGCCATATTTTTTAAACTTCATGAGAAACAGCACACAAATGCAGGGTTTTACCTCGACTCACAGACTTGAGTGTTTCATGGAACCCCAAGTTATTACTTTTAAGGCCCCTTGCGAGCAATATGAAGACCCTATGAAGTAAAAGTCAAGAATGAGCAAGCTTTTTATGGTTTTACATTACTTTTTGCAATATACCCACGATATCATGGTGATTGATACCAGAAAAAGTTCTGAGACACCTAATTTCTCTACAGCCTGGAATGACTCATTCATCATGTGGTCTAATGGATGAAGTGATGTATGTAAATACTCTGAAAGAAACAAACAAACATTTAGAAAAGTCATAGGTACAATGAATAATATTGTGTGTGATTCTGGACATGGTGAATCTTTTTCTGCTTCCATTCCCAAAATTTGTGAGTCGCGAAGAACACTGCAAATAGCAGACAAGCTCACAAAGTGTGAAATACATCCCATGTCAGTAGGGAAACATTGTGACTGCTGGTTCTGTTTTTGTTACGTGTGTGCATTTCAGGCATTTTTGCAAATGCCAAATACTGATTTTTGAGATAAAAGTAATCAGTGAGTATTTTACATTAGAGCAATTTTATGGACATTTTATGTTAATCTTGTAAGATTTAAATTTGACTCATGTTAAGTCAAGAGTACTTTTTTAGTTATACGCTAAACAGCAGTAAAGACCTATTAACTTTTGTCCTTCATTCTTAGCACTGTCACTTTAACTAACTCTAATATTGGAACTTGATGTTCATTTGATCAAAATAGAGTGTGATCCAACATTTGTATTTTGATCTAAATTGATTTATAAGTACAATGTTGTCAGTCTTCAAGCAGTAACCTTCACTGTATTGATTCTAAACTGCACTACAACCTCAGCTGACAAGGTGCTTCATAACCAGCCATATGTCTGTGTAATGATGTATTGACCACTATGGGGGTAGTCAATATTGCTGTGATCAGCTGTTGTGTATGAAGCCGAGTGCATGGTGACAGGGGGCATTTCCAATTATAGAAGGGATGTTATGTTAAAATATATTTAAGGTCCACCATCAGCAATATTTGTGGGAGAATATGTGCTGATTTTCACTGGTCTGTCGGACAATGCTGTCATTTATTAATATGCTCAAGTTACAATCAGTCCATAGGCAATTATTGCTACTTCAACCACGTTATAAAGGTAAAACTATAATTGACAAACATGCATGTCTCCTCTTGTAAGGTTGATTCTAGTTCTAAACTGAAGGGTTTAGATGTACTATACCTATCTTGTCACAACTCTACATTCAACAAGTTTAGTTAGTATGTACAATATATAATGTACAAAAGTATCGGCCAGTGTAGATATTTTATTTAGCAGATTAGCACTGCTACGTGGGATGTGATAAATGCAGGATCTATCACATCATACGTTGAAAGTTATTGGATTTTGTTATTTGTTACAATAAAGATTCATATTTTTCACCAATTCTCAGGAAATGAGGTGATAAAATCTCATTTTTAATCACTTTTTCATAACTGTGAACCAGAGTTGGCCAATTAAGAATGTCAGAATGAATTTTTGAGGTCTGTTTCCAATAATGTTGGATTGTCTGTGTCGGTGTAAGCAGGAACAAGGCCAAAGACTAATGTTGCCCCATCATTGTATACCTTCTAAATGTGTCATGATGCTGGAGTACTGGTTTGATGTAGTAACCAAATGAAGTGAAGCACACATTGCAAACATCTTTGATCCAAAGAAAAGAGATGGCTTATATTGCTTGGAAGTGTGGTACTGATGACAAGTTCTTCTCACACAATATTACAGAGAAAACAATCTATGACTTTAGTAGCAGGTTGTAATATTTTGATGTTAAGAATATTTCTCTTTAAAACAACTATCAGTATTAGTCTTTATTATAAGTGAATGGTGATCAGCAGACATCTATAAATTGTTACTTAGTGCAAGGTCTACATGAGACTCCACCTTAAAAGTGTGGTGATGTAACCATGGGTCCGTGTCAGCTATCATTTTGACCAGAACATATAAAGCACTGGGACAAATGCACTATCCTGGAATTGCTATGAGAAAGGAGTCACCTAAAATGTATTCAATCTAACAAAATTCTTAGATTTCTTGTTTTATATGTTCTAGTCCTATTTCTAACCACTTGCGCACTGTAAATATTCACACATATTAATTTTTATTTAATTTCTTCACTCACTGCATTTGATTGTTCAGATGTTTGGTGTGCAGGTGAATACATATGTTCATTATTGAGATACTTTGGCTTCCAGACTGATATGATTGTTTCTAGGCGTTAACTTTATGTAGATTGTGATAGCACTTAGTTAACTGTATCAATGTTTCAGGGCTCCATTCGACAAAACAATCCCCAGCACTTTAACTGTGTTAAGTATTTGGAAAAGTATGGAAATTACAGTGATCTTTGCACCAGACTGTCGTAAGTCTATGTAAAAGTGAGAGACTTAAGACCATCTTAGTGCCAGACTGTCAGAAGCTGGTGTGGAAAGAAAGCAATTACAATCACCTCATCATTAAGACTGAAGGAATTACGATCTGGTGCTACAACTGTTTGAAGTGGATGTTAAAATGAATGAAATAAGATTTCAACGTTGGACGTGCTGTGAAAGCTTTATGGTACAGGGCCTAGATTAGTTTATCATCCGTAAAATTATGTTCCACAAGAGATTTCACTTGTGTCAGATCAGACGATTCCTCCTTGTTTTTGACAGCAGATTTTGTACAGTGCCCTGACAATGCCATGACATCATGTCAGCACTGTGTTCAGAAATGTTAATTTTTCATTGAATTCTAATAAAGAATGATTTGTGATGATAAATAGAATCTCACCCTTGTGTCTACTGATATCAGTTGTATCAACACTCATTGATAAAGGTAAAAATATCCTCAGAAAGCTTCGGATATTTGTTACTTTGTCAACTCATGTTGATATGTTTGGTATCAGTAGCCACTTGGGTGAGATTCTGTATATAGTCCCAGCCAATATAGATAATGTCACAGACACACTGGTACATCTTGAAGTGTATCAATCTTTAGAAGGATGGTTAGGAGAAAGTAGTCTAGATATATTCAATGACTATTTTGTGAGTAAATGGTTTGCTGCAATATGAGGTATGACAACAAATGCTTGTTGTTTAGTTCAAATCTAACAGACATCAGTATTGGATATTGTGTGTGGGGGGCGGGGAAGGGGAAATTTTTGTACCAAAATACTTTAGTCCAAATATGAGTGGAAACAAAGTCCTCTAACTGTTTGCTGGTTGGACAGGCATATTTGTGTTTTTAATCATTTTATATTTGTTCTGCTTCTTCTTTCTCAGTAAATGTTAGATGTTTTCTTAAGCTGTGACCCAAACATTATTATGTCTCTTATATGTACAAATGCAAACCAAAATAATATTGAAGACATGCAGTTCAAACTTGCCCCAGAAACAACACGTGTAATATATGTACATATGAAATATTAAGCATTACCCTGATGTAGTCTAACATAACATAGGTAACTGACAGTAGTTTTTTAAGCTTGTGAAAGAAGCTGCCATAACGTAGCAATCATGTTGTATAAATATACACTCTGCTGTTATATTTAGTCACAGCAGACAAATGACCTCTTTCATCACTGGTTTGGGTGGTCCAAATTTTATAATATCATAATCACATTCGTAGTAGAGGCAAGACCACTGCACAACAACTGACAATTCACTGTGGAGTGGTGCTTTCCTCAGAGTCAGCACATTGTACATCCTTAAGCCTACCAGACGTCTATGATCAAGGTGTCAAATCCATGTTAACGCTGGTTATATTTCAGGGTTACCTGCACAATACCCTTGGTTATGTGTTTCATGAAAGTGCTATGCACTGGATGAAATAAGCCAAAAACTGAGCCAGACATCAGGGCTCATAACTTTAATATGTTACCAGCTCCAAAAGAATTTAACCCGGCCAGATCTGGTGAATGAATGGAATATCAAACAATTTTACCAGACCATCAGTCAGGCTAGCTGTAAATTTAGACAGTTTGTCAGACGTCTCAGGTGGTCAGTCGGGTCATATTTCTTACATTGTATACATTCAGGCTTGCAAATTGTTATAGAACTAAAATAATGTTCAAAGAGGTGAAAACCAAATTCATCCACACTCGACATATATTAATGCAGCATCAACCAGTTATAATGGTTTTAGTCAAAGTAAATTTATTCACTAATGATATATATTCATTTTCTATTGACAAGCAGTTAAGATATTGATGCCAATATCTAAGTCACTGGTTGTGTGACTAATGTTGTTAATTGTTCCCATGAAACAAATATATCATTCAAACATTGACAAGAACATGGTGAGGAGGGAGTGCTCTCCTATCACAGGATCAGAGATTTGTTTCTGGACTGTATCAAAACTGTTAGATTTTGGTAGATCCATATCAGGGATTGTTTGCGTGTGAGAGTTAAAAAGCATGAAATTTTGAACTGGATGGAATTTATAGAAAACATGTGGCCGGAATGCTGTACATTTTATATCACTTTCAAAGAATCCACATTTTGTTTATGTTCACCTGATAAACACATGACCCTTTACTCATCCATGTAGCATGTATGTTGAAGGACCAGTTTACTTTGATGTGTCTTTGTAAAAAAAAATATGAAAAAATGTACTATTTTGTAAATAAATCTAGAAAAGACTTATCTCTTTTATGTTTTCTTGATGTGATTGGTTTGCATGTGGAACATGTATGATTATGGATACAGTATACTTTCATCATGTGAAGCATTTGGTGAGGAAGAAAGCTGTGGAAAAGGACTCCCAGTTGCATTGACATGCACAAAATGATTATTTGTAAAGTGAGTCTCACTTTATCTGGTGATGACTCAGGGCATTGGACGGTCACTTTAACATCTCTCCACAAGACTCCCTTTTAGGTGTGTAGTTGACAATGTAATACGACAGAGAGCTTTTAAGTAACAACTTTAGACTATATATACTGTGGAAAGATATTCTGCAGAAATGGAAAACTTTAATAGCAGATAATCCCCCAAACTAAAGCAGGGATTAACAGGACACAAACTGCTGCATCCTATATGCTTAAAAAGACCAAATACTTTTTGTAAAAATTTCAATCAAGTAACAATAAGTTATCACTGAGTCTGCTACTAGCTGGGTTATCATTTACAATTTAATTACTGTAACAATGTGATGAAGATGATGCACAATACAATAACAGTAACTGAATTACAACAAAAAAAACCCCAACATAGTGTTAATATACTGAACATCATTGAAAACGCACCACCCCTAAAATTGTGGATTTCTAAGAGCAGAAGTGAGCAATCTATGTAAATTTTACATATTTGTGTAGACCAATGTTTGATAAAGAAAAGAAGCAAAAAACAATCAAGCAAAACAGTGAAGATTTAATGCAGCTGACAATGAAATAAAGATGGGGTCAAAATGGAAAGTCAGTAGCGTGTATGACCCCCGTTAGCAGCAACACAAGCTGTGCAACGTCTCCTCATTGAACGGATAAGTCTCTGAATAAAGTCCTGAGGCACTGCATTCCACTCTTGCTGCAAGGCATTGTCGAGTTCCCCAAGGTTGTTGATCTGCGGACGACGTGCGAGGCGTTGGCCGATGTAATCCCACAAGTGTTCGATGGGTGACAAATCTGGTGACAATGCAGGCCAATGAAGTAGAGGAATGTTGTTGTTAGCCAGATACTGTATCGAAACACGTGCAGTGTGGGCTCGTGCATTGTCATGTTGAAATGTGTGCAGATCTTGATGCTGGTGAAAGAAGGGAACGACGTTCTGAAGAATGTTGTCACGGTAGTAAACGGCATTCACTCTGCCACGACAAACAATCAGAGCGGTTCTGTGGTGATAACTTATCCCTCCCCACACCATAATGCTGCCTCCACCCCACCGATCGGTTTGCACAACACAATCCTGATGATAACGTTCACCCCGTCGACGTCATACCCGTAGACGCCCGTCAGCATTTCGCAAGTGAAAACGCGACTCGTCGGAGAACACCACACCATGCCAACGTCGTAACAACCACACACGATGCTGTTCAGCCCATTGTCGGCGTTCACGGCGATGCCTGTCAGTCAGGATGGGTCCAACGTAAGGGCGTCGACAACGTAACCCTGCCGCACGGAGACGTCGTCGGACGGTGGAAGCGCTGATCAAACCACGTCGACCCTGGACAGCGTTGGCGGTTCTGGCAGCGGGCAAGGTTCGATCCCGAATATGGCGCCGTACAATGTCTCGATCTTGACGAGGGGTGGTAACACGTGCCTGACCTGGGTGTTGCCGGTCCCTGCTGGTTCCTGTTTGTTGGTATCTGTTAGCAAGCCTCAGAATGGTCGAATGATGACACCCAAATCGTCGTGCAATGTTTCTGCTTGAAGCGCCGACCTGCAACATACCCAAGGCCTGTTCTCGTTCCTCTGGTGACAATCTTGGCATGGCGAAAAAACTTTACTTACGAAAGTACTGCGAAAATGAGAACGGTTTTGTGCCGAAGGTCATTTACACCCCTGAACAGCATGCTTTCTGCATGCAATTTGTGCCCTTCGTGTGTGATGTGCATGAATTTTGTTGTTTTCATGTGATGTGTTCGATGATGTGTTCGAACGATCCGTTTTTTACTGTAGAGCGTTATTTACGATCTAGTGTGTTATTATCAAAATTCCCACCATTAATTTTCCATTTCCAAAAGATTATATTGCCTTATTTCAAAATTTACAGGTGGTGCGTTTTCAATGATGTTCAGTATAATAGTATTTAAGTGTCTGGTACTTCCATTTTGTTGTCATGGGCCCATGAAAATATGGAGTACGAGTACCAGGGACCCTTTTGTATAGGACTCAATGTAAATCCCTGCTAAAGGAGTAAAGTTATTCAATCAATACAAAAGTTTTGAACATATCCTTCAGTGTAGGATACTGGTGTTTGTGAGAGACAGTAGATGAAAATGTATATCAGATGACCACAGTGGCATCTGGATTAAATAGTTGTATCTACTTAGGAAATAAATCTGTCTTCTGATTTTTGCGTTTGGAGCAGATAACTACAGCAGTGTGCCAAATAGCCACTGACAAGCTAGCAAGCGGCTACTAAAAATCCAGTCGGGCCAGTAAATCTGAGTCACTGACCCGACTTGTTTGTGAATTTTCATGGGGCCATTTTTATAAATATATCACTTTCTCTAACATATTATTACACTTTTAAGTCATGTAAAATTACGACCTCTTGAAATTGTTAATCATAGTAGCATTTCAATGATGAAACGTGTCTATATTCAGATTTCAGGCAAGTGATTCATTTTGTTAATTAGTTAGTTCCAGGCATAGTTAACATAAATAGCTAGCAATATTCGTAACTTTTTTATACACTGACCCACTGGTGTCAAAAATAGTAAAATTTCCAAGCAACTGAATGCTTTAAAACCTTTTTGTATGCTATATTATAAGTACTATAATACTACCATTCATGGGATCAATAAGAATATGAAAAACACTTAGAGTGTGAAAACCCTTGATATTTTCATACATTCTTGTCAATAGTTTTCTGTACCACACATGCAATGGAAAACAAAATGCTCACGCAACTGAGAATTTAGCTGGCTACAAAATGTCACACTAAATCTGATAAGTATAGATCACATAATATTTTTATTTAATTTTCATGAATTTTGCAAAGACAAACAGTTTTTTTATTTCTATTTTTTCTGAAATGGTAAAGATTCTAGTGAAATGTGGCATCTATTTTAAACAGTTCACCCAACCTAATTTGCTGCACCATCACCCATTGATTATACAAGAATGTTATCATGACCCAGCTGACAGCTGTAGCCTGATTATTCTGCAGGTGTTGTGTCTTGTTAGATTGAAACACATTTCCAGCAGGGACCATGTCAATGTTGAAAGAACAACAACATGTCGATCTAAGTCAACATAGTCCTCACATGAGCAAAAGAGCAGGAAGTTGTGTCGTCTTTAATAAAATATCTTTGCTGTGGATAGGTAAGGATTTGATGTCTAATTGGACCAAACAAAATTGAATGGATAGACTAAAACGGCAAATGCTGATTTCAATACATCTGTTCTGCAGGGTACAACTAAACAAAAGAATTTCATGTATTTTGGCATCAACATTTTACACAGTTCTCTCCACTGTTGGTTCAAATTAATCATCAGTTTTTAACTTGAGCGATTCTTTGTCTACAAAGTAGATACAACATTAATTCCTTTTACACACAGTGTTTCAAGACATAACATAACATTTGTCAATATTTTATGAATTTTTCCCATTTATTTTCAAGAAAAAAATGAAGTTTAACCATGAAATTGTAACATTATTCTGCAAAACGTAATCTTGACAAACACATCAGACTTTAGTTACTAAGATATGTGAAAACAAATGTTGTGATTGCTCAACCACAGACTCCCTGCAGTGTTAGGGTAGATGTAAGTGTCAAGGCACAGGTTTAATTGAGGAGACTCTCATTGGGCTAATTCATACATGGTTTGATGCAACTTCTATAGAAATATCAAGTAGTTTGAAATTACTTTGTTAAAAAGGACAATATTCTTGAAACCAACCGTATCATTAGTCATTTAAACAAAAGTTAACTTCAACATGTTTGCTGCACATGATTTAAGTGAAACAATAACAAACAAACTTTTAACCTTCAAATGTCAGACTGGTATAATGACCTTGGAGGTCATGCGTTCTGTTCAAATCTCCAATTTAGGTCTTTACTGAGTGCTTACTCTTTTTTTTCTTGGGTTTGTTATCATTGGTGTCTTGCTTAAAAGGCATTTTATGTCCATTTGTGTGCATCTCAATGTCACATTGCTCTTGACGATTTTCCTCATCCTTTAGAGAAGAGTTGTCAAAGTTCAGAGTTCGCATCTCTCCATCTGGCAAGATGACTCTCTGAATGTACGGGAAGGAAGTCAAGTTCTTGGCTGTTTCTTGAATAGGATACTGCATCTTGGGGTCCACTACCTGGAATGGGATTCCTGTTGATGTGTATCCTACTGGATCTGGACTTGTGGGATGAAACAGTTTTGCATATTGCTGTGACATCTTTATTTTCTTCTCAGCAAGCTTTAGCTTTCCGGTCAGGTCCTTCAATGACTCCAGTTCTCGCCCAGTTTTTGACTTAAGTCGATTGACCTTCTTTGTAGAAGCTGATAGCTCCACACTGTCATTTGAGTGTTTTCCTAGGGTCAGTGTTTGTAGAGAGTGCCCTTTTCCATGCGCAGCAGTCATATTTAGGAGGTGGGAAAGTGGAGTGTTGCCAGGTGGTATACACTTGATTCCTGAAGACACAGATGAAGTAACATTTTTATTAAGTGTCTTATGTGGTGGAACACCATTTGATTCAGTTTTGATTGTTTGATTTTCATTGTGTCTACTTCCAACAGGATTTGGCAAAGGATGGACCTGATCCAACAGAGGAGCTGCTGAGTCCTTGAGACTTCTAATATCACCTTTAGACAGATCCAGAGGTCTCTGGTCCAGTGGATGGGGTTCAACTGGAAGATGTCCCAACCCTAAAAGACGATGAAATGCTGATGGGTTAGTACCAGCCGGAACGTGCCTGACAGAAGCTGCTTCCAATGTTGACTGAATTCTTGGGCCATGACAGGCATCCCCTCCTGGATGAGGCAACATAAAGGGATGAAGAGGGGTTACCCTATCAAAGCTGAACTTAGCTGTTGCAACTGTCTTCATGTTCTGCATAGTGGTGGAGATGTTTGGCCGGACTAAACCAGGCATACCAACATTGTCATTCATCATTGGTGCACACCTACAATGTCAACATAAAAGGTGTGGTTAGTCTGACTCCAGTGAAAATCTGTAATGATTTCAAATGAGCATCTCCTAGACAAACCCACAAATCTCAAACTAGAATTGAGTATTAGCTAGCTGAATCTAAATTGTAATATCTACTCACATGTGCTTTCTTTGACTAAATTTCCTTTACAAAACACAAGACATCTTTAAACAAAGGTGTTCAAGTTGAAAAGTTCCCACTAGCCTAGACTGGTTTTCAACTTTCAGCAAGCCTTATTGTAAACCAGTTTTGCTATTATGGGATAGAATGTTACATTTTGCCCTTTACAACTTGAGTTTTGGGATTATCATGTTAATATTTTCTGTTTCTGCTTTAATACTGTTATGGAAAAACTCTTCAAAAGGAAAGCTGATACTGTCATTTGTAAATGCCAGATTGAAGTTAGACAATATTTCCCACTTGCCCAGCACTTTATGCTGGGTGTGCAAATTAAACACTCCTCTCATTTTATGAACAATGTGCTTTGTAGATCACACATGTGATCCAGTTAATATCCACATTGATATAATGTTACCTAGATGCAATCAGCACAGATTTCCATGGCCAATACTGCTAAGAATATTAGGCATTAGGGTGAGTTAATGTTATCACTACACAAACAGCAATGTTTCAACCTTATGACTGTAGCTGCAATTAATCCAGTCTATTACCATGACCCTTTTTCTGTGAGGTACAAAGAAAATCAACAGATCACATTTCACAATCAGATCTCCTTTCAATACAATCTTACATTTACTGTGGACATTCAAATGAGACATTGCTGATCAAAATGAATTATTTCCAAGCTGATATTATATTACCATCTACAGGTTCCCTCCTGTAATTTGAATGTTGCAGTCAGATCCTGATTGTTGAGACTGGATTTTGAAGCAGCATCTCCTGATTGAGGAAGGCAAGTACCCTGAGGTGAGTGTGATGGCACCAAACTGGTTTTGACCATAGGTGGGTGCCAAGAAGGTGTTGGAACAACTTCCGGCAGATGTGGAGGCAGAGGAGAGGGATGAGGCAAGAAGGTGATGAGGCAATCAGCAAGGTCTTGGTTTTCTCCCAAAAGTACATTGATGTATCGTGAGGTCTAAAATACAGATACTTTCATGTGTGGTGGAGAAATATATTAATTAGGAAATAACTGTTCTTCAGAGTAGTGCCACTTAACAGAAATTTTAAGTCTCTGTGAAGTTAAGATGCATAAAATTCTTTGAAGTGAAGATGGATAAAAATTTGAAACAGAAAGAAGTGGATTATGTCTTCTCCCTTCTAAGTTTTATCAAGATGAACCCACAAATGTATTTTTAGGTAAAAGGCTTGAAATAAGTCACACATGGAAAAAGTGTCTTAAATTATTGCTTTGACACTTTTAACAACAAACAAACCTTTCTGAAACTTGATGGGCTGGTAATGTCATAGTCACACAGCACAGCTATCAAAGCTCTAAATACCTCCGACTTTGCAAAGTAATTAACTTTGATCATGTTCATTAAAGCTTGGAATGGGGCAACCTGCCTGCTGGTCATTCTAGCGGTTCCCATGTCTGAATTTAAAAAAAGGTAAAAATGTTAGTGTTAATTATTGACACTGGAATTTCGAAAAACATAACATTGCTGAGAAATGGTGGACATTTGTTGCAACATGTTTGGAAACATAATCTGGAAGGAAATACATTTCCCTTTAGTACATCATTATGTAAAACACCACATCACTCGCACCTAGTGAAAATATTACGAGTTGTAAATGTTGAAAAAATCCTGTAAAGTCATCAGAATAATTTAATAGGTGTGGTGAAAAACGTTTATCCAAGTGTATGCATTCCAGTGACTTGACACACATTCGATATAGATAAGAAATGAGTACATTCCACTAAACATGTGCTTAATAATTAGAGGGAAACAACTCTACACTTCGAAGATAAGAGTTACCTCCCGTACCTTTTTGTAATGGTCGATGTTTTACCTGTGTCAGAAGTCATCCTAGTACCATAACCCTATTTTACATCATCTGAGTTTTTCAAATATCAGATGGCAAAATTAATAACGTTAATTACGCCGAGCCTGTGATTGTTCATTAATGAATAGATCCAGCATTTAATTTATTCATCTCAACTAAAGATCCATGCATACAACCACGCTGAAATATGATTTCTCTCCGATAAATATCACGATACCATAGATTCAAGGAACCAAACAAGTTGAGGGTCGTAAAGAAGCGTTATGAAATCATATTGAAAGACAAAAACAATAAAACCAGTCTCGGTCTTTGTTTGGACTTACCATCTTTATAGCGAGTCATTTCTCTCGTCGCCTTTGAAAAACAATGGCGTCAAATGTCACGTGACCAAACACTCGGAAAATATCGGGGGAAAATCGCCTTCTTGTGCAGTCGGCGTTAACATGCCATTGGGTTTGACAGGTGTCAGTATATAGAAGCAATAGAGGACCCAACGTACAATTCAAGTTCTTCATTTCATTGAAACAGTTTTCGTTTTTCAGTTCCGTTATCTTTAGTATTATCTTGGTTCGAACTGACTACTGAGCCATAAATTCGCTGTGCAGGGTTGACACTTAAATTATGATCTCAAGTTCAAATCGCAGTTTGGTTCACCCGGTTTGTTGAGGGTTGTCAACAAGTACTCTTGGGTTTCAAAAAAGTGATAAACATCGTGGTCCTGCATCACTTTGGGCCTCCCTCCACATTAAATTGACACTCCACGGTGTATCTATAGAATACTGTTCAACGTGACGTTAAATATAAGTCAATCACCCGTAGTGACATGACTCATTGACGGGAAGGCTGTTGGGTTAATGTTAATTAATAAACAGGCAAACTAATCTACACATATAGATAAATGAATAACTTTCATTTTTATGCTTGATATGAAATACGTATCACACGATGTGGCATCCAATAAACTTCATAATAAAATGATCATATTGCTAGCACGGGATAACACGTGTGGCTTCTTATATTCACAAGCTTTCAGGGACCAGGTCATTTTACTGCACCCGGTGTTGTAAAGTACTTGACGCTGAAAACAGCATCGCAGAATGTGCAAGAAGGATATGTACCGTTGTTAATCGGATTGTAGAATCCTTGCTTGCTTATTTTGAGAAGACCGATACTTCCGTCTTCATTTCCGAGCGTTTAAAGTCGGTGGCAAGACTTGTGAATGCTGTTTAGATCTAAACAGATTTGAGATTGAAGTTGTTGTTTTGACAAAACAAAAACGTTGGCAACGCTGCAATGTTGCTGACAGTACTAAGTACGCTTGCGGCTACTGTTGTCTCCTTTAGTGTGCTGTCAGTATTCGCATTCTCCTGGATAAAATACGATCTGCAGTATTTGAGAACAGCTTTGAAGTTAATCCTGTATATACAGAGAAGAACTAACAAACGCGACTTTGCCGTAGACGCTCTTGAGAGACAGGTGCGTGAACGGCCCAAACAGACGTTCATCATCTATCAGAACAATAACTACACCTATGAGTTCGTGGACCAGAAAGCGAATCAGGTAGCTCGGGCTGCCCTCAAACTGGGACTGAAGGCTAAAGATGTTGCTGCAATCATGATGACCAATGAACCAGCGTTTATCTGGACATATTTCGGTAGGTATGATTTAAGAAATACATGAAACTCACAAAATTGGACTTAAAACACAACCTTTCTTAAACTTCAACGTGGCTGAACACCCAACTATATACTCGCAGCGCGTTTGACGAAAGAAAGTCAACAAAGGTACTGCTGCTGCTGCTGCTACTACTACTACTACTACTACTACTACTACTACTACTACTACTACTACTACTACTACTACTACCACCTCTGTTACTTAGCTGAATGCTCTACATTTCCCGTTGTTTAAGGTCTACAGAAGATCGGCGTTTCTGTCGCCCTCATCAACTACCACCTCCGCCACAAGGCTCTCACCCACTCTATCACCAGCTGCAAGCCTAAGATACTCATCGTAGGTCAAGGTCAGTGCAAAGTAAACATCGAGGGTTACGTGTTTGTACAACAGACAGACAGACAGATGTATTCAATAAAGAGGCCTTGTTAACATGATACATACTTCCTTAGTGATATCATAATAATGAGAATGTACCTACTGAGTGAGTGAGTTTAGTTTTACGCCGCATTCAGCAATATTCCAGCTATATGGCGGCGGTCTGTAAATAATCGAGTCTGGACCAGGCAAGCTAGTGATCAACAACATGAGCATCGATCTGCGCAATTGGGAACCGATGACATGTGTCAACCACGTAAGCGAGCCTGACCACCCGATCCATTTAGTCGCCACTTACGACAAGCATAATCGCCTTTTATGGCAAGCATGGGTTGCTGAAGACCTATTCTAGCCCGGGACCTTCACGGGTAAACATATAAAGGGGATGTACCTACTGAACAGGTACAGGTGTGAGAATTTGTAATGGACAACAAAATGCATTTAGAAATTGTTGGATGAGATATTTACGACGGAGTGTACTTGTGGTCTATGGGGAAAGGGACATCCCGAAAACAGTGTAGGTACCCTGCGATATGAAATGGTGTTTTCAGTGGACTTTGCGTTGCTTCTGTTATGTGTTAGATGAGGAACTTACTGCTGCCGTAGACGCAATATGGGATGACGTAAAACACATGCAGGTAGTGGTACATGGTCCCGCAGGTCCAAGACACAACGTGAAGTCATTGACACAGATTGCAGAGCGCGAGTCGACAGACTCTGTTGACCACAGGTATAGAGCGGACATAGTAGCCACAGACGCAGCCTCGTTCATCTTCACGTCCGGTACAACAGGTGTGTGTCCGCTTGATTGGACATTGTAGATGTCATTTCTATAGAGTCGAGTCTACAAAAAGCACTACAAACCAGTTCAAACACGTTGCATCACGGATGGAAAAGAAGTATGGTTTGTCACGACTTTGCAAGTAAAGAAAACGCTAGATTGATTTTGTAAATGTTTTCGCGAAATGTTATGGATTTTAAGAGTTGGCGATTAATTCAGGACATCTTGAAATCCAAGAGACGGAAGTCAAACGAATGTGTGATCCCCGACTTTATTCCAATATTCCTTATTCAATGTAATAATATTATATATTATGTGTTTCATTTTCAGTAAGATGCCATTAAAACATGAGTTAGTATTATCAGTTATAAATGCCAATTTCTATATTATCCCAGGTTTACCGAAACCTGCCATTATCACTCACCGGCGGACAATCCTCGCCACGGCCATATTCTCATCCTTCAACTTCAATAAACATGACATTCTGTATGAAACCCTTCCTCTGTATCACTCTGCGGGGCTCGTTATCGGAGTGTTCTCTGTTGTTCATGCTGGTAAGTGATAGTTCCCCCAGCGATGACAAAAATGATCCAAAAGCAAGACTGTTTTGGTTTGCTTGTCTCTTGACCAGTATGCAGCACCATGGTGTGACAGACGTATGTCCTGGACACGCATCTGTTGTTTGTTTCAGTCAAAATCCAAAAACAAGCTTCAGTCCGTTTGAGTCATGTTTGACGTTTTCATTCTTATACACGTATCTCCCATGTCGGGGGGTATCCACTTTTCTATTCTCGACAATGTGTGATGCGTGATACTCTTGCTTAACTGAACAGTAATACAGCTTTACAAACGGCAGTAGGGGCGGTTGGGTAGCCACGTGGTTAAGGCGTTTGCTCGTCACGCTGAAGGCCCGACTTCGATCCCCACATGGGTACAATATATGAAACCCGTTTCCGTTTTGCCTGTGTGATATAGCTGGCTTAAAGCTGCAAACGTACTTACCCACTCACTTAAACTACAGTAAGTTACAGACGGGGTGTCACATTGTCGGCGAGGTAGAACATAAGTTCAGGTATATCCTTTGTAACAAGCGATACTAGTTTTGCAATTCGACGAACACATCTGTATTACTGGTGTTTACTTTCCCCAAATAGACGTGTTTTCCATTTCGTCAGTAGATGTTAATGTTCATAGCGTCTTCACTATTTTCACTTTTTCCGCTACAGGCGCTGTCATAGTTTTACGGAACAAGTTTTCCGTCAGCAAGTTTTGGAACGACTGTCGTAAGCATAACGTCACTGTGGTGCACTACATCGGAGAAATGTGCAGGTATCTCGTCCAGAAACCAGTGGTAAGAAATGGCCAAGAGAAACCGCAATACACACTGGGGGTTTGAGGTTTGACCAACAATATGCAGAAAACAGACATGGCCATCAGAGCAACCATAATGAAAGTACATGTAGCTTACAGATGATTGTTGCTAAAAGGCTGGGCAAACCACCAATGCTATCTAACTACAAAGCGTTGTAAAAAATTGGCTTGCTATGCGCCTGGTCATGGGTACATTAAACTGAAGACACTTTGGTGATTTATGATTCAAAGAAGTTCTTGGGGAAGGATGGGTAAACTGAGCTAGTGAGTTTAAGTGCTCACAACATCGATATTTCACACACTGCTGCCATGCAGCTAGAACAGTGTTGAGGTTATCCCCTTAGTTGCATTACTGACACAGCCCTGTATCAAGTATGTACTTAGTGGACGTAATTATATTTAAATCATATCACGGACGCGAATAAAGTGCACTCGTGTTTTGTAATCATACGGTATATTTATCAGGGAGAATCATCAAATATACCATATTATATATGTTTTTGTTTTGGGAAAGCATGGATGTTGGCATTAAGATACTACATGCCATAAACCCATCTAGTGGTTCCTAAATCTTGCCAGATCTTCAACAGGCCCCGGGTGAAGCACGTCACAACATCCGGGTCGCAGTGGGAAACGGCCTCCGAAAGGGCATCTGGGAATTATTCACAAAGCGGTTTCGGATCCCGCGGGTAGTGGAGTTCTATTCTGCGACAGAGTCAGTTATAGGATTCGCAAATATCTTCGACAAAGCGGGAAAGGTTGGAAGGTCTTCTCCGCTGACGGTGAGCTCCATACTTGAAAAATGCAAAACACGTTACTTGTAGTGAACTTCAACGGATCTGCGAGAATACTGCGAATGTGACTTTGTACTCCATTGATCTACCAACTACAAAAAGTCATGAGACGGACAGACATACATTCAGGCACGCACACGCGAGTCAGAATGTCACGAGCCAGATTGAAACGCATTTGAAAGAAAAATTTTCGACAAAGACTTTCTTAGGTCTATACAACACCCCGGCTCGCAACAGTTAACTCGCTTCATTATTTTTTGCTTGTCATCAGGGTATCCATACGCTAACACAAGCAGGAGAGCCTAGTGCACCTAAATTAGCACTTGTTAAGATCTCGATTAGACTTGACCCCTTCAGTATCCCGTGTCTGTCGTATACGAGGCGACTAACGGAGTCCGGTGGTCAATTCGCTGACTTGATTGGCACATGTCATGATGTCTTCCTATCCAAATTTCGTTGATCGATGTTCATGATGTTAATCACTGGATTGTCTTGTCCGGACTGGATTATTTATACACCGTCGTCATGTAGGTGGAATATTGCTGAGTGCGGCATTAAGCAACAAACCAACAAAGCAGGCCAGTGGGTTCCTCATGTCCCTGATATACCCTCTTCTTGTATTCCTAAAATAATTATATGAAACTAGTGAATGGTATTACAATTTGTCATACCCACAGGTAAGTATATGTACGTGTAACATCGTATGGTATACTCCGAGAAGGAACTAACACACATGGAACAAGTGAAGGAGGATATTCGCTCCTTCTGTAAAGTTGATAGTGAAAGATTATTGCATTTTTGTCTAGAATGTGATTATGTCAAAGAAATATTAATCTGATCGAGTGGGGACTATACTTGAACTCCCTCTTCAATGAAGTAATAAAAATTGACACTTATTCTTTTTGGTTCCCCGGTCAAATGTAGGTTAATTAAACAGTTACTCTTGTTATGTTTAATGCATATATTTTTGTGTAGTCTTAAGGGGAGAATCGATACAATGATAAAAGTCTTAAAACAGATATATACTATTGAAAAATCCTTTGCCGACAAGAAAAAGAAAAACAAAACAGATGGGCTGCGTTTGAAAAAAATGTTTTCCTGAACAAGTCTCTCAAAAATCTACATCTTGGTTTGATTATTTATATACTATGCTATGATCTGGGTGTATAGTGTCTAACAAATTAATTTCTTTGCTTATTATTTACCTTACATTTTATGATTTTTGTGTCCTTCACTGTGAACATATTTCCAACTCTGTACTTTTGTATACTTCGACCGCGATTTGTTACCCAGTCTCAATTTAAGCCCTCTAGCAAGCGCTACTGTGTTAATACCTATTTTCAAGAGAATACTATCATTGATTGTATCTCTGTGCCTGAGAAATATTGCTTATACACTACTTGTTTGACAGTCATGGATGGCTGTATCCACAGCCAACAATCAACTATTGGCGAAGTTGCCCGTTGGGGATATTCTGGAATACTTTTCAAAAACCTGTAATATGTACCTAATCATCAATGACCTACCCATACGTGTGTACATGTTATTTGTACATGTACACCTACTGTCGCTCCGGCACCATTAACGTTTCATCTCTTTGTCCGATCGGATAGCCCTCAGCCAGATATGTCTCCACATCGGAACTAGCAGCTGAATTCAATGATTCGAAGTGACACTTCGGAGTACACAATATCAAATGCCATTTAGAAAGTGGTCAAATGTAGCATGTTATATTTGGGATTATACTTTCCTAGTTAAGTACGAATTCTACTAGTATCTTCGTTAGGAGTCCCATCCGGAATTCGAACTCAGACCCGCAGAGTCAGACACCTAATCGCCAGCACAAAAAACCAGCTGGTGACGCTGTGGTCGAGCGGTATAGTCAGCTGACGTTGTGTGCTGCCGAGTAGGTGCATGACTCTGAGGGTCTGGGTTCGAATCCCGGATGCTATTCAACCCAACAAATATACTAGAATTTGAATTTACTAAGAAAGTGTTATACCAAATATAACATACGTTACACTGCAAAGACATTCTGATAGTGACTATTTTGTAGCAGTTACCCTAGATTTTGTTTGGAACTTTGTTAATCGTATTATGACATGACGTACAAAGGTACAGGACCAATATTAGCAGATTATTATTAAGGTTTTGTTTTGATTTACATGTTTACCTCTTATTGACCAACGCTTTCGATATTTGTGTTTCTTCAGTGTGTTCCTTAATTGTTCTTTCCATTCAGAGGCTTCTTGCCCCAGCCATATTGGTCGAGTTTGATCACGTGACTGAAAGTGCCAAGAGAGATTCCAATGGCAGATGTATAGAGATAGGGAAAGGTAACTTTGATGGACAGTCGCCACTGTTTTATTCGTTTTCATTGTAAGCTTCATAATCTGATTAAGTATTGAACATATGTATTGCTGGACTATATATTTCTGTAATCTGCATGTCAGTTGGTATATATGCTAATTCACAAGACAATTTACGCTATGCGTGAACCAGTGAAGATCCCGCGAAGAACCCATGAAGAACCCGTGAAGATACAGGTTAGAATTGGTCTCCAACAGCCCTTGTCTGGTCAGACTGGTCACCCTCGCTTGCCCTGTTGACACAAATTGCGTAGATCTATGTTCATGATGCTGATCACTGGATTGTCAGGTTCAAACTCGAGTATTTACAGTGATGGTGTGGCATTAAACAAACACACTTTGCATGCTGATGTTGACATAATTTTATATGTGTGTCTGATGACATTGTTCTTATTTTGCGAATTGTTCGCTATGTGCATGATGCCTGATTGTCATGCCTGATTACGTCATCGTAGACCATTGCTCGTGTGTTCAGTCATTGGTTTGACGTGTAACATGCGGCCGCTATACAGATGGAAAGCTACAAAACACAATGTTAAACATCATTCTCTCATTGCTTACAGACAGTGTGGGTCTTCTCATCGCTCCGGTCAACGAACGGAGGACATTCGAGGGGTATTTTAACCGCCCAGCTGAGAATGAAAAGAAACTTCTATATGACGTCTTCAAGCCTGGCGATGTCTACTTCAACACGGGCGACCTATTCCACCTAGACAACGAATACTTTGTGTCCTTTAAAGACCGCACCGGAGACACATACAGGTAATCTGTGGTTATACTGATGTAACATTTTGACACGTGGGGGTGAACTATACTACCCATCAAACGTTTTGACTCATAAGTATAATTGTAGCCCATTGTTTCAGTTATCTGTTCTACACTAGATTTTGCACAATATTCTATTTTGTTTAAATTGTTTAATGGTACTATTTACACATGAACTGATGTATTGTAAAACAAATATTATTGTCAGAGTTCATTGAAAGATGAAACGCAGTGAAAACTGGGTACATGCACGATATTTGCACATGCTTTTCAGCAATGATCATTCAGCATGATCATCGTCCAATTCATCTGCATGAGGTTTGCAGTTGGTTTCTCCATGTTTAAGCACATACATACATAACATATAGTGAGTGCTTTGAGTGATTCTAAACTTTTGATGGATGGTATATGTGCCCCTCCACAAGCTGCTGATTAGATCATGTGTACTCAAGGATAGAGGCCTTTCCACAAACATAGCTGCAATTTAAGATCACTCAACAAAGCAGAGTTCAACATTTTTCACTAGATAGAGGTAATGGTAAATGTTCTTGTACAAAATAATATTGATAAATAATCGAATATGATCCAGATGATCAAGTGTTCAATAGCATGAGCATAGATTTACGAAGTTGCTAAACCTCCAGATTGGCCATCCGATCCACTTCGCACCTTACGGCGAGTATAATTGGCTGGTAACATATTCTAACATGAATCTCCACGTGGAGTTTTAATCTGTACCGACTGTGGGGTCAAAAATTTACGCTGTCATCGTTATCAAGCAGGATAGAGACGTAGTATTCACACAGATACACCCTCATTGTTTAATAACCAATCACACAAAGCGTCATATCCGCATCTCGTTTCGTTTCTAGATGGAAGGGTGAAAATGTCTCCACGCATG